>NW_026441987.1:2400000-3000000 GCF_026898425.1 Galleria mellonella | reverse complement strand
TAAATAAATAAATAATTTATTTATTTGCTAGAAATGTGGTAATAATAATGGTCTTAAATATAATAGATCTACACATTTCAGCTTATCTAAAGGCATGCAAATTTAGTATTATAATTTAGTGGCTTACGTATATTAATAGCCTAGTAGGAGTCAATCCATAAATATTGGCAGCCGCACACATACAATTTATTTTATTTATTTATGTTTCTTTTTATTTTGTCAAGGATTTTCGCAGCTGGGTTTTGGCCACAACAGAAATCAGAAATCTCTTTTGAGGGCAAAGCAATAAACTGAATTGTGCTCATTTTGTATTACTATAGCAGACACACGAAAGAAAAAATTATGATATTTCATGTATTTTCCTTTTGTATATGTTTTCTTTTATCTCATTTTTTGCATATGTAGATACATATGCAAAAAATGAGATAAGCCTGTTATTTGTGTGTTGTAAGTAATTATAATATCGAATATATATATATATATATATATATATATATATATATATATATATATATATATATATATATATATATATATATAAATAATCGAATTATTTGGCGTTCCATTGTTTCTGCCTACCTTAATGGGAGACAGGTGTGACTAATATGTATCTGTCTATCTATCTATAAAAAAAAATCTCTAGATATTTCCCGAAATCCCTTGTATCCTTGTTTTCCTGCGACATAGTATAACTTTAACTTACATATCATGAATTTCAACGTAACGCAAATGTTTGTACTGTATTGGGGTTATACGCCGCTACTATTGTTTGTATTGGTTTGTTTAAATTAATATCAGATTGTTACAAGATAGGCAGAGGTTCGATTCCCTTACAAGGCCTATATCCTTCTCCATGCAATTTCATGGTAATTAGTTGAGCCCTTAAGCGGCCAAAAGTTAATATACTTATTCGATCATAATAGGAAGCCTTACTGCGTCACCTCATCATCATCATCATCATCATATCAGCCGTTAACTGTTGCCACGATTGGCAGGCGGGTTGGCAATCGCAGTCAGGCCTTTAGAGATGTTTTTAAAGGACGCTGCTGCCTATCCCTCGACCATAAGTTCCCTTAGTCGCCTATTACGACATCCACGGGAAAGGAAGGGGTGGTCTGTTCTATGCCGGGACCATACGGTCACCTTACAGTGTTTTTATTTGCGGAACCTTATTCTTTATCACTTAGAGCCTTCGTCTATCACCACACGGAGCCTTACACCACCACCATACGGTGCCTTACTCTGTTACCATTCGCAGCCTTGTATTGTCGCCACACAACGTTTTTTTCGTCACCCCGCGACGCCTTAACCTGTAACAACACAACGGCACTCACTGGCACTTAAATAACCCACATTAGAGAGGGGTGGGGGGGCGCTCCCTAGAAACCATCCGGCTAAATTCCAGGTTTATTCATCACGGTGAGCTAACAGACCTGCCTTTACATTCTCACGTATCATCACTCACTGGTGCCCGCCGGTGTATACCGATAGCGCAGGCGGGGTTACCATTCCATTGTCTTCCATTAAAAAATAACCCCGCATTAGAGTACTCGTAAAGTATAAAGGTTGTAGCATGTACCCCATGCACAATAATTCATGGGCCGCTCTTGCGCTGGCAGTCTGCCGGGCCTCCCCCCACGGGGTCTCACATGGCAGGCGAAGACTGCGCCGACCGGCCCAAACGGCGTCAACAGTCAAAAGGAACTATGTTCCTCCGAAGTCGCCGGCAAGTGTCCACCCCAACTACCCTGCACATAGTAATGTGCGGCGAGCGATACCAGCAGAAGGGGGCCAGTGCCCCGGACTGCTCTTCCCCACGTCCCCTCTAGACGGCTACGTGCAGCGAAAACCACTGCCTTGCCATGCACAATAGCGTGATGGTGACGAGTCCTAATGAAACAAAGGCGTTTATGACAATTGATCACAATACACCCACCATGAATCATACGTATTGGTTTAATTAAGGAATAATCCACAAAGATTCCACTGTTTCATTCGAGTTATTTCTGTTGAAGCTATTTCAGTTGCGTGGGGAATACCTCAGGCGAGAGTCAACAATCTGGTAGAGATACATTTATTTGTATCAATGAATCCGGTAGATTCCGATGTGTTCGGAAAACATATATAGATTCTGCCCTGGAAATCACATTGCATAAATAAAAGGGCAATCGTTACTATTGTTTTTTTTTTACTCAATTGTTACTATTATTAATTATTGTACCATCAATTGTATTGTATTAGTATTCGACCGAAACAGGTTTTACAGACGAAGCCGAAACTTACTGAGACATTTAAAATTTCTCTTCTATACTGAAATCTAGTGTATTTTTTACACAGGCACACAGATAGTTAAAGAGTAATAATAAATACTAATTAAAGTATGTAATATTTATATTTATATGTAAATACATGTTAAAGTTATGACTTACTCTTGGAAGTAAACTTAAAAAAAAAAAACAACTTTCAGTTACATACACACACAACACAAACACACACACAAAGTTTCGGCGCGGCCGAAAGTTTCGGCTAATTTTTAGTAATAAATAATAAAGTACTAAGTAATGCAAACAGACATTATGTACTCATTAATATAAATATTTATTTTATGCGAACATTGAACCCGTGACCATCGGAAGGTGAGACAGTGTGTTAACCGCTAAAGGACAACACAATGGTGTTTTCAATCCACATAAAATATGGGATCATTACCAGCTATTCCCCACTGGTGCCCTGCTAGCGTATACCGATAGCGCTGGTGGTTTTCTTTTATAGATGATAATGGAACGGTATCTATATATATAGGTATATCTACTCGCGCTAACGGAATCCACTGGTGGGTCCAACCTACAAAATAACCGACATAGCCCGAAAGATAAGTAAACTGCAGTGGCAATGGGCTGGTCACATAATTCGAAAAACCGGCTACCGATGGGGAAGAAAGGTTCTTGAGTGGCGAGCCTATATGGTACAAGTAAACGCACTGCAGGTCGACCCCCACTAGGTGGAGTGACGACTTCAAATGCATTGCAGGTATTTAGCGATTGCTGGTGGCTCAGGACCGTTACTTATGGCAGTCTATGAGGGAGGCATTATGTCCAGCAGTGGACAGACAATGGCTGAAATGATGAAATAATAAAGTGATATAAAATTGAGATTTTAATTTTAGAGATAGGTTTAAAGAAATGGCGCTTCAGAATCGATTCCATTATCAAAATCGATTCGGAATTCACGAAGATATCGCGTAACATACATACATAGTTAAATTGTTTTCCATAAAAAAAAAAAACTGACTTCAATTGTGGCAAAACCAGTTATTTTAAATTAAAAACTGAACTAATCAGCAGGAGACTTTGTACAAAAGTCGATTGCTTGGGCACCTCTGTTCCATTCGTGTTTCAACCGTAAAGCAGTTGTGTTTGCATGGCTGTGTTTCAGTTTGAAGGGTGGGATATGGCGTGAATTTACAGGGTACAGAGGAATAACACCTGAGTCCTCAGGAATGGCAACGCATGAGGGGCATCATGGGCGAAACAGTATACTCTGTTATGTCCATGGTACTGCTCATGTCTATAGGCGACGGTTACCACTTTCCATAAGGTGGGCGTCAGCTTGTTTGCCATTCTGAGTTGTATAAAAAAAAAAAAATATATATTCAGTAAAAGAGGCACACATAATAAAAAGCTACAAAATAAAACTGCAGTAAAAAAATTATACTATAGTTTTAGTGGACTAAGAAGGTTGTATAATTTCACGAATACAGACAGTGGAATAATGAATGTGTGGTCCCGGCATAGAATAGGTCACTCCTTCCTTTCCCGTGAGTGTCGTAAGAGACGACTAAGGGAGGGCGAGGGATGGGCAGCAACGTCCCTCTTAAAACATCTGTAAAAGCCTAACTGCGGTTGCCAACCCGCCTGCCAAGCGTGGCAACTACTCCCCTTATGGGGAATGTTCACTAGTGGACAGACGCCTTCAAACCGAAACATAGCCATGCAAACACAACTGCTTCACGGTTGAAACACGAATGGGACAGATGTACCTAAGCAATCGACTTTTGTACAAAGTCTTCCTCTGGTATTATTCGGATTGATATCTGCTGCTGATTTTCACCACCGTACAACTCGCCACAAATTAAAGTGCCATCCCAACCACCTGGACAAGTCGCGCTCCTCTTTGGAATCAACTTCCAGCAGCAGTATTTCCGAACCGATACGACAACATAACCTTCAAGAAAAGAGTATATTCTTTTTTGAAAGGCCGGCAGCATACCTGCAATGCCTCTGGTGTTGTGGGTGATCATGGGCTGTAGTCGCTTACCATCAGGTGAGCCGCGTGCTCGTTTGTCCCCTGTATTATATATACTGTAAATTGAGCCGCGTGCTATTTTGTCCCTTATGTTTTATAGAAAAAAAAAAAAATATGCTGAATTTCTAATCTATTATTATTAATAGAAAAAAATAGTTATTTAGATCAAGAAAGTCGCACGCATACACAATCGCATCTCTTCAAATCAACGCCTCTGATGATACAATTTGCTCAGAATTATAAATCGAATATAAATCTATCGTGTTGTATAACGATAAATTTATCGAGAATCGATTGATGGCGGAGTCGTGTGGTGGACGTATCTAGAACGTCGAATGACCCATTTACAATTTCATAGGGTTGACTATGTTTTATATATATAAAACATAATTTATATAAATTACACTTATCAAAAGTGTGATTATTTCTATTTTCACTATTTATATTATTTTTTTTTATTTGGTATATACAACAAGTTACAATTGGTAATATTAAAAACATATATAGAAAAAATACGAGTAGTATGAATTAGATTGAGACTCAGGTTTTCCCAAGAAACTACAGCATGGGGTTTTCAAAAGGGGGGTAAAGAGGTTTTTCAAGGTCGGCAACGCGCGCGTAATACCTCTGGTATTGCAGGATTTCATAGGCTACGGTAACCGCTTACCATCAGGTGGGCCGTATGCTTGTTTGCCACCTCAGTGGTATAAAAAAATAAATAAAAAAAGAGCATGGTTAAAGCGGTTGGCAAACAATGTTATATTATAAATTATATATAGAAAGAATATAAAAGGTATAAATCGATGTTTTCCAACGTGGGGACCACGCCCCACAGGGGGGCAATTTGACAGTTAAGGAGGGGTAATTAAAAAATGGACTCGAAGCGATTTTAACCCACTTGGTCCAGGCTATTTAAATGCAATGCTACGAGTAGATATCGGTGCCAAATTTAACAAAAAAAAAGTAAATAAAAAAAATGCTGTAAATGTTTATTAGGTATAATATTGTTTGACGTTACCAAAATACGAGTATCAACTGGGCGATTAGAGTCGTTAAGTAAACTTTGTCGGGAAAAATAATGTGTGAGGGCATAAAAATTTTAGAAATGTTCAAGTGGGGAATGACACAAAAAAGGTTGGGAAACACTGGTATAAATAGTATTAATTACTAGCCGCTGCCCACGGCTTTGCACGCGTGATGTCGTGTTTCCCTTTTAATTTGAAATTTTTAATAATCTTAAGGGATATATACGTTATAAAATAAAGTTAGTTTTAAATTTTTGCTTTCTAAACATAGTATTTTTGATTGTGCATTGATAGTCAAACATTTTTTTTATATGTATACATATTGTATAATCATATTAATTCTAACCTCTCAATAATGTAAATTAAAGTTGATATCTGTGTGTTTCTCCACTTACTTCTTCTAAACCATGCAATACATTTTGATGTTCGTTTCATTTAAATTAATTTATATTTTTACTAACGTTTGTATGTATGTTATGTATGTATAATTTATACCGTGCGAAGCCAGGCCATTCACTAGTATTACAAAAACATATTGTGTAATCACCATTTTGTAATTACAATTGCCAAGTGGTCCCTGGTATAGAATGGGCTGCCCCTACCTTTCCTGCGGGTATCGTAAGAGCGTCCCTCTTAAAACATCTATAAAAGCCTAATTGCGGTTGCCAGGGGGGAAAGGGATTGTTAGCAATGGAGTTTGACAGCCCCATTGCTAGCAATATGCCCAACCAGGTTGCTCTCCTCACGATTCTTCCCGAAAACTATTATGGTTAATTTCTGATGAATTCATCATGATAGACTAACTGGCCTGTTTTCATTCTCATCTATAACCCTTCACTGGTGCTCCGCCAGCGTATCCCGTTAGCGCAGGCGGGGTTACCATTGGATCGACCTCCGCATCGTTCATTCTTGAAATTATCGTGAACAATTCTTGTTGAATTTGTCACGATGAGCTAACCTACCTGCTTCATCTATCATCACTCACTGGTGCCCCGCCGGTGTATACCGATAGCACAGGCGGGGTTACCATATTGGATCGACCTCCGCATCGTTCATTCTTGAAATTATCGTGAACAATTCTTGTTGAATTTGTCACGATGTCATCTCTCATCTATCATCACTCACTGGTGCCCCACCGGTGTATACCAATAACGCGGGCGGGGTTACCATTCCGTTATCACCCATTAAAAAAAAATTGCGATTTCCAATCCGCCTGCCAAGCGTGGCAACTACTGGCAAGACTCCCCTTATGAGGAAAGCTTATGTCCAGCAATGGACAGTTAACGGCTGAAATAAAAATCACCATTTAGTGTGAATAAGTGAATTTAATTGGAAAATAATGAATTTATCGATAGTGACAACTCTGCTTATGTAACGTAGCGATATAACAGCTGGAAGGAGCAGTGATTGAATTACAATGACCTCGATTGGCCTATTTATGAATCTTTTGCCATCGCATCAACGCGTTGCGTTGCCATGATTCTGTATCTAATATTAGTGTCCGCAATTTTGTCTGTTTGTTGTTAAATGTCCCACGGAAACACATTGCCGGGATGCGAAGTATTTATTTATTTGACAAATTGCATTAATAATTTATAATTTTATTATTGGATAATAAATTGGTATAAACGTAACATAACGTATTAAGTCTCCTATTCGGAAAATGTGTATTGGCGACCCGCATGCATGGTAAAGTTGAAGGAGTTAAGGGGCCGCCTGAAAATCAGCGCTGTATAGGTACATCTCGCTAGAGCTGTACATATATAGCAACAGCTGAGGCGGCTCCTATTACCAGCCAAATAGAACTGTTTTTTTTCCTTTTTATTATGATTTTTTAAATTTTATTAGTGGTAATAAAGATATATCTATCTATCTATCTATAAAGTACAAGAGGTGATTTTATATTATAAACATAGCTGTAACCATATTTTTATTGAGGACTAGTCTTTACCCCCAACTTCGTCTGCGTGACCGGGATATGTTTGTTCATTGGACGGGATAAAAAATAGCCTATACATTATCGGTTTAATCACGAATGGGACAGAGGTACCCAAGCAATCGACTTTTTTTTACAAAGTCTCCCAATACTAACAATCCCTTTTGCCTGTCTCTCATTAGGGTAACGCTAAATGCTTCGATTCAAACAAGCCTCTTTCGCTTCCTCCACATTCATCAATCTTCTCGTACAAGCTCGCCGGTTACGATTACTTTTAATTTGGCCCTTCCCTACAAGATTAGTTAAATATAATTTAACAGAAATGCACTGAAACAACCTTGATATAACCTATACATTGGATGTTCCACGTTCCACTGCATGGCCAGACGTCTGTTTCATTCATCGTTCCGTTTGTTTACCTCTACTCGCATTCTTTCGTCTTCACCTGATCCATTTGCAGATATTTTCACGTGCCTCACTTTGTCTGCGAGCAGAAAGTGAGGAATTTGAAGAATTCGTCTCGTGTGTAACCGAAATTGACAGGGATTTAATTCCTCAGCAATAAATTATATATATATATATATATATATATATATATATATATATATATATATTATTATTTTAGCCGGTAATTGTCCACTGCTGAACCATAAGGGGGAGTTGCCAGTAGTTGCCACGCTTGGCAGGCGGGTTGACAACCGCAGTTAGGCTTTTAGAGGTGTATTAAGAGGGACGCTGCTGCCCATCCCTCGTCCTTCCTTAGTCGACTCTTACAGTAAAGAAAATATTGTTATTATATTAGAAATAATAATGGCTAATTGGCGCCAAAGAAAATTATATTAACGTGTTAACGTTTTGCACTATTATTAGAAATGTGACAGTTTTTTTTTTTTATTTCAAAGGGGTAAACGAGCATACGGCTCACCTGATGGTAAATTATTACTGCGGCCTATAGGTATCCGCAACATCAGACAAATTGCAGATGTGTTGCCCGTTTTTAAGAAGGAATATGCTCTTTGAAGGTTATATTGTCGATACCATAAAAAACTGTTGGTTATGCGTGGACACGAACATCGTGCACATGGCGTGAATTTACTGGGTACAGAGGAATAACACCTGAGTCCTCAGGAATGGCAACGCATGGGGGATATCATGAGCGAAACAGTATACTCTGTTATGTCCATGCTACTGCTCATGTTTATAGGCGACACCACTTTCCATCAGGTGGGCCGTCAGCTTGTTTGCCATTCTAAGTAACACACCCCATGTGCTACCATTCCTGAGGTGTAAGATATTATTCTTCCTCGCCGTACCCTGTAATCTCAGTGTTTTATCCCACCCTTCAAACCGAAACTCAGTCATACACGCACAGCTGTTTCACGGCAGCAGCATGAGTGGGACAGATTTACCTAATTAAAACTTAATTAAAATCTTTAATTAGTTCCACAAAAAACCGTCTTTAGTTGTGACAAAACCAGTTCTTTTATTTTAAAATTATACTTTCAGTAGTTTTTGATAGAATTTCTATGGGATCAATCAGATAGATAGATACTCTTTATTGTTTCCTCCAAAAGATTACAATAGTAAACTTATTCTAGATATAAACAATTACAAGAAATAATCACAATGAGAAAACAATGGTCGACCTTATCGCTAAGAGCCATCTCTTCGAGGCAATATTTGGATGGAGAGGAGTAATTATAAACTGTACACTTGTAGATAATAGGTTTATTTTGAAAAAATAATTTTTCAAATAGTTTTAAGACCTAAAAAGACCACCGAATCGAGAACCTTCTTTTTTTGAAGTCGGTCGAGAAGCAGTTTCAATTTATCATTTGCTTGTCATTCTACAGTATTTTTTTCCATTGTCACTCATCATTGCCACAGTCTACGTGTTTCGTAACAGAAAAGTAATTTATTTCATTTTCTATCGTTACATTCTGGACAGTAAAATTGCGATACTTGGGTGCAGCGGGGTCACACTATCAGCCGAATTGAATCGTCTCATTCAATGATAACCGGCAGATAGCCTCGATTGCCACAGACTATATACCTACAGTCCATAACTCGGTCAATATAAAGGCCCTCGTACACGAGGGACAATATGTCCAAAATTTTTCTTTGTGTGAGTCGCGTATTTGCACGAGCACGTGTGTGTTGTAGCAATTCAGTGTTTTATTATGACCGATGTTGTGGGAAGGGGGCGAGGGGGGGATTGTTTGTGCTAAGGTCTAACAGCCTTATTGCTAACAGTCTAATCATGCACTTTAACAGGAATTTTTCGTGGTGGGCCTAAACGGACTTGTATTCATCCTCACCTATCATCCCTCACTGGTGCCCCGCCTGTGTATATTTATGGCACAGGTAGGGTTACCATTCCATTGTCATCCATTAAAAAAAAACAAGTATGTTAATGGCTGTTGCGTTTGTACATTAGGTGTTAGTTTTTTTATGCAACAATGAAAGTAACTCAATATAAGGTCCTTCTGATGGTATGGTGTTATAGCAGGCTATGGATGTATGCAGCATTAGACTTGTTATTCATTAATGATTTTTTTTTTATCCTCAAAATTCCACGTCCCCTATGACGTAGTGTTAGCCGAATCACTGGTCATTTCGTGGTGCTACGGTTACCATCATTCTTTAAGAAAATTTTGGTATTGTAAATATCAATTGAATTAGAACCTTATTCTGAAAAACCATATTGGCGATTTTAGAGTCCTAGATTCATTTTCATCTTCATGGATTTGCCTGGATCCATTTTGTAATAATGCCGATAATTCGTCTGCTGTTATGATGCGCAATTCTGAAGATATCCTAGTTTTTTTTTAGATTTCCTTATTATTTGTGTTCTCGGAAATTTTATTTTATTTTAATCATAACAAGTTTTTATGTTTTACATTTGGTACTGTGAGCACTAAAATCAGTCTATCTACAATTTTTTTATAGTTGATAATGGAATGGTAACCTCGCCTATGCTATCGGTATACAGTGTCAAAGTACCACTGATCAAGGTGGTGCACTGGCGAGGATGAAATAAGATCAGTTGTCTTCTCCTGACAAATACACCAGGAATGAAGCACGGTAGTTTCCTGAGAAGATTGTGTGGAAGTCGAATTAGCAGTATTTAATTAATTATTATTATTTTATAAATGAACTCCTTGCACTTTCGGTATACGCGGGGCACCAGTAAGAAATGATAGTTCATCGTGACGAATTTCACGAGAATAAACCACAATATTATGCAGGGAGAACTGTGTGGAGGTCGATCTGATAAAGCATATTGCTAGCAATAGTTGCTCTTAGACTCTGTTAATAACAACCCCTCCTCCCTCCAACAATGGGGCGGTTTTTTTTAAATAAGTGAATACGAAATGGTAACTCCGCCGACGCTATCGACTGATACTATCGGTAAATGCTAGCGGGTCACCAGTGAGTGGTGATAGGTGAGAATGAGAAGACAGGTCAGTTAACCTATTGTGATGAATACACCACGATAGTTTCCAGGGGCAGGTTTTACATTACTAGCAATTGGACTGGTAATCTGCATTTACGAACAATCCCTCCCCCTCCCCCCCAATAGGGCAGTTAGACCCCTCATTATTAACAATCCCTTTCTTTCCTCCACTAAATTATAAGGTTCACCCAGAGGGAGACTTTGTACAAAAGTCGATTGAGATTGACCTCTGTCCCATTGTTTAAACCAGCAGTTGTGTTTGCATGGCTGTGTTTCGGTTTGAATCTATGAATTTACATTTAACACTTGAGTCCTCACAAACCATCATGGGCGAAACAGTATGTGTGTGTACTGTTCTGTTCATGGTACTGCTCATGTCTATAGGCGACGGTTACCACTTTCCATCAGGTGGGCCGTCAGTTTGCTTGCCATTCTAAGTCGTATAAAAAAAAATTATAAGATATTACGACTCGAGATAATCGTCACGTCATGAGAGTAGGCAGCGTGCATATGCAGAGGCGTTATAAGCACTTATTGGCTGCGGCAGCTGCTTCTGGTAGAGCATACCACGTGTGCTTGATTACTGTGGCAAATCTCGTCACACAGGGTGAAAGTGATGTCATTGGCATCTTTGTAAGGGAGTGTTTTGACAGTGAAACTGAATGTTTCCTTTAGTTTAAAGCGATATAAGTTGATATTAATCATTTTTAAATAAATATTAAATTCTTTGACAGATAGATACTCTTTATTGTTTCCTCCAAAAGATTACAATAGTAAACTTATTGTAAATATAAACAATTACAAGAAATTTGATCTAATTTTTAAGCGGCACATGTTAGAGGAGGTCGCCAATTTGCCTGTATTTTTGTTTGCATGTCACACACGATATCTTTGTTGTTTCTAAATTAATGCATAATTCTTATTGCAATGTATTTACTCAAAATTTTTTGATGGGCCAATATTCGAATAAAAGGCGCAAAGGTGAATCAAATTAAATCATATTTATTCGCTTGCTACATGATACAATAAGAAGTTACATACAAATACAGGCACATAACATGCAGCACCCCGCAGAGCTATGCAAATGTTAAAATGGTTTTAAGTCTACATTATATTACAATTATAAAGTTCAAACATTTTCCAAATTACAATATTCTTTATGAAGGTAAAAGGACGGTGTTTATTTTATTCGTGCAAACACTAATTACTTTCTAGTTTATTTCCTTGTCAGTTTTATATTGATTTTGACACGTATCTCGTAATCTCCCGTATTTATATAGACAGTTTTGACAAGTTTGTAGTCTATATTTTTTTTCTAATTTTTATTTTTTTTCTATTTAAACCTTAGAGTTTTGGTTTCTAGTATTTGGATACATTAACAGGTTACTAATTATAAATAATCATCAATTTTTTTTTTATACAACTTAGAATGGCAATCTGACGGCCCACCTGATGGAAAGTGGTAACCGTCGCCTATAGACATGAGCAGTACCATGGACATAACAGAGTATGCTGTTTCGCCCATGATACTCCCCATGCATTGCCATTCCTGAGGATTCAGGTGTTATACCTCTGTACCCAGTAAATTCACGCCATATCCCACCTTTCAAACCGAAACACAGCCATGCAAACACAACTGCTTCACGGTTGAAACACGAATGGGACAGAGGTGCCCAAGCAATAGATTTTTGTACAAAGTCTCCCTCTGGTGAATATTAACAGAACCCTGTAACACTTACGTAATTTTTTTTAAATAGTTGTAACTAAGGAAGTTACGTTACGAATAACTCATTAGTTTTTATCTAAAACAGTCCAACTCAGTCCCGTTTGTTTTAACCAGTATCGTACTGGGCATAAAGTAAAGCAAATGTCAACTACTCTTTTTTAAATTTAGAACGCTTTAATTCCTTTTCTGCGATAAACGGAACGTTCCCATAGTTTGCGTTTGTCTGGACAATCAGTCGTAACAAGACCTCCGTCGATGACTGACGCACCAGACATTATATAAAACAAAATTGTATTTACTGAAAAACATGTGCGAATCTGTTTCGTAACACTCATTACGAAACTCAATTGTATAGTAGTTTCTATTCGGACGCGTTAAGGACTAAATCGCCGTGTGATTTTGATAGTGATCGTAATTACACGCTAATTAATACTGTCACTGTCTGTCAAGTGAAGTTAGAAGAGGATGGTGAATAAAAGTGTTTCCCAATTGAAAGTTGCGTTTTGTTTTAACGATACGTGACGTCACGGGGGATCGGTGATAATTGATGTATGGTGATGTGATTGTGATAAAACAGTGGAGATGGCGAACAGAGTAATGGGATACGTTATATGCGGATACAATTCGGTGGATAATCTGCTGGTAAGTGGCTACTTGATTGTTTTTTAATCGTTGATTTCTTAACGGATGGTTACGTCTGTTAATTAAATCGAAGGTAGTTTGATATTGCATAAGTTTTTTTTGTGTTAAATATTGCAAAGTCAATTTGTAAGTACTTTCAATTGTAGAAATTTGAACCATTTAATTTTTCCTCTTTTACTTTAGTTTTTTTTTTTTGTTCTAGTAGTTTTTTACGGAAATGGAATGAAAACAGGCCAGTTAGCCCATCATGATGAATTCACCAGGAATTAACTATGATAGTTTCAACGCATAAGTCCATGGGATTCTCAGTTCCATTATGTCTACAGGTGACGGTTACCACTCTCTATTAGATGGCAGTCATCAACTTGTTTACCATTCCCATGTTGCATAAAAAGGATAATTATGTGCTTAACAGTATTACAAAGATATTGTAAAGAAACTATTAAGTACTAGTCTTTAACCGCGACTTTGTTCACGGACCGTGATAAAAAAATAGCCTCAAGAGAGATAGAAAGTATATTCTTCTCCATCGTATACATTAATAATGAATGAATGGATAAAAACTCTATTTTATTTTAATGGATGATAATGAAATGGTAACCTCGCCGGCGCTAACGGTATACACCGGCGGGGTACCAGTGAAGGTTGATAGGTGAGGATGAAGCAGGTCAGTTAGCCTATCGTGACGAATTCAACAAGAATTGTTCACTATGGTTTCCAGGGGGAACCACGTGGAGGTCGACCTGATATTGCTAGCAATGGGGCTGTCAAACTCCATTGCTAACAATCCCTTTCCCCCTAAAACTCTTTATTGATCCTTTTAAAGAATAATACAGATTATAAACATTAACAATATGTATGCAAACAAAATATTATAATATGTTATTTCATTGTAATTGGTTAAGCCGTTAAGGCGCTATAAGGTAACAGACAAACAAACAAGCAGACTCTCACATTTATAATACTAGTAGGCACGCGACGTGTGGTCGTAAGAGATGGATGGTATGTGTGAAAGATGACACGGGCGGAAAAGTAATAAATGTCTATATAATAATAATAATAATAAACAGATTTATTTCTCTTCATAATTCATTACAGTGAAATACAATGCTAGGATAGGTATAAGAATACCTGTATTACAGGTATTCTTATACCTACATATACATAAATCATATACATAAATCATGTTATTACCTATACATATCTAAGCTATATGCACTTTTGAGAAAGCCTATTTGTTAACCTATTTTAATATATTTAAATTTTAAAAATGAATCTATATTAATTGTAGACATGTATAAAATTTATTTGAAAAGTATATAAATGATTAAAATTTCAATTTTAAATATTTACCCAATAATCATATACAATAGATAGCTCATAGAAACATCAGTTCATAAATACATAGATAAGAGTTTTTTTTTTTTTAAATATCTACTTATCTAGTTGAATTGTATTGTACTAAGATTGATTATGATATGTCTTATCGTATTTATTTATTTATTTATTTGTTAGGGTCACCAATATAAGTTACAGCGGAACATTACAATACACTAGCTATCCTATTGTTAAAAAATGAGGACTGCCAATCTCATTGCTAGCAATATATCCTGTCAGGTCGACCTTTACGTGATTCACCCTGGAAACTAACGTGCTCAATTCCAGATGTATTTTTTTTTGGTGGGTGAAAATGGAATGGGATAACGGGATACGCTGGCAGAGCACCAGTGAAGGGTGATAGATTAGAATGAAAACAGGCCAGTGAGCCCATCATGATGAATTCATCAGGAATTAACATGATAGTTTCTGTTCATAGTTATATTTTGGTATAGTTGGGTATAACCAATAGTTGGGTATATTGCTAGCAATGGGATTTTCAGTCTACATAACAATCCCTTTTCCCCCATCCAGATATATTCATCACGTTAAAAAAAAACCCTTACGAATTTTTAGGAATGCATTTGTTGGCAGTACTGGCCACATACGGCCGGGAGGCAAATATTGAGAGAAATTTAGGGAGTGAGTAAAGAAAGTTGGTAGAAAAGATAATATAAATATAGAAATATAATATATAAAGAAGGGAAAGAGGGACATTGCAATAGCGGAGGGGACACCGGTCAGAAATTGCAGTGACTCGGGAGGCCGGGGTCGAATACCCGTGTGCCCTTACTCTAAAACCGGACGAATCTCTAGAGAACACCCCTGACAGTCATTATATATTATATATATATATATATATATATATATATAATCAAATTGTAAATATATTATTTTCATTAACAAATGCAAATATACAAATTTTTCTAATATCGACTACAGGAGTGAGCGTATTTATAGAATTAAATTGGAATTAATTAAGCGGTTGTCACCTTTCCTGTTTATGAAACTACAATCTGTTTTTATTAATTAAATAAATTAGGTACATATACAGACATAAATATAATATTAAAATAGGTTGACCGTTAGCAATGCAGTATGTTATTTAACACATGAATATTAAAATTGATAAAGCTCAGTAAAGAGGTTTAAAATTTTAAACTATTAGTAAATATTAGATTATCTAAAACGGAAAAGGCGAAGAAACTATGTTACATTGACCAGCTAAAATAAAAAATATATGTATCTGTTTTTTTTTTTTATAGTTATGGTACATTGGATATATTGCCCATGTATATATATACATACTTATAAAATTATTAAATTATAAATACGAGGTCCGAAATCATTAAAAATTTTATTTTTATTCAGGTAAATCAATTATTACTAATATATACTGTAGTACAATATATATATATATATATATATATATATATATATATATATATTTGTACTACAGTATTATATATTTATTTATTTATTGCACTGAAACATACAGTAATATTAACAATTAGTAACAAAGTAAGCAATGGTAAACTTATCTCTAAAAGAGTTCTCTTCCAGTCCACCTAACGTAGTGGCTTAGTAATGAGTGGGCAGCAGTTTTATTTTTTAATCCATTTAAAAGTCTTCTTTTAAATGGATTAAAACAAATAAAATCGTAGACAAAGACTTTTAGGTAAGTTGCATCATCGCGCCAAAAATACTTTTGATAAAGCCGAGATAGAAATAACTGAGCGGGACGTATGAATGGGAACGATTTTATTTATAGCCACACAATACAACGCTATGTTTTTACATTGTAAATTATAATCTGTAGTTTAGTAAACATTGAAAAAGCAAAGCATGTAAGGCACGCGCCTGCGTAGTGATCAGTAGGTAATCTCCGTACATTTTACGTACTAGTGTATTGTGAATGAATGTTTTAAACAAAGATTGTGACTTCATTTATTCATTCATTCATTTAGTTAGTAAGCTAACAGTGCTAGTAACTACGGCATATTCTGGATCAAGATGTTATCTTTGTTCTCCCTCATATAAATCCAAATACTACATGAAATAATTGAATACGAAGTTATGACGATTAGTGCCAAGTGTCATATATATATATATATATATATATATATATATATATATATATATATATATATATATATATATATATATATATATATATATATATATTTAAGAAAAAGTTTTAACAGGTCTATAGACAGGATTCTAACTCGCATCTCTAAGCTATTCACGTTGAGTGTTCTTAGTTTAAATTATAGATTTCCAATTAAACTATGAAAGGTACATCATAATGTACCTTTCATAGTTTAGGAAGGGGAGCTAACCCCTTAAAAAGACGTATATGTATTTTTAAATACATTTTGAATTGTATTTCTATATCAAATGTTTATTTTGAATTGAATTTCTTTATCAAGGATGGATGGATGTTATCTTTATCATCCAAAAACTACTAAACCGATTTGAATAAAATTTGGTACACGGGTAGGTTACATCCTAACTTAGTACATAGTATATTTTATGTACTGATTTCCGTGGTAAAAACCGCTGGATAGAGCTAGTGAGTACATAAGGTTACGTTTGAAGTCCTTATTTTTTTGCATAAGATCTAGGTACTAGATTTATCTATTTAACTATCATACAAAGTAACAGGTATAGCTAGTTCGTAAAATCTTTCTTTAAACGCATACTCGTAACCGACGCCTGTGACAGCAACACGCCGTTTTCTTAAAGGAAACGATTGTGGCGGCGTTGGAAAGCTTGTTAAACATCTACCATTGTTTTCTATAAGTCAATGGGGCTATTGACATCCACACGTGAATAGATCGATTCTTTTTCCTTTGCATTTTCCTCCATGCACGACCTTGTTTGCTATAAATAAAAATCTCTTGTTGTAATCGCCCTTTGTGGGTAATTCTTGTGAACTTTATTGTTATTAAACATAGTGGAATTTTCTAGATTCCTTTTGGCTTTATGTTGAGTGGCCGATACGAGCAATACACTAATGAATTGAGGCTTTAAGTTTATTTATGCAATTTGAAATAGCAGATTACTCTTTCATGGTTTTTTTCCATCAGGTAGCCTGTCGACTTCTGTTATGCGACTTAAATGGCAAACAAGCTGATGGTCCACCTGATGGAAAATGATAATAATAGTAATTATTCACCGAAATAATCCCAATTGCTCTGTCGGTGAATGATTTTATTCCAAAAAAATCTGGAACAAAATCTCAGACGGTTGGGATTCAAAGGCTCCTCACTCCTGGTAAAGATGCAGAAAGTGGTTCTTTTAGATACTGCTCGTATAGTATGTATAGTACAGTAATAATATATATACTTCTGTCGGGGGTTAGTTTGCCTTTTCCTTCTTTAAGAAGTAAATGAAGGTGTAAATTTTATTAAAAAAAAGTAAATAACCAATGATATGAAACCTAGTTTAATAAAACATTTTAATAAGTACTAGTTTTCTGCTAGCTACTTGTTACGCGCGGATTTCAGGAATAGAAAAACCAATGAATCATCACTTATAGATGACGTATCAGAATAAAACATACATCAGTTTTTAAGTTAGATATTCAAAAACACAACACTGCATTCAATTTGGTGCAATAATTTTTGCGTGATACCGGAATACACAGAGAGACGAACAAAATTTCGAAATTATAATTTTGTCTTTTATTACTTCCATTAAAACCTTTTACATCGATAGTTTTTTTAAACATTTTCTATGTACAGACATCGTCCAGGTAAAATTTTATTATATTAGTATTGGTCAGATTTATAAAAGGATAAGACTCTTGGCTCAACATTTCTGAAATATAATCACCAATAATTCTAATGATTGAGAGCAACCTGCTATACCGCTGTACGTAGAATCGGAAAAACCTTGCAGATCGTGAGTTCGAATCTAATAGACAGTTATGATTTTTTTTTGTGATAATAAATGCAGTTATAACGGAAATAAACAGTGATTGAATTTGAATATTTCACACTGTGTTTGTTAAATTTGTTTATAAAACTTACTGTCACTAGCACGATTAAGTTGGTGTCCTTAGTCACAACAATAAAATTAAAAAAAAATCTGTCGGGACTTTGTTTATGGAACATGTTAAAACGCAGGTGTAATCTAGATAAGGTTCACACAAGGTTGTCTCTCTCCAACATACTGTTATTTCTCAATGGCTCTCTTTTCAGGACACACCGGTATACAGGGGCCTTGCCCCCAGCACGTGCGATACAGTTGGAAATCTAGCGGTGCCCAGATGAGACGAATCTGTTACGGTCGCGTATGTAGTATCGGTAACAACGGTTATTTGTATTACGAGAGAATTGGTCACACTCGTGTGTGGTCACGAAACACGAGGCGATTTGTGTGACAATGGGTGATCTTATAGATTGCCGTAGCACGGTGATATAAGATTTTACCGTCTCGTTATTATAAGAGAGCCATAAATAATAATAAAGTCTTTAATTTTTTTTTTTTATACAACTTAGAATGGCAAACAAGCTGACGGCCCACCTGATGGAAAGTGGTAACCGTCGCCTATAGACATGAGCAGTACCATGGATTTGTGGATAAATTTCTTGCATTATTACAGTATCACCTTTTATTCTAGTAGGTATGTTAATTAGTTAGCTTAAATTAATTATTAGTTAATTAGTTTTTATATTTAATAAGGTTTTTTTCTCTATGCAAAAACCCCAGATTGGGTGAAGTTCTCCTCCAAAGATGCTCAGTTGTTTTTTTCCTGTGCTGTTTGGGCCCCAGTTAAGGCCGGTTGTTCTTTTCATCTCATGTTCCCATCATGACAGTGGTTCATCTTATCGCTTTTGCTTTGTGGGCCTTTTCATAGCGTGCGTTGCTTTTACAGTCCATCTATAGTCTAAGAACCTCGCTATATGACCTGCCTTTTTCCACTTTAGATTTTGTGTGTAGCTCAAGGCAGTCGTTGCTTTTATTGTAGTATAAAGTATATAGTAGTGGGATATATATATATATATATATATATATATATATATATATATATATATATATATATATATATATATATATATATATATCCCATTAAAATATAATGTGTTGTACATACAAAAGAATTGTGTGAAAAAATATCTATGTGACAATGAAATCAGTATTAAAATCAATTGCGTGATTTAAAGAAGTAAACGGAAAGACGGACTCGTATGGGCATTTAGTTTTGTACTATTAAAGAAAGATTTAAAACAAAATTAAAATATAAAATTTCTTATATATAATTACATACAATTTATTTATTCGCTTTTTCGAAGTCATTTAATTATAGCTACTGCCCTACTAAAAAGTTCTTTTGCCCTACCTTAAACTTGGCTCTAGCTACGACCCTAATATATATACTACACATGTGAAGTACAAAAGGCGGTCTTATCGCTAAAGCAATCTCTTCCAGACCTTCGGATAGAGGAGCAAAGAAAAATTAATGTAATTTAATGTAATGTATTCGTTCTTTATCAAATAATGGCGCCTGTATGCTCTAACCCGTGCTCTGATTCACTGATTTCATTGAATACTCATTGCCAGTTATCAGCACTGCATTGGTGATGTAATTGATGCATTACCAATGTCTCCATTGGGCAACAAGTATGATTGCAAATGTTCTGCATATAATTAATGTCTATTCACGTGCCTGGGGGTCTACCATGAAATGAAATTCCGAATTTTCGGGCTCAATTTCGTGTTTTTGTTCGTATCAAAATCGACCCTGTAAACGGAGCTTAACAATTCGTTCGTCATAAATCCTACCATAAAAGTTCAAAGGAACGATATTTTAGCATTTTTAATATTTTTAAACGGTACGTATCATGTAATTTTAGCATCAAATTTTTGTTTCGTTCGGATCCGAAATTTCGGAAAACATTTCATGGTAGGCCCTTTGATTGATTATTTAATATTTTCGTGCGATTTTCAAAAGGATGATTTTTTTACGTACGTGTTTTTTACATAACTGTGTGGTCGCGGCATAGAATAGGGCTTCCTTTCCCGTGGGTGTTGTAAGAGGCGACTAAGGGAGGTCGAGGGACGCGCAACAGCATCCCTCTAAAAACATCTTCAAAGCCTAATTGCGATTGCCAATCCGTCTGCCAAGCGTGGCAACTACTAGCAAAACCCCCAATTAAAAGCAGTTAAAAGCTGATATGATTATGAAGGGGTCCCAATATATTTTTACATACTGTTGCAGCTAACTATGATATATTGTTCATAAAGATAAATAAGGAAATAT
The DNA here is from genome assembly GCF_026898425.1 of Galleria mellonella. Taxonomy (NCBI): domain Eukaryota; kingdom Metazoa; phylum Arthropoda; class Insecta; order Lepidoptera; family Pyralidae; genus Galleria; species Galleria mellonella. Next base: position 2,979,264 of record NW_026441987.1, on the reverse strand, counting down.
AATTATGTAATCTTAATATACAGTCCACACACCAATCCATTCAGATATACCATACATCCATACTTTACGCACACAAACACACTACATGCCGTCACCTTATGTTTTATAAGTATTATATTTATTTATTTATTCTTTATTGACCACATTACAAAAAAATTTCTGGTACAAAATGCGGACTTAATACTATATAGCATTCTCTCCCAGTCAACCTTTGGCAAAACAGAAATTTTATTATGCGGCGAAAAAAATTACAACACATATTAGTAAAAAGAGATTGTTGCTTCAGTTCGCAATAAAACAATGTACTAAGAACACTTGTCATTTGATTTTCTAAAACAGATCAAGCAAAACATTTTTGAACCTCAAGTGCTACAACACATACTAAGGGCGTCACGCCATGGAAAAGATTGAAAAATACTGGTGTAAACAATGCGTATAGGCATAAGTGAGTCAGTGCAGGGATGGGCGTGGCACGGCGCGTTCTAATGAGTGCATGATGTTCCAACGTTGCAACAACTCATTTAATTTCTTTTTTTTAAGCTTCGGAATTAGGTTTTATGGAGAACTCAATAGCTTTTCTTTTTATACAACTTAGAATGGCAAACAAGCTGACGGTCCACCTTATGTAAAGTGGTAACCGTCGCCTATAGACATGAGCAGTACCATGGACATAACAGAGTATACTGTTTCGCCCATGATACCCCCCATGCGTTGCCATTCCTGAGGACTCAGATATTATTCCTCTGTACCCAGTAAATTCACGCCATATCCCACCCTTCAAACCGAAACACAGCTATGCAAACACAACTGCTTCACGGTATAAACACAAATCGGACAGAGGTACCCAAGCAATCGACTTTTGTACAAAGTCTCCCTCTGCTCAATTTCATCAGTTAAAGCAGTGCAGTTAAACAGAGCCACGAGCGATTTCTACATGTGCATTCCAATAAATCCAAGTACTTAATTGGTATATGTCTGGCGCCTATTGATTGCTGATAGGCCGATAACGTTCGTGAGAAATGGGCCAATGACCACGGTGCAGCAGTCGTGACGTCATATTCTATCGTATATAACATATAGCGTGCTCGCGAGTGTGGCTCATTGATAGAATTCACTGGTGTGAATACAAGTACGTTCTACAATAATCAATAACTTGTATTTATATGAGTTTTGTGTAGTTTCTGTCATTTACTTGATTTCTTATATAAGCGGTAATTTATTTTACAAGTAATTCATTCATTCATTCATAATTAGTATAAGATTAAGTAGGAAAATGATTTAATTTCCAATGTAAAAGTTGACAAATTTCATACAAACTCAACGCCCTATTTAAGACACTATGAATCTTGCAAATGTTATGTTTTTAAAGGGTTCAGAAGCAAAAGTACTATTTACAACTTTAATACTTTAACAATACGATAATCCAATCCTTTGTCTATTACAAAATATTGCGAAAATAATTAATTGCAAAACATCAATAATTTATTTATTTAACTCTTTATTGCACCAAAAACATAAAAATAAACAATGACATATAAACAATTCAACTGAAATACAGCAGCATAGAGTACAGATCAAAATATACATATAAAGGTACAAAAGGTGGTCTTATCGCTAGGGCAATCTTTTACAGACAACCTTTGGTTAAAGGAGAACATATAGAAGTGGGTAGGTGGCGCAAGAGTGAATTAATAATAAAGATCAATAGCCCTTCGTTTTTCATCGAACTAATGACAGCTGTCAAATCTGTCATTTATTTTACTGACATATTAAAAATTTGGATGTTTCGGCTTTGGCTTCCTGTTCCACAGTCATATTAAGCTATTTCGGGACACTAAGACGATCCTCAAACTTACTAATTAGATAAATTGTCTTACAATAAAAATCAATAATTAACATTTTTAATTATTCAGTCTACAGACAGACACTCATTACGACATAATTATATTTAGTATTAGTAATAAATAAGAACATGCAAGTTTCCAACGAAGAGGTCTTGCGTCAGACAAATTCATGTAATAAGTATTTATGGCAAATATTCTTAACTTTAGGGAAATTTAAAAATACATTGTTACTACCCACCCGTAGTATGCTGAGTAAGCATTGGCTGTTGTCTATAAATAACCAAAAATAGTACAGTGTAGAGTGCAAGCTTGTTAGTTTAAGGGATTTTCCTACGCCAATCCAATGCTGCTCATTTATCAACCGACTTCAATAAGAAGGAGGTGAATGAATGACTGAGCGAATGAATAGAATGAATTTTATTGTTAAAAATGTGGTACAATAAGGTCATATGGTAATATTACAATGGTTTTGTCATTACTGACGTACAACAGTCATTACAAAAGTTATGACAAAATAATTCCTTAATATGTAATAATGTGATAAAATAACATGTCAAATTTTTAAACGTTAATTGTAACATAAAAAAGATAATCTTTTATAATATGTCAATATTTTGTAAATATTCTTGGACACTATAGTAACATTTATTTTTTACATTTATTTAGATTTCAATTCAGTTCTTTTTATTTTAATTTATTTAATTCTTTATTGTACACACCAGTTATAAGAATATGACAGAGGTAATCAAATGTACAAAGGCGAGCTTAACTCTGATAGAGTTCTCTTCCAGCAACACCCAAAGTAAAGGAGCATCAATGTCGGCGAGTAGAGAGGTGTACAATATTGTGACAATTTTTGAACAGATAAAATTAAAATTTTATCATCATTATCTTTATTATCTTCATATCAGCCTTTAACCGTCCACTGCTGGACATAGGTCTCCTCCTTGGGAGTTTTTCCTACGCTTGATAGGCGGCTAGGCAACTGCAGTTAGGCTTTGGAGATGTTTTAAGAGGGACGCTGCTGCCCACCCCTCTACTATTGAGTTCCCTTAGTCACTGTTTATGACACCCACAGGAATGGAAGGCGTGGCTCATTCTATGCCGAGACCATATGGCATAATCTCCATCCAAAGGTTGCCTGGAACATAAGGTCGCCCATTGTTTTCTCATTGTGATTATTTCTTGTAATTAATATATATAATAAGTTTACTATTGTAATCTTTTGGAGGAAACAAAAAGAGTATCTATCTATCTATCTATCTATAATATATGTATATAGGATTTGTCATCCTCAGATGAATATATATCAATACTTCCATAATCAAGACAGAACTACAAAAAAATAAAAACAAAAGCGCATTAATACCTACCGATGTTCGTATTAACTGTAAATTTTCAAAAACAAATAATGGTTTGCTAAGCAAATGCTAATTTAAAAAATCTTCAGATAATGAGTTAAAATATATATGCAGTAAAATTTTCATTTTTTTTATACCACTGAGGTGGCAAGCAAGCATACGGCCCACCTGATGGTAAGTAGTTACCGTAGCCTATGAACACCTGCAATACCAGAGGCATTACGCGTGCGTTGCCGACCCTGAAGAAACATCTTTATCCTTTTTTTGAAGAACCCCATGCTGTAGTCTCTTGGATAAACTTCGACAAAGACTCGATAAAACTCATTCCATAACCTGAGCGTTTAATTGTTTTTGAAAATTGAGGTACAACTTGTACATTGTCTCACTTCGATATGAAAGCACTACTACCGTTTGTTCTACCATTCTGTGTTAGGCAATCGTCTCTCAATCTCGAGAAAGACATGGCATGTTCTAAAAACTCTGTAAGGGCCCATTCCCACGTTCCGGTTGTCGATCCGGGAATTGTTTCAATGAATCCACTCGTGTCCCTCAATTGGCCGGCCCCAACTACTCAGCTAATTCGTCCGCGTCTCGACAGATTAATGTTGATATGAACGGAAGTTGTGGATGGGCAAAGTAATATTTTGTTAATTGATTTATTACATGTACTTGCTCTTTACCGCGGTTAGCCGCGGTGTTCTCGTGGCTTCGCCTGGCGCCAGTGACTGTATACGTGTAAATTAAACTTCTTAATCTTTCGTTTTTCATTAAATGAGGTATCAGTTTCCTTGACATTCATAGTTGGTGTATCTTTTGATAGTATAGAATTATGTCGCTAGTCTGTTTCTTCGCTTACTTATTTTAAATCAAACGGTCCCTTTTAAATGCATTCAGCTTATCATAATTATGATCTATTATAATCTACAATAATAATACAAAGAGGAAAGATTTGATTATTTGTTCGTTTGTTTATAATGGATAAGCTCAGAAACTACTTAACCGATTTTCAAAAAATTTCACTTACATTATCAGCAAGTAAGAGAGTTTGCTACATATTAGTAAATGCTATTTACTCGTTCGAAGCTGTCGCGTCGCGTGTCGTTTATAAAAATAAATATTTTTGAGTTGTAATATAGTATCTACATGATTTTCTGTGTCAGGGCCGCAAATCGTGGTGATAAAATTGTCGTAAACGATTGAAGAGCGGTTTTGATGATTTGCAGATCAGTGTTCTGTTTCGTGTCATGTCGCAGATAATCGCAAGTTCTCTATCTGTATATAAAGTTATATAATTTACTACTATAAATACTATCAAACAACCGTCCTTTCATATCGACCTTTCGATATGAAAGGACGGTTTCGACCTTTTATCATCTACTCATTATATTAAGATGAAATTGGAGACATTAATGTGTACAAGGAGGAGGAAGAATGTTCATACTACTCGTAAAAGTATTCTCTCCCAGTCAACTTTAGGGAAGTGTAAAAATACTCGAATGCGGTACTAGTATTAATTGATATACATACTAAAATCTACATATATACATCAATAAATACACACACCAGTTATAAGAATATGACAGAGGTAATCAAATGTGCAAAGATGAGCTTAACTCTGATAGAGTTCTCTTCTAACAATTAACAATTCTAATAAATAACAAATATACTGACCAATATATAAGATATACTATATTATACACGAAGACGTGGACACTAGATGATATTTACTAAAGTATACGTATGTTCAAATCAGTTTCGTACGTTTACAGCCCGTTTACAGCATTTTTCATACTTATAAAAATAGATATACTTTTTGTTTTTTTTTTTCTTAAATTTTTTGAACTCCTGATTATTTTGCATTGGAACACGAATCTGTATAACGAAATACAAGTGCTACATCAAATTTCTCATTCTATTGTTCACAGATTTGTCAAAACAAATAAAATAATTACGATTGATTCGATCTTGTGATCTTTTTTATTTCAATTGCCCGAACAATTTAGGTTGACGATTCACGCCGCCATCCGGTCAACGGGTAATTTGTTTTTTTGTTATTCAATGTCTCACCGGCTCTGATTGGCTTTTTTATTGCTAAATTGCTTATTGTTTTCTTGTGCGCTGAATGCGGTCTCGCTAGGGAAACACCAAGTAATAAGATGGCGAACAATCGCGCCAGTTGCCTGTTCCTCGTTCATTCTGAACTTTGCTATAGGAGGTAATATACCAATAACTGTTATGTTGGAATGGAAAACATCAATAATAATTTCTATTTGTATGTTATATTGAACGATTTGAAACATATCCTTATCATCATATGGACCAATTAATTTCCCAAAACTAGTCATAGGTCTTTCCCCATAAAAGGAATTTAATATTAATTTATAAAAGGTAGGGTTAAAAATTACGTATATCCTTTATGAATAAATGATTGTGATTTATTAATTTCCATTAATACTACGCTGATCAGGTTATTAGGTCGTCTATAATAACATTTTATTTGAAGTTTTCTTTTCCTTGATCCGATACTTTGCTCTCATCTTACAAAATCCTTGTATTGTTACTTTATCATCATAAGGATTCAATTCTGCTGTAGCTTTTTTAAATTTTTTTCTTAAAGTCAAAAAAGCAAATTGCAGCCAAAATGGAATAACAAAAAATGTTATGCTATGCCCATGGTATTACTCAAGTCTATAGGCGACAGTTACCACTTTCCATCAGGTGGGCCACCAGCTTGTTTGCCATTCTAAGTTGCTAAAAAAAAGTTACAATCGGTATTTTCAAAAAAGATTTACAAACGAAATGCATAGTTTTCACTTTTTTCTCCATTCCCATCATCTGCGTATTCAAGGTTCATAAAGTCGTAACACCATCCAAACAGCATCCTAAATCAATAAACAAGCGCGTTGATTAGTAATGAGTCGCTTCTCAGTCCTCATTCGAGCTTACCAACTACCGGATATTAAGTTCGATCCCGTGCCGGTTCGTGGCCCCTAATAATGATTTACGATCTAAAATTTAAAATCCTCAATCTGTTTATTTAGAAAACATTTAATGGATCCTATTTTTAACTCGCTTCCAAAGGGGAAAAGTTCTCAATTCATCTGTATTTTTGTGGCTATTTTGAAGATTATTTTTGCAACCAATAAAGTTTCTCTTTGTGTAAACATGTCTTCTGAAGAAGACTTCCGGATGAAGTCGAAACAATTGTTGGAAACGACAAAAACACAGCGAGTTTATTAATTTCCTGTTACATATGTATATAAATATCGGATATAAAATTAACATATGTTTTAAAAAAAAAAATATCAATAGAGATATTTCTTTTCTGAGGATTAAAGCTGCTATTTTTCTTTGCAAAGCAAAAAGTACTGGTTGATATATGATTCTGCATTCTAAATTCAAAAATTTCAATGAAATACTTACAAAACATCGCATTATTCATCGATGTGTTTGGTCACGTACAATCACTGTAATCAAAAGGTCTAAAACTATTAAACGATAAAAATAATCCCAATTGCCTGACCTTCATACAAGTGTACTTTGTTCTACCATGACCAACTAGAGAAACAACTCTTAGATTAAGATGTGATTAGATAAGATCTATCCGATTTGGGATAGCTCGTTTCTCCAATTGACCTGAGCGAGGTTAGGAGTCTTATATTAGATGAAATGTCGTGTTGAAGCAGTTACTGTAGTCGGTACAAACTATGCCCATATTCATTGTCTTATTTTGTGTACATAGTTACAATAAATAGATTATGACAAAGTACTTTGTATCTTGCTATTTTCAACAATTCCATTTCTCTGATTAGCAACTAACTTGTGATATAATAAAAGCTACTTAGTATATTAATTTAATTTTTTTAATAGTTGTATTTTGTAATCAATTTGTAGTACGCCCTCTATAGAGTTATGAAAATGTTCCATTTTCAAACGAAAACGCCAAACATTCACTCTTATATAAATTATCTCGGGTTACAATCGTGAAAACACAGTAGCGAGACAATTTACTGAACGAGCATTAATTGGCGGCGATTAAGTGTTATTAACTCGCCCTAATTGGACGATTGTCGCAGGAAATAGTCGCGAACGCATCGTGGAAACGTCAGCCGAGGTAGGGTTCTAGAAAGCGTTTGAATTGGTCTAGCTTTCTAAGATGTTTCCGCTTGTCGTGTTATTATAGAAACTGGATATACAAGCTCGACACAGAAAGCAGATGATCTGTTCAGAAGTTTATTCTATTTTTAAACTTTTGTACTTGTATGAAAACGGTAGATTTAATGCTGCATTGCAGCGATCAGTTGCAGCGATTTGTATGGTTTTATTGTTTAGCGACTACATTTTGCTCCATAAAAATCGTCTTCAATAGTGAGCATATAAACACGGATGACTGACGAGATGTTTCGTTACTGGACAATTGGAAATACTTGAATTTAGAACGCTAAATCACATGTTTACAAGTTGGTTTTACTTCAGAATGAGCAGTTTTTTAACTTCAAAGAAAAATGGACATTTCAATCTTACAAAATGAATATTGAATTAATGCGGGAGAAAACCCTATCGACTACAAAAAAAAATCGGTGCAGAATTGACAGTATAATTGGATCATTATTAAAAGAAAGATCAAATGAATTGAGAACCTTACTGAATAAACATTAAGGTGGTTAGTGACTTAACAAAATTAAACACGAAATACCAGATGGCGCTAGAATTGAGATTTGCGGTTATTGTTGATTATTGTGTAATTAAACATAATTTTAGGTAAATCTTTTTTATTTTTTTTTTTATTTTGGGTATCTCTTGTCTAATTTTATTTAGTGACCAATCACCTTAAACGTAGTGTGGGCTTCTTATCGTTGTTTTGCAAAATTTTGTTTATAGTAAAGATAGCTTCACGAGACCTAAATTTAATTTATCAAGTGCCACTAATAATGTCAAACCACGTATCTTTTATAGTTCTTTGAATTTTAATTGTTATTAAAAAATATATTGTAATAAAGTCCCATTGAAAATCATTAACATCAATCAGTTCCTGACATCTTCGGTCATAAACATCTTCGGAAGGACATTTGTTGTTAGCCCAAATTTATTCAAAGGCTAATACCAGAGGGAGACTTTGTACAAAAGTCGATTGCTTAGGTACCTCAGTTCTATTCGTGTTTCAACTGTGAAGCAGTTGTGTTTGCATGGCTGTGTTTCGGTTTGAAGGGTGGGATATGGCGTGAATTTACTGGGTAGGGGTACAGAGGAATAACACCTGAGTCCTCAGGAATGGCAACGCATGGGAGGTATCATGGGCGAAACAGTATACTCTGTTATGTCCATGGTACTGCTCATGTCTATAGGCGACGGTTACCACTTTCCATCAGGTGGGCCGTCAGCTTGTTAGCCATTCTAAGTAGTACAAAAAAAAGTTTGTATATTGAATGATACGATCTATTGCCACAGATTATCGATACTTTAGTTATTTAGGTATTTTTTATTAATGTTGTAAATTTTAATTAACTGAATACGTTGATAACTTCAAGATCTTTCAAACGTGTGTTATTGTCTCAGCTTTGTCTTGTCAATTTGATTGTTTATTAATAGAATATTGCTTGTTGTCTTACAATGCATACGTAAAATTGCAAAATTAGAATAAGTAGTTATTTAAAACAGTACATTATAAAATTGCTTAACAATGGTCCCCATATGGGTCGAGCCTGTATCTGAGGGACCTATTAAACACATATAGATAGATAGATAATTTATTTACATTACTTACAGCACACAAATTAAAATAAAAAAAAAAACACAGTAAAAGAGATAAAAGTGAAAATAAAAAAGATAAACAAAAGAAAAAAAAAACAAAATATATAAACTAACAATTACTTCTTTCCTTTCCACACAACACAAAATGGTCAAACTCGGTTTAAAAAAGAGCAAAACAATACATACAACACACATTAAAAATAATAAAAAAATGAAATATAAATAAACTGCATTGTATGTGTCCATTATATTCGCCTCCATTTGATATTATATTCTAAATAAATAACAGATACCATTAGATGTGGGGTCGTCAGAGATCATTTCTGTCACATTCAGGTATTCAGGCAATAAATATTTCGGCTACGTACCTATTAGGTATACCAATTTTTTGTTAATTAATTAAAAAAAAATAAGTTCTTTTTCTAAAAATGTGTTTAGTTGTAGACAATCTTATAATTACATATAACTTATTTCACTTACTATACACACACATATATATATATATATATATATATATATATATATATATATATATATATATATATATATATATTACAGTAACTGGATAGATATAATTTTAATATAAGTATATATAATAACGTGTAATAGTAAGTATAATTTCATTGTTTTAATATCATGATCAATTCCAGATGAATTCAGACATGATGGGCTTACTTGCCATTGTTTTCATCCTCATTGCGATCCCAACCAGGTTCCTCGGTGCCCCGCCACTATCATGATCAATTCCAAATGACCGGGCACGGACGATGGCAGGCGGGGTTACCATACCTATTCATCCAATAAAAAAAAATCATTTAGAATTCGGTGCTGTGCTAGCAGTTGGCATAGTTGTAGTTCATTAGTCTTCATAAACGAAATGTACGGCGCTAGTGTCGATTATTAATTAGCTTGTCACATCGTCGCCATTTTCCCAATTAGATCGTGTTACGAATATAAAATTGTTAACTATTTCGTATGTCTAATATATTGTGCCCTATTTTGAAATGGTATTCTTTGTTCTTTAATTATAGGGACCATGTAATTAAGGACATAGTAGATTTAAATAGATATATGTGTACTAATATTATATATATAATTATTAATTATAATTTATTAATTATTATAAATTAACTGCAATAGATTTAAAAAAAATTTCGATTTAAAAGTGCTTGTAAACAAGTCTTTTAGAATAAAGATGTTTTGAATTTCTTCATTATCATATCGGCCGTTATCTGTCCACTGCTGAACATAGGTCTCTCCCATAGACTGGTATAAGAAACGGTCCCGAACCACCTGCATCCACTGAATAATTATTTAAACCTTTAATATTAACTAATTTGAAGGTAAGGATGGAGAAATGATATGAGATTGTAATGGAATTAGTGTAACATTAAATTCATTCAATGGGTCAGTAGGTAATATAACTTTATTTTTTAAATTTTTAATTTTTTTATACGTGTTTTTGCTGTTTTGTGTAGTAGAAAATATTTCACGTTTTTTATACAATTGGAATGCTAGAAACAATTTTGCGTGTTTGACTCAATTGTCATTATAATAACCTTATAAATAAACACAACTCGGACGGAAACTAAGTACATAACTAATATACACCAACCATAAGTATGACACAAATCGATGACAAGAAAGTTGAGTCAGCTACTACTTAGAATGCCGCTACATCCATGTACGGGCCCACTACATGTGGCGCAACACAGACGTACCCGGGGCGTCGCACAGGGCTCCGAAAATAGTAGCGGGAGGGGAGCGGGCGCGGCTCTGCGCACGCGCAGTTCCCGCTACGCGCTCGCGGCACACACATGCATTTTGAAAAATAATTAGTGTAGTGACAAGTGTGATCGTTAAAAACGATATGTTGTGCGGGACCAATGGTGCAGTTGCGGCAATGGACAGGGCGTATATGTCGCTGCGCGCGCGCAAGCCACAGGCGAAAACAACGGTTTGTTATGTCAGTCACAAAAAGAACCTAGATTGGAGTTCAAGGTCCTTAGGGGACCGGCACTAGTAAATATTTAATCTGTTTGTCACATCGAATAGCAGATGTTCCATTGCTTTAATGAATTTATGGCATAAACATAAGTAAAACTTACTACCTACATTGGTATTGACAAATAAACATTGCTTTATTAGCAGGAAATAGCTGACCATTTAATCACCAAGGTGCTGAAATATTTACAGCAAGTTTCCTTCATTGTGATGTTACAATGTTCAACATTATGTCTGCATACAATGAGTCTGTTTTTAAAAACAAACTTTGTTTAATGGTTTAAGATAAATTAAAGTTTTTTGTCAAATTCATTTCTTTTCTAATTGGTTTTTAATTAGACCGCGATATTTTTTTTTGTCATTTTCTATAAAAAGTATTTAATTTTTCTTTTTCTCTTCATTACATTGTTTTCGAGTCTATTGAAAATTAGGTCACCGTTTGTATGATAATGAAATTTGTTATAAATTCGCGTTGTTAGATAGAACACATATTACTTATATCTTTCGCCTACGACGCGAATCATTCAAATTCTATAAAATTTGTTTTTTTTTTTAAAAACGACTTTGCCCAACGGTCTAAAATTTTCTGTAATACGACCCTAATGAAACGAACTGAAAAGACTTCAATAAAGTACTTGTTTTTTTTTTCTTTATATTTTAACTTACTCTCGGACTGTTTTTATATGTATTTTTCATTGTCTTCCACATGACCGTAATGATTCTTGTTAAGTATATGAAATTAAATGTAGTAATAGCGTCATCAATTAATTATGCAAACATTTGCTTGAATTTTAATGTTGTCGCCTTAATTACTATTTGTTTATAAGGATAATATATATATATATATATATATATATATATATATATATATATATATATATATATATATATATATATATATATATATATATATATGAGTTCGACATTGCTAGCAATATGCTCTATCAGATCGACCTCCACGTGGTTCCCCCTGGAAACCATCGTGAACAATTCTTGTTGAATTCGTCACGATGGGCTAACTGATCTGCTTCATCCTCACCTATCATCTCTCACTGGTGCCTTGCCGGTGTATACTAATAGCACAGGTGGGGTTACCATTCCATTATCACCCATTAAAAAAAAACTTTGTCCCATTCGTCTTTCTACCGTGAAGCAAGTTGTGTTTGCATGCCTGTGTTTCGGTTTAAAGGTGGGATATGGCAGTGAATTTATATGGTACAGAGGAATAACACCTGAGTCCTCAGGAATGGCAACGCGTGGGGTATCATGGGCGAAACAGTATTCTCTGTTATGTCGACGGTACTGTTCATGTCTATACGCGACAGTAACCACTTTCCATCAGGTGGGCCGTCAGCTTGTTTGCCATTCTAAGTTGCGTTAAAAATATCATTATAACAACCCAACGTAAGGTTGAGTTTCTCTATCCACAAGAGAAGAATATTTATCCATTATATGTCATCATGCCGTAAGATACTTGGTATCCAGGGTACTATTCCAACTTCTTCTCTGGACTTGTGTATTGTGATTTGTTGCTTTGTATGTCCTTGAGGATGATTTACTATATTTTTAGTCAGTCTCACAGCGGAAAGCGATCGTTTTACAAAATCTTGTAACCTCTACCTTTCTATCTTTAACCATGCTAATTCGCGGTCTACCTTTTAATGTTAAATCACTTATTCTCTCAATATTATTTTCTAATTTATGTTTGTCTATAATAATTCTATTTTCTATTCTGACTTTTTATGGTAGATCAACATTTGCTCTCTGTATAATTTTTCAATGGATACTTATTTCTAACCATGCTATTTCTCAATCTGCATTCCGTTATATTATATATACTCTTTAAAGCTCTCGTATTTGTTGATAAGATCTTAAAATATTGTTACTGTAATTTATATAAACTTTAATATTAGATTTAATATTCTTTCTATAGTTTCATCTCAGTGGAAGATTTACATGATTTTTTGTTGATTCGCTCACGCTATCCATCACCAATGTCAAGATATTATGCCATGCTTTATGGGTTCTATATATATATATATTTTTACTATCAACATTGTCTACTTTGTAACTATTTTTATTCTATATGGTTTGTTTTACGAACACCCTACGTAGCCTCTGTTTGTACATACACATATAATACACAGTTTTTGCAGTTTCACGCAAATGAGGTCCTGTGTCCGATTCTTTGCTAGACTCATTTAAAAAACAAACCTACCTATTCATATACTCATTACTCGTTTTCATTTTTAGTATGGTTTTGTGGATGATGTGAATGATTTAATTAGTTAATTTGAGAGTTTTTGTAGATAACTTTGCGAGAGTATATTGCAAGGTGCCTAGAATCATCCAGAAGGTCAAAAAATAATTTATATTGCTTATTTTCTTAGAGTGTATCTCTAGGAATCAGCAGTTGCTACTAAAACCAGTTCTTATGTTCAGCTGGTCTAAGTTAGCAGTCATTCAGACTAGGTTATATCTAAAACGCAAAATTATAACCAAGATGAGTTACGGTTAAATATTTCGTCATCTCCTCCAGTAGATGCGACTTTAGTTGATTCTTGTAAAGTATTGAGGATCAAATCGATTTGCGGGTTTTTTTAAAAACGCTATTGTATCACGTTAATATATACGTTCCGTTATAAATTTACGAATTCGTGGTCAGGTGCCGGTTGGCCCCACCTGCCCGTCACGGCAGGTGGTCACCCCAATATTACTAGTTCCTGTGCGCTGGATCTTGCTAAAGGCTTTACTAGTTTACTTACTGATTTTTTGTTATCTGTGTCTATTCATTTATACAGTAAAGAGTCGCGTATCTTTTTAATAGATGATAATGGAATGGTAGCCCCGCCTGCGCTAATAGTATACGCTGGCGGGGCATCAGTGAGTTGGTCCTGTTCATCTCGAGTTTTTCGCTTAATAATACATTTAGCTATTTATTTTTATAGATTATAAAATAAAATAAAAATACTAAAAACTTATATCACAACATTCGATTTATTCCTTATTCCTTCGATTATTTCTTAATAGAAACAACTATACTGCTTCCTCCTATTATTGTACGTACACTGCCCGCTGATTATTAATGCTCCTTTCCACTCAGGGTTTGCTGGAAGAGAACTCTTACAAATTTAGACTCGCCAGTTGTACATCTTTATTTTATATATATTACATGTTTGTAATTTTTTGTGTACAATAAAAAATAAATAAACATTCGATTTAATCATCATCATCATCATCTTCATATCATTTCATCATTCATTCATGTTTCTACCGTGAAGCAGTTGTTTGCATGGCTGTGTTTCGGTATGAAGGGTGGGATATGGCGTAAATTTACTGGGTACAGAGGAATAACATCTGAGTTTACAGGAATGGCAACGCATGGGGCGAAACAGTATACTCTGTTATATCCATGGTATCATGGGCGAAACTAAGTTGTATAAAAAAAATATTAACGGTTATCAATCCACTGCTGAACTAAATCTAATAGGCCTCCCCCATATCCATGGAAAATTTAATAATTATTTATAATTTTATGAATTAATTTTTACTGATTCTAATTGAATAATGGCCCTTACAAGTTATTTACATAGAGTTCCTGCTCAGTCGGTAGTCAATAGGTGCAGCTTTTATAATTCAAAATGAAATAAATATGCATTCAGATCCGATTATTCAGTGGTATTCAACGAGGTGAAATAAAAAACCCGCCTGCCCAGTTTGATTTGTGTGAGCGGTGTGCCGTCAGCTATAACAAAGGATAAATAGCCATTAATGATTTAGTTGTATAATAATTTACTAAATAATAATAATAAAGTTTATTCTCTTCACAATACCAGTTGTACGGTTATCACCTCCTCACCCCACGGTGCTGAACTAAAATTTGTTTTGGTTATGAATATAATAACAACATAATACATATACCATACATACACACATACACACACACATTATATATATATATATAATATAATACATCATATATACACACACACACATTTACACATATATATTTTTACTCGTATATCACACACACTTATACATTTTTTAAAATATTTTCAATAATTATTTATAATTTTATGAATTAATTTTTAAGTGCAGTTTTACAATGATTCTAAATATATGTTCAATAATATTATTATAAAGATGCCCTCTTTGTGAAAGTTATTGTTCTACATGTTTTTTGTATATAATGTCTTTACGTCTTTTTGCAAGATCAATCGATGTAGTCAATAGTTTTCAGCTTTTATAATTCAATTCATGTGTCGGGTGAAATAAATATGCATTCAGATCCGATTATTCAGTGGTATTCAACGAGGATGAAATAAAAAATTGCCTGACCTGCCCAGTTTTAAAATTCGATACATGTCTTAATTGTTTAAATACGTAAATCAACTTTCCAAATTAATATGTTCGCGGAATTTGAGATTCCATAATTGTAAATATTTAATTGTGTTTACTCTTTTTAACTCGCAAGAACACCTGTGAAATTCTACAGCAGTGGGCAAACAGACGAAAAGCATTAGAGGGTGGAGTGTTGCGTATATAGAAAGAATCATTATGGTTTTATTAGCATTTAATGTAAGTGAATTATTAGATAATTTAACACTGTGTCAAATCCCGACTGAGCCAATTTAAAAGTATCTTCCCAAGTATCACCCCAGAAGATGACCGCAGTATCGTCTGCAAAGAGGGTCATTGCTCCATTTTGTATATCGAGTATAAGTAGGCAACCTACTTGATCCATTCAAAATTCAGCTCTTTTCAAATTCGAAGACTTGAGTTTTGGTATTATTCATTGATGTTTATCAATGAACAATATTATAGTATAAAAATATTAGTTGATTCGGTAATTTGGGAGAACCTTCCCCCCCCCCCTCCCAAATTGCTGAATTTACGAACTCCCAAATTACGATAAGTCGTAATAAAAAATCTCAAGGTAGAGCTTACATACATCTTTAAAAAAAATAGGTTAAATCGGAGATCGACGTGTACGAACATTACGACATATATTTTTATATATAAAAATAATAATAATGAAAATGAAAATTAATATAATAAAAATCTTAATAAATGATCTGATAATTTAAAGCAGTTATAGCATAAAAACTTGGAAGTGTTTATTCATATTACTAACACTGTATAAAGAACTCTCTTTTATCAATCGTATAAAGAACACCTCGGAAAAAAATATTGCGTCCCTAATCGTTATTTAATAGTTTGGGACATGTCAAAAGATTCTAGTCTACTATTTACTGCTACATAAATAAAATACAATTTATAGATCTCGTATGAGATTTAGTAGAAATTAATTTCAAAATGAAATTTAAAAAACCGTTTTAGTAAAAGCAAATAACTTTTTTAATATCAGTGGTGTACTCCTGGTCATATTCAATACATTTCTCAACTTCTGTGCGTTGTAATGAGTTATTTTTGTACCACATAAATGCAAATCGCTTTTCGATAAAAATATATTTACAGTTTATATCCAGATGCAGTCGAAAAACACATAAATTAGAATGAAATGCCATTAAAAATCTTGTTTTTGCAGACGAATCTACACAATGAAGGCATAAAGGCAGTAATATATATATTTTATTCTATTAACAAATTTATTACAAATGTTATTATATATTATATCTAAGACTATACTCGTATATATATATATATATATATATATATGTGTGTATATATATGTATATATATGTATATATATAGAGCATTCTCTCCCAGTCAACCATAGGAAAGTGTCAGAATACTCGAATATATATATTATGAATTCACATTTGTACTGAATTTGTTAAAGGAATGAAAAAACATCAATATAATAATAATGTACGACTCCATTATAAATAAAATAGATGACACAAATAAAATTATTGTATTTTAAAAAGGTAGAAATCTTTTCTGATATCTTTATATCATAATTTCTCATACATTTCATCTTACGTATCCAGGTCTTCGTCTTCTGTTGCCACTGCATCATGCAACATTTTTGGCCTACACTATTCGCTTGTATGGTGTCACAATTACATATCTTTTATTTCCAAAGAAAGGGCATCAAAAATAGAACGTTTGAATAAAAAATATTATCATTAAAACAAGCTTTTTGCCCGCGACTGCATACGTGTAGATTTTAGAAAAAAGAAGTCCAACAAAATAAATAACTTCTTGATAACGTATCAAGATAAAATATACACCAAATTTTAAGTTAGACTTTCGAGAATAAAACAGTGAAAACTGCATCCAATTTCGTGCAGCAGTTTTTACATAATGCCGGAACAAACATACAGACGTACATAGAGACGGACACTTTTAAATATTATTATTTTTGACATATATCGGTCTTATTAAGAGACCTCATATTATTTTTTCTTAAATATCTCCCATATATCCCCAGCTGTTTTGTTTTTTGCGGGCTCTTCTCAACAGATAACAACTTTCCGAACCTTGCATTCATAAAAAAAAAAACGATGATTTAAAAGAGCTTGTAAACGAGTATATTTGAATAAAGATTATTTGAATTTTAATTTGAAATTTTATTATATTATATTAGATAATATTATTTACATATTATTATTTGCATTACTTACAGCACACAAATAACAATACAAACATACACATAATACAGACATACACAGTAAAAAAGATAAAATAATGAAAAACAAAATAAACAACAAAAAAAAAGAACAAAAAGCAAAATATATAAAACAACAATTTTCTTTTTTCATGCATGTGCCATAGTAACACAAAATGTTCACATATTAGTAACATAATTATGTTCGAAATTACGAAAACAAATGTCGAATTAAGAATCCATTTCTGAAGTCTTATAAATAGATCATTATAAATTAATTCAGCCATGGATGAATTCGTCTCGATTAATATGCCACAGCGGCGCGGTAACGTGACGCACGCGTCCATTGCTCCACGACAGCGGATTCGTAGATTTACGGCGACACCACTCGCCTCACAATGACCACACGTGACCTGTGTGGCTGTTGACATTGTGCTCCTTGATTGGATCTCACCTTCAATCATCGTCGGCAATTTGATGTTGGACATCTGCGCAATGAGATCCCAACGAAGGTATAACATGATTGAGAGGAGTAATATCCTACGGGGGCGTAACTACTTGCGCACATGTTTGTCGCTACTGACATGTTTGTTCTGTAATGACAAGTACGTTTTGCTTCGCAAAAAAGCAACTTCGACGTTACAATATATATGTACCAATGATTATGTGTGTGTGTGTGTGTACACACATTCGATTGGAAATATTTGAATTTAGAAGGCGGAATTATTTACAACTAATTATAAGATTGTGTTCCACAAACAGTTATTTTGTTATAAAAACAGAACCACTGAACCGATTTTGATAAAAGTTTCATGGCACTAATCTTAGTATATTATCTAAGAAATAATACTTGTAAGAGGGGGGAAAGGGATTGTTAGTAATGGGGTCTAATAGCCCCATTACTAACAATATACCCTTTAGATTGACCTCTACGCGGTTCCCTCTAGAAACCATCATGTTTAATTCTTGTCGAATTCATCATGGTGGGCCAACTAACCTGCATTCATACTCACCTATCATCTTCCACTGGTGCCTTGTCGGTGTATACAGATAGCGCGGGCGGGGTTACCAATCCATTTTCACCCATTAAAAAAAATCTTGTAAGAGGCAATTACAGTGGTACCCTGCATATTTGTTGTATTAATTGTTGTTAAGAGAGGGATTGGCTGACAACCAGCGCTGTGCAGCTGTTCACATTGCGTTGGAACACTCACAGCATCGGCTGAGCCGGTTCCTTTTGCCTAGTATGGGACACTTCATGTATATGTATTTTCTATTATGATTGTGTGTTTACTGGCAATAAATATTTTCTATTCTATTCTTAAAGTTAAATTAAATTAAATTTAGATGCAAAAAGAATGTATTAAATCGATTTACAAATGACGCAGTTATGAAATAACGTACAAAATAAAATACAATCGAATTGAGAACCTTCTGCTTTTTGAAGTTGGTTGAAAATGCTTCGCAACGTTTTTTTGCAAAGAAAAACGGCAGATTTAATCTTCACAAGATTAATATGGGATTAACACGAGAATAAACCAGTTGCAAGATTAAGAAAGTTTAGAATTACAGACGCAACTGCGTAACAATAAAACATTGATGAACCGTCTTCAAGCCATCAATTAAAATCAAGTATTATTTCTTTATCTATTGAGATGACCTACAATGACACATGAGTTTTCTCTCGAAACAGACATACACATTTACATACATTACTCGTACATACAGTCTTACCTATCTCTAAATGTTAAGAGAGGGACTGGCTGAAAACCAGCGCTGTGCAGCTGTACACATTGCATTGGGAAACTAGCAGCATCATCTGAGCCAGTTGCTTGTGCCTAATATGAAATACTTCTTATATGTATAATATTTTTGTATTTTCTTTTGTAATTGTGTATTTTGTTTTTCTGACATTAAATATTTTATATTCTATTTTAATAATAATAATAAGATGAGAATTTTTGTAAAGTTCAAAAAATAATAATAAATAAATAAATTCTTTAATAAAGGCAACCAGGGCCCACAAAATTTTAACAAATCGAACCAAATATTAACTATTAAATTATTAAATTAAATTATTATATTTTTAAATAATTCTAATTCTTATAGATTCTATTCTATAGATTAGATAATTGTATATATAATAAGTAATATAATATAATATCCAAAACAAATGCAACACTTTGACGTCGTAGATTTACCGTTACAGACACTCGATAGTATATGAGTGTACGAATAAATCAACGATAAAAATATCAACTATTTAAATAAAAGGAGCGATAAAAATGTAGTTGCGTCTGTACGAACAGTAAAGTTTAACGACAGCAAGTGACCTTGCGTTTGTAGGTCCTCTCGTGGCCGCGACTCGAGCCCGGCCAGCCCTTAACGGCGATAATGTTTCCGGTTCCTCATTGCATGTGAAGCTTCTCTTTCAAGACATTTTTATCTTTAAGTACTTCAAAAGAAGATGAATCTCGATTCGTCTGTATTTCAGTATGTTATGCGATGTCTTTAAAAATGCTACTTATTGTAAAGTTAAATTGCCATGTAGATTTTTTATTATACCACTGAGGTGGCAAACAAGCATACGACCTACCTGATGGTGAGCGGTTATCGTAGCCTATGAACGCTTGGAATACTATATGTGTATTGCTGACCCTGAAGAAACCTCTTTACCCTTTTTTTGAAGAACTAAGTTCTTTGAACACTGTTTTGTGTTCTAAATTCAAATATTTTTGTGTTATGTCTTCAGACCATTTTGATATTCATTTGTGTTTTGCCAGGACTACTAAATACGTGTTTTTTTTTTTGTACTGAACAATAGCAAACATATTGTAGATAAGTTATTATTATTATTATTGTACATTAGTAAGATTAACTTAATAGTCACAGTAAGACTGTTATGTCCATAGTGCTTGCTGTTCATGTCTATAGGCGATAGTTACCACTCAACTTGTTTGCCATTCTAAGTTGCATAAAAAAAGAGACGGATATATGTATAGTTATTTCAGTATCTCTCACTATAGCTTGATACTTAGTCTACTAGATTATTTCTGTGTAAATATAGTTTAATAGATTTGTAATTAATGGCCTGATTGCGTTTTAACTCAGTATAACTATTTTTGCTGAGAAAAATCCACATCATTACATCCAATGATTACAAGCTCTCCTCGTGGGAAAGTGGCTGTAAATTACGGGGCCTTATCATAGAATTCTGTTGTTCCGTCAATACCTGTTTCAAGAAATACGTATTTATGTCTAATGACAGACTTGGTTACTATTGACAAGTTGGAAAATAGAACACCCATTGTTTCTAATTACTCAGTTAGATTTTATTGTTGCTGTCATTTTTTCCTTGTTATTGTTCCTACCTAATCTTTCATTTTGTGCTAAGTTTATTTTCATGAATACGGTTACTAATTTGTGTAAGGAAAACGTTCGATGCCAATCATATTGATTTCATGCCATTTTTCACAGACTACATTGAAAGATTTTCAGACAGCATCAAATCCTACCTTACATTCTTAAAGTACTTGTGTCTCTTTCTTATCTATTTCCTCTTCTGTGTTACTTAGAGGAATAATTTTTACATCAATATATTGAGATTTGTTACTAAAACCAAATTTAATTAAAGAATCAACAATAAGTTTTATCAAACTGAATTTGAAAACGTGAGATTTTGAATCGATTTCAAATACCATCGTATTTATATATCCTAGAATCAGAGTCACAATGTTTTCTATTGCTATCTGTAAAATTGTGACCTTGTGGTTAAAAGATATACAAGGTTCACTATTGAAATGGAATTATATGGTTTCTGCCTACCCTGAAGGGGAAACTGCGCGTGCCTATAATTCTCATTCAAACCCCCAAGTCAGATTTACAAGTAATTCTTTATGTGGACTCTTGACGTCAATAACTAGTTACAATGCATCGTTACATACCATTTTAGGTTCAGCCTTCCGATGAGTGCTAGTTGTCACGTAGGCCTTCGAACTCGCATTTTCATATTGAAAAGGTTCCAAAAATACATTGTGTTTATATTTGGTATCACTACAATATATATTTATAATAATATTTTTTTATTATTTATAACTTACGCTAATCCTAAATCAGTAACAAGCCTCTAAAATAGTTAAAAGGTTTTCAATGTAACTAAATATGAAGCGTAGATAGATTATACTTTAATATCTGAGCCTTAACGTACAGGAGAAACTCCTGTAATGGTTACTGGTACGAATAAATTGACATAAACAAATACCGGAATGGCGACATCCAAGATACCACAAAGCAACATAATAAATCGATTTTAATGGAATAAGTCTGTCGAGTTATATTAACCACAATGGATGACCAAATGATCATCTATACTACAGCTTTGTTTATACTTTCTGTGTTTGTAGTCGTGAGTGGTTTGTATTTTACTCGTCACTTCATGCAGTGGGGGGGGGGGGGGGAGGGGTTACACTGCGTTTGTCCGTACGGACTCTCCACTCATAAACCTTTCTTCTCCATCGGTTGTCGGTTCTTCGAGCTATGTGACCAGCCCATTTTCTTTCATTGTTGATATAAAATGACGTGTGGATCTATAAAAAAAATACATGTAAGGCGTTATATTTATCGTTATCAATGATTATTGAATTATGTGAGTACATAGAGATAGTCTGGTTCTTGAAACGGATTTAGACCGTCGTGTGTTTGCTTAGTTTATGCTTGACGTTTAACTTTTATAGATCGTGTGTATTAAAAAATAAGTTACACATAAACAAATTATTAAAGTAAACCGAGAAGCCGTAGTTGTAATAAGTTTGTGTTCCAACTGATGCTATATCTACTATAATATCTATATATATGTACGATATATCAGTCGTTAACTGTTAACTAATGAACTATGTTCATCCTCTCCTCATCCTCTCCCGTAGGGTTTTGCCAGTAGTTGCCACGCTTGGCAGTCGGGTTGGCAACCGCAGTTTGGCTTTTGGTGATCCTTTAAGAGGGACGCTGTTGTTCATCCTTCCACCATAAGCTCCCTTAGTCGTTATTATAATATCTATTCATATATTATTAGGCAGAGAATTGAATATCAATTCTTATATATATATATTTGTGCCCAGTGATAACAAAAATATAAAATACTTTACAATAACATGTTTCTAACTATGCTTATGTTTATGCAAATAAATGATTGATTGACTCTTACCGATAAGATAAATTTAAATGGCTTTATACCACTTGACGAGGCAAAATTGTTAACGGTCTACTTGATGGAATGTGTCATTTCATTCACTATACGGGCCGCCATGATTATCTCCTTATCACTTCTGGACATAAATAGTAGCTTAGATGTTATAAATTCTGTTATGGCACCCATGGGAGAGATTTTGTCTAAAAGTCGTCTGCATATCTATCTCAGAGGTACCCCACCATTTTGGTCCTTTTTAATTTTTATCACCATTGAACTAACTGTTTTTTTTTTATAGAACTATATAGCTTGGAGAATTTGTATTTGTCTTGGTCAAGGAATGTATATTAGAATATGTATCAATAATTTTCTTTTTACCATCACCTGCAATTATTTCAAATCCACTAGCGCTTAAAAATTTTCATGTGATGGTTTCATGGCCTGTTTAGCAAATATGCCAATTTCCATTGCCACTGTAATGTTGAAAAATACATGTTCAAATCGTGACTATATATGATAACGTGATTTACATGTACACACTAATATAACAGAAGCATGCTGAAAACCGGCTCTGGGTGGCGAGGTGGAGAATTTTCCTAGAGTGCCGCTAAACATGAGGCCGCTTAAGTCATCGTGTTTTGCGACATGCTCAGAAAATTCCGAAATTAGAGAACATAAAATAAAAAAAAAAGAAAAGACAATCCCAATGTCAGTAGACTGAGTTTTGACGCAACTGAATTGTAATCAAATCACATTGAATGAACTTTTATCGCATCAAAGTCAGTTTGTTGATAACGAAATATCAAAAGCACAACTCCCAACCCCGATCCAATGAATTTCAAAGAGTCTGAATTCAATTTAGAATTTTATTTGCATAACCGTAGCTCTAGTAGAGATTGGTACACTCGATTTCATATTTCAAAAAGTTTAAATGTAATAATGTATTGGCTTGATCAATTGTCCGGTATTTAGAAGATTTTAATTATAGGATTAGCAAATGAAAGAAGATAGACGAAGTGTTGATATTATAGATGACAGATAGCTTATTAATATTTAATTATTTTAGACGTAACGTCCAATCATACGCAAAATGAGCAGACTGTTTACTCTTGTCTGCCAGATCAATGTATACCCGTCTGCTAGATTACTGGATACTTAGTTTCAAGTTTATCAGATCTAACAAATCCAAGGACATTTTTCTGCGCCATATGTGTTCATTAGCATTAATCATTATTGCGGTAATTACGTAACATTGTTTCGTATTACGTATATTTTTATTTGAAATCTGAAAAGATTAACGTAGGTTCAAATTTTGTTTAAAGTAATGAAACAAATACATTCTTTAAATAAAATTATTTCTCTAAGAGCATTAACAGAGACTTCTTTAACATCATTGACAGGTACATTTGATTAATAATCTGTTATTATAATTGAGAAAGCAACGGTGTATACGAGAGGTCATTAAACATTGTGTAGAGACACAATTTATCGAAAAACTTGAGAAATATCGTCGTGACTAATTGACCAATGTTCGTATCGGATTATATTAATTTCCACATGAATGTTCGATTGGTTACGCGTATTACTTTTATTTTCATATTCATTTGCAATAATGTGTCGCATTTCGCTTTATAATGTGGTTTTTGTTCTTTGTTACAGGTAAATACAGTTTACTTCAGAACTTAAATTTAGGGTTGGTATAATGCGAGTATGTTTGGTTAACCATTTATGAAAATCATAACATTAAATAAATATTAGCTAATAGTATTTTGTTTCTTAGCTAAAACACTCATAAATCTTTGCCCAAATGTGGGTAGTTATTATTTATCACACTCGTAAGCAATATGACCGATCACTTTATTTAATGCATCATCTATACTTATGAGTGGTCTTTATCAGTGCAAGATCACAACAGGCAATTTCCTGAGTGTCTCCGACTTCCAATTCAAGTCTCCCTTTCATAACTACCATATCGTCTCGGCGTCTCCGATCTCACAGCTTATCAACACTGTACAAAACTTACACACGGTGAGTGATATATGATGTCTATTACTCATACGTTAAAGTTCAATTTAGTTTGTTACCAATTGGCGGGTTGTTTGCCTGTCATTCAATTTACATCCGACTTGAGACAAGATCATTACGTCCCACAGTTGACCGGTAGACTGCGGTCATATCGCACCACTTGTTGTGTCTCGTGTCCTTAATGTTTATAGTTATTTTATAGTTTCATTTATTACTTACGTAATTGTTTAAGATGTAGTGACTGAGTGCATATGACAGTGTTTTAAATTAAATCACCTCAGTTGAATTAACTTTGTTATTGTGGGCTAATATTTCTTCAGTACTTGTGATAAATGTAGCAGATCGTAGAACGTCATTTTGCAATGACGTCTTGAGGATTTACCTTATCATTACAAGTGCCTGGATATTAGGAGAGGATTAAGTAGAAGATGGCTCGATTAGCGACAACGGCGGTGCATATGTGCCAACGATTACAGGAGCTTTATCCTCAAAAGCTGCAGCTTTCTCAGAAGGTCAGTTTGTTAGTAGAAACTTCTTCTTGATAAAATTATTAATAGCTCTACAAAATTTGTTAGAAATTCACATCAAAGATCATAACTAGAAAAAAATGAATTTGCGAATTCAAAGAATAATTATCGTATTAATTTTAAAATTGACATGTTTACAATATGCCTAAATATCGTGCAGTTTATTCTGTTCTCTGAATCAATTGCGGTTCATAAGAAATATATCTTTATACAAACCAATGGTTCTTAGAAAAGCTTATGGTTCGTTATTGTTTTAACATATTGGGACGGCACCTTAGGTATCTAGTTCGCGTTTATGTGTAACAAGCAGTTGGATAATTTAACTCGACATAGCTCTATTAATAAATATAGGATAACATTGATCTTGTTTAAAAGGAAGTAGTTCAGGAAATTGTGTAGTTTATGCGATATCATACATCATTTGAAGTAATTTTTTTAGTTCAAGGAAATGCTAAAGTTAATTGTATTGACCATGAGTTGGTCAAAAGTTTCAACATCTCTACAATCTGGAACAACTAATGAATATGAACTGATTGGCACAAAAACATTAACCTGGTCATTGAGTGTATTATCCTGGTACTCGTTTTTAAAACTTGTTTTGGTGTCAATTTTATTATGGGAAACCAGAAAATGAATATACGGGCCATAATTATCAAGATATAATTTGGATTCTTAAATTTTCTCGACTTGAATTTAGAACTTCGTTTACGTAAAGTACCGCGCCCACCACTGTACCACGCAGGTAGTCTCGATTCAATAATAAACAAGCCTGACATATGTCTACGTGTCTACTGATTAAGTTGTCAGAAAGGGATTACCAGCAATTTGACCAGTTATCAAGCAATGAAATGTCAATATCGATTGACGTCTTGAGAGAAATGTAGATTATTTATTGTAGTGTTTTAAATAGATAGCTGTAAATAATTTATATGTATGGCCACATACTGTGACGGTAGGATTTGAAAATAATGTTAAAAATAAAAATTACTAGATCTGCTCGCGATTTCGTCTGCGTCAGCGGGACATATTCATAGACCGGGGATAAAAGTAGGCTAAATACGTATTTCATGATGATTGGTTGAGCCATTATGGCACCAAGAGGTAAGAAATAAAGGAATTTATTTTTATATTGTGTAATATGCATGTTTATATATCAAAAACTTTTGGATTCGATATTTACTTTTGCATATTTCTGCTCTAAAATTACCATCGATAAAATGGTTTTAAATACGTCTCATACATATAAACTATAAAACGTGGTTTGTATGAGTCTTAGAAAACATAGAATGGCAAGTCACGAGCAAGCAAATGTAGGTTGCTTGCTCGTGAGTTGCTAGCGTCAGAAAATTTATTTCTTTCGTACTTTAATAAATTGTTCAAATCAGTTTCCTAATGACTGGTGATCATTTCATTTTACTATTAGTTTTATATAAGTACAGTTAATTTTAACACAATTCAACTTATTTGGTTTCTGTACACACGAACACACTTTAAAGTACAAATTAGGCACTTTCTGTAAGCACTGGAAAGCATAGTCAGCAAGTAGTGCAGCTTTCCGCAATTCTATAAAAAATATAGGAAGTTACAACTCTTTAACGAGTCGTGTGGATCTGCACGTGATCATTGTAATTAAATCTGAAACTAACGTGGACATGAAATTAAAACAATAAGTATACATTCACATAAATGAACTTTAAGTAAGACTAGCGGCCCATCCTGGCTTCGCACGGGTGGACATTTTAACATTTTAAAAAGTGGCCATTAAGGCTGCACACGCGACGGAAACTTAAAAATGGAGTAACTTCTCCCGTTTTCCCACATTTCCCTTCACTGGTCTGATCCTATTGATCATGCCCAGGAGTATGAAGAATAATTGTACCAAGTTTCGTTAAAATTCGTCGAGAAGTTTTTGTTTCTATAACGAATATACAGACAGACACAGATTTTGCCATCAGTATCGATCACTAATCACCCTCTGATAGTTATATTGGAAATATATTTCATGTACAGAATTGACTTCTCTACAGATTTATTATAAATATAGAAGATGTACTTTCTATAGACACAATAGGATCGCCGTTTGGCTCTATCAATCGCTATGACACGAAACCTTTTGAAAGCTTGTCGCCTCAGGTATTGCGCGGGTTTACTCTTATTTTTTAAGGAGCTTCTATTGTCTATATTTTTGTAGCTATTTTATGCGATAGCGTCGTCAATTCTGAAGACATTTTGTTAATTATTTTTTCAATCTATAGTTTTGTACCCATATTCATTTTCCCATTACAATCATCGGTTCTTTCTTTATGGTGCTTAGAAATTGCTTGTTGCTTGTAACTGCTTCCGTCCGTATAGCTAGAGGAATTTTTGGATATTTAAGGAAGAACATGTTCCCAATTTTGTTGTTTTATGAGTTTGACTTATGTATGTGACTCATAGTGAATTAACAGGTGTAATAACCTATGGGATATGGTCCCGGGATAGAATGGACTACCCTTTCTTTTTACCTGGATGTCGTAAGAGGCAACTGAGATAATTTAATAGTCGAGATAGCAGCAGTGTCTCTTTTTTAATATGCCACCAAAGCCTAACTGCAGTTGTCCACGCGATTGCTAACTTGCTAAACTTCAAGAGCTCATGTTGTTTGTATGAAGAATATCCTATGGAGTGGACAGTGATGATATTTATATTGCAATAGGATTAAAAAAGAAATCACACATCTCGCCTGGAACAACTCGAATATGTCAAATAGCGTATTTTATTTGTATTTCAATTAGTCATCCATTAATTAGGTCGGCGCTTTGGCGTTCGCGGAATCCATATCACAACGCATGTGTCAGAATTGTCGCATGGTTTATTAATTGTATTTTTAGTACATGTGACTATATTTTTTATTCAGACGTGGCGGTTGTCATTTTGTTTTATTGAATTTATTTTATTTTATTTATTTATTTAAGAAACACCAACAGCATATTGCATTATAACATATAGGTATAACAAACATTAAATATAATACAATATTAACGCACACGCCTATTATAGGTATTCACAGCATTCACTTTAACATAATTATACAGTGCGAGAAAACTAAGTATATAATAAAAACAAACATGTAACCTAAGTTGTGAGCAATATCAGAAAATAAGATTATGAGTGAATTGAATTAAAAAAATATTAAAAAAAAAATATATATATTATGATAATTAATTTTAATAATAATAATTAGATTTATTTATTTATTTATTATATAGTTATTATAATAATATACTTATTACGATGATGTAGTGACAAAAATCGAAAAAGGAATGTTGCGTTGGTTTGGTCATTTGGAGAGGATGGATGAAAGAAGAATTACGAAAGAGATTTATCGAGCAAGAATGAATGGAGATGTCGGTAGGGGCCGCCCTAGACGGACGTATGTCGACCAAATAGGCGACGTGCTGAAGAAGGGCCAAATTAAAAGTACCCGTAACCGACGAGCGTGTATGACAAGATTGATGAATGTGGAAGAAGCGAAAGAGGTTTGTTTGAATCGAAGCATTTGGCGTTCCATTGTTTCTGCCTACCCTAATGGGAGACAGGCGTGACAGATATGTATGTATGTATGTATACTTATTATAATATCAGTAATTATTTTTTTTATCTTAAGGATTATAATAAGGATTATATTATAGTTACAGAGTGATCTTATAAAAAATTTATCAAAATCATCTTAGTGGTTTAATTTTTTAAACAAAATTCTACCACAATTGAAGTCGGTGTTTGACATCCTTCTTTTTGAAGGTGGTTAAAAATGATTGACTTGATTGATGATGATTGAAGATTTATTGTTGATTTAATACAATCATTTTAGTTAATATTTTAACCTTAAACGATTGTAGCTAATCATGAAGTATATTTAGGTTTTGTACTTTTTTTATGCAACTGGAAATGGCAAACAAGCTGACGGCCCACCTGATGGAAAGTGATAACCGTCGCCTATGAACAGTACCATGGACATGTCCATGATACCACTCATGCATTGCCATTCGTGAGGACTAAGGTGCCTCAGTACTCTGTAATTTCACTGTCATATCCCACCCTTCAACGACTTTTATACAAAGTCTCTCTTTGGTACTTTATACAGGCTATAATGTTTTTAATGTATGATAATAGAATGGTAACCCCACCTGCGCTAACAGTATACGCTGGCGGAGCACCAGTGAGGGATGATAGGTGACGATGAAAAGGCAAGTCAGTTAGCCCATCGTGATGAACACACGTGGAATTCAACACGATGGTTCCCAAGGGGGACCACGTGGAGGTCGACCTGACCCTATATTGTCAGGAATGAGACTGGTAGTTCGCATTACTAACAATCCCTTCCCCCCGACTAAGTTAATATCACTGTCGTATCCCACCTTTCAAAACGAAGCAGCTGCTTCATGGCAGAATTACAAATGGGATATTGGTGTCCAAACAAACGACTTTAATACCATATCCCTCTGGTAGTTTATGCAGGCTATAATAAGTGTGTGTATGTGTGTAATGCACTTCAAACTGCCGAAACTGCGAATTGCCCGTTTTATTGTTCATAAAACGGGCAATTCTCAGTGTAATTGAATACATAGTCATGCATACTTGTTTGTATACATAGAATCTAATTAGAAGAATAGGTATCTACTATGACAAATTCATTCATAAATTTTGCCGCCATTTTCCTCTGCCTATACACATGTATATGAATGACATCATTCTATTGTTTATTATATTCATATCTATTTTGGCTTTTTTATTATGAATATTTGTGGTAAAAATAAATACATGTATAAACAAATGTATTCGCCCTATTTGTCCCTTATGTCCTGTCAATTATGTTATTTTTTATGATACTTAAAGAATGGTAATCAAGCTGACGGCCGACCTTATGGAAAGTGGTATATGGTAACCCACGCCTGTACGAGTGAAAGGGATTGTTAGTAATGGGGAGGTTAGGCCTCGTTGCTATTAATAGGTATATTATATATCAGATCGACCTCCACGCGGTTCCCTCTGGACACTATCGTGACTAACTGTTCGTTGATTTCATCACGATGGACTAGTCAACCTGCCTTTTCATCTTCACCAATCATCCCTCACTGATATCCTGCCTGCGTATACCGTTAACGCAGGGTTCTACTATTTCATTATCATCCATTAAAAAAACCACGCCTGTAAACAGTCCACCCCATACCTGTGTGAATAAATATGGCTGCGACAGTCGGATAGTGTCATGGAGTCGCTGCGAGACATTGTTAGTATTATTAGGTATTCTATGCAGTAGTTAACGGTACCGTACATTATTTAATAGTTACTACATAAGCAGTACTGTATAGGAATGCAACAACGCCCGTACCGGCAGTAAAATACTGACGATAAAAATGATTCAAGATTGTTTCGAAGATTTGTCGCGTTATATCGCAAAAAAAAATACTGGCTGGTTTTAAAATGTATTCCGAATTTAAATTTTTAAAAATAAATAAATAATGAACAGTATTGTAAAACGCTATGTAATCCCAAATTAATCTATTATGTAAAAAGTAAGCGGTTATTGTAGGACGTGAACAGAATTGATTAATATTTACTAAAAAAATATTCAACTCTGTGTCTAAGACTTAATATATATTCTTTTAATATATATATATATATATATATATATATATATATATATATATATATATATATATATATATATATATATATATATATCAAACGGTCAGGGAAATTCAACACGGTCGAGTTAATTTACTCTAAAGACATAAGAGATTTTTTACGAAATTTGTATGAATATTTCGAATGAGGCGCAACATTATCAACGCTTTTGAGACACGAGGAAAAACCTGTGCGAGGTCCACCGTTGGACATGAATGTTTGGTGGATAATAGGCAGCCGTCAAAAAGTAATGAATTTATATTTGTACAGAGTAGATACACGCGTAAATATTCATTGGCTAATTAAAGACAAGCCCACTTGTCTTTCGCCCGAAAGTCTTAGATTCACGTGGTCGCGTGCGACATGAAATATTCAGCTTGATTGGACACGAAACTAATTATAATCATCTTGTGCAGTTATTATCTGGTTGGCAGCTATGCGTATCGATTGATTAATATTGAGTATTCACTGTTACACTGTGTGAAACAAAATGAATAATCAAAATCGGCAAATGTATGGCGTCTCGCAATACTAAGAGTAGCTTAGAATCGCAGCTTCGTCTGCGTGACCGGGATATAACAACTTTTTTTTTTATACAACTTAGAATGGCAAACAAGCTGGCGGCCCACCTGATGGAAATGAAATGAAATGAAATGAAATGAAATTTATTGCGATGAATGTGGTAAGTTTAGATAACATTATACATTTTGTGTAACCATGACATTCAGCCAGGTTGGCATGCAACATTTTATATGTATTATTAATAATCTACTATTAATTAGAAGTCATATTACTAAAGCCACATTGAAGTTCAAATAATTATTGTAAAATTATACATGCATGTCATTATTTTTCAGTCGGTTACGTCCGTCATACATTTACAAATATGTGTTGCATACAATATTCTACATTCTAGATTCAATCATATAATGTCGTCCATTTTACTTGCAAAATAATCTTTCAGTGTATAAAAACATTTTGTTATTAACCATTTACATAAAATGACTTTAAACCTTTTTAAACACAGATCAGTAAGTGAATTTGGTAATTTATTGTAAATTCTTATACACGATGAGTAACTGTTACTATGATATAGACGTGTTTTTATGTTTGGTAGCTTAAGCCTTCCAGGATGTCTAATAGTGAATTTATAGAAGTCATCTTTTTTTACAAATAAATAAGAATGTTTTTTCACAAAGAGGCAACACTCCAATATGTATATTGATGGAACCGTGAGTACTTTCAGCTGCTTAAATAGGGAAAGTGGTAACCGTCGCCTGTAAACATGTACATTACCATGGATATAACAGAGTATACTGTTTTGCCCATGATACCCCCCATGCGTTACCGTTCCTGAGGACTTAGATGTTATTCCTCTTTATCCTGTAAATTCACTGCCATATCAGTTGTTATTTAAATAATTCGGATTGTTTTTCACAAAAACAGACTTCAATTGTGGCAAAACCAGTTGTTTTGATTTAAAAACTAAACTATTAAACCTATTTCGATAATATTTCTATAATCATCAATCAATTAGGCTCTCGCTCGCGTCACAGCCGCTCATGATTAAGGGTCCCGAATTGGTTCCGAAACTAGATGAGCTTTCTCGATCGGTAAGTAGGTTAAAATATAATGTGCCTACGAAACATTTAACAATAAAATTTTTAAGTTGAATACGTACAATAATGTTTTTGAAATTATGAGACGCTGTGACGCAGGATTTTACGTAGAATTATGTATTACGCCATAGCTATAATATATTTTTGTTTGTGGTTGTATAAATGTATTGTTATTAATGATATATTTAATTATTTGGAGAATAGAGATTTGGTCTCTCATTTTTTAATCAATCGTATATTGGTTTTAGATGAGCCCATACTGCTAGCTGGTGGCGTTTCGTTCAGTTACTTTGTCAAATTTTTATATTTATGTGCCGTAATGCTTTATTTCATTATTTCCTCACATAAATTATAGATGATGGAATGACGACTGGTACTGGATGACATTTATTAACATTTTGCATAAATGTTTTGAATTATACATATATATGACTAAATGGGTATACTTTATTTGCATTATACAATATATGAAATAAGCAAGACAATTTACAAACGCAACGATACATTTGTATAAGTACAGTAAGGCGGTCTTATTGCTGAGAGCAATCTTTCCAAGACAACCTTAAGGTGAAAGACTTGAACAAGTAGGTATGATAGTACTGTAGGATATATACTAATATAATTGGATATGTACCTAATACTATATATATATATATATATATATATATATATATATATATATATATATATATATATATATATATATATATATTGTTACCTATATTGCATTACAAAGTGTATATTTCTTCACCATCATCATCGTCATATCAATGTCAGTCGTTAATTGTGAACGTAGACCTCCATAAGGGTGGGTGGTGGGGCGTGTTGCCAGTAGTTGCCACGCTTGTCAGGCGGGTTAGCAGCAGCAGTTAGGCTTTTGGTGATGTTTTAAAAGGACATTGCTGCCCATCCCTCGATTATTAAATTCACTTATTCGCCTCTTACGACATCTATAAGAAAGGCGTGAATTTACAGGGCACAGAGGAATAACACCTGAGTCCTCAGGAATGGCAACGCATGGGGGGTATCATGGACGAAACAGTATACTCTGTTATGTCCAAGGTACTGCTCATGTCTATAGGCGACGGTTACCACTTTACATCAGGTGGGCCGTCAGCTTGTTTGCCATTCTAAGTTGTATAAAAAAAAGGAAAGAGTAGCTCATTCTATGCCATGCCTATTCTTCAAGTTAGTATGTTAGCATAAGGTTTATATTTCTTTTTTTACACTGATACAATACTGCCTTAAAAGGGTTCAAATTATTTCGATTTCACCTATATAAGTACGTGTATACAAAACACAAACACTGCGCAAGTGTTCGTAACAATTCAACTCTTGTTTTATGACATGCGCAC
The DNA here is from genome assembly GCF_026898425.1 of Galleria mellonella. NCBI lineage: Eukaryota > Metazoa > Arthropoda > Insecta > Lepidoptera > Pyralidae > Galleria > Galleria mellonella. Next base: position 2,945,355 of record NW_026441987.1, on the reverse strand, counting down.
GCGCCGCGCCGCCCCAGTGTCGAAAACATAATACATCGTAGCGCAGTTGATATATATATACATATATATATATATATATATATAAAGCTATATATATATATATATATATATATATATATATATATATATGCACATTTTATATATATGTATACACACAAATATAAATACTCAATTTAAAAATATATAAATACTTAATTGTATAGTTTTTTTTAATCGGTGATAATGAACTGGTAACCCCGCTTGAGCTATCTGCATACCTACGCTGGCGAGGTACCAGTGAGAGATGATAGGTGAGGATGAAAGCAGATCTGTTAGCCCATCGTGATGAATACACCTAGAATTCAGCATGATGGTTTCCAGGGGGAACGACGAGGAGGTCGATCTGCTTGGGTATATTGCTAGCAATTGGGTCCTTAATCTTCATTACTAACACTCCCTTCTCTCCCTAACTGTATAGTTTGCTTGTATGTATCTTTATATATGAGCCGAGCACATCGCATTTTTGAATTACACGATACAGGCTTGCATGCCTAGTGTATAGGTAATACGTAGAGTTAATCATCAATGTAAAAATGTAAAAAAAAATGTAAAATCAATGTAAAAGATAAATATTAATTTCACTTCATTCATTTTTTTCTAATTTTACATACAGTTAATGACTTGGATTTCTTTACACAGTATCACAATAGTATGTAATTTTTTTTATACAACTTAGAATGGCAAACAAACTGACGGTCCACCTGATGGAAAGTGGTAACCGTCGCCTATAGACATGAGCAGTACCATGGACATAACAGAGTATACTGTTTCGCCCATGATACCCCCCATGCGCTGCCATTCCTTAGGACTCAGGTGTTATTCCTCTGTACCCTGTAAATTCACGCCATATCCCACTCTTCAAACCGAAACACAGCCATGCAAACACAACTGCTTCACGGTTGAAACACGAATGGGACAGAGGTACCCAAGCAATCGACTTTTGTTCTCTCTGGTATAAAAAAGCCATTGTTCTTCATTATTCATACACACATACAATTTATTTCTCTTTTTCTCAACATTACAATCACTATATCCCAATTTTTTGTCCACATTCTGTGGTACAATAGTATGGAGACAACGCATGGGGAGTATCATAGGCGAAACAGTATACATCCATAGTACTGTTCATGTCTATAGGCGACGGTTACCGCTTTCCATCAGGTGGGTCGACAGCTTGTTTGCCATTCTAAGTTGCATAAAAAAAACCTATTAACTATTGAACTGTTTTGTCTCTTTTTTTTATATTAAATTCCAAATTTGAATGATAGTGACATAAAAATGTAATAGTTAAATTAGTAGAACATTTTCGTTTTTAGGAATGGACGAATAGACTCTCTGGTCACACGGACAAAGTCGGAAGTGAAAACTAGTTTTCCTATAAGTATCAAATATAGTTGACCCAAATATCTAAAAGTACGTATAGTAAAAAATGTATGTAACATTTCGGCCATCGCATATTTGAAAAGGTCGCCATACATTATGTACAACAACTGTCCTATAATAAGAACGCCTATCAAATCAAATGGACCGACAGACGAACCGTATGCATATTTTATTACGGAGTAATTACATATGAATAAATATCCAGAACGGACATTTCAGTGAAATGAGTTTATTATCATTATTTCAGCCGTCTGTCCACTGCTGGACATAAGCCTTTCCCATAAAGGGAGTTTTGCCAGCAGTTGCCTTCTTTCCATCCCTCCACCATAAGTTCCCGTAATCGCCTCTTACGATACCCACGGGAAAGGGAGATGTGGTCCATTCTACGCCGGGACCTATACGGCGATGAGTTTATTTGCATTAATCTAGCAGTCTGGGGGGAAAGGGATTGTTAGTAATGGAGACTAAGAATCCCATTGCTAGCAATATACCCAACCAGGTCGACCTCCTCGCGGTTCCCCCTGGAAACTATCATGATTAATTCCTGATGAATTTATCATGATAGCCTGTTTTCATCCTCATCGATCACCCTTCACTGGTGCCCCGCCAACGTATCTTATTAGCGCAGATGGGGTTACCACTCCATTTTCATCCAATAAAAAAAAAAATCTAGCAGTCTTGTAATGATTCACATTGGCCACATAGAACTAAGTTCCATCATCATATCAGCCTTTAACTGTCCACTGCTGAACATAAGCCTCTCCTTGGGGGTTTTGCCAGTAGTTGCCACGCTTGGTAGGCGGATTGGCAACCGCAGTTAGGCTTTAGAGATGTTTTAAAAGGGACGCTGCTGCCCATCTCTCGTCCTCCTTTAGTCACCTCTTACGACACCCACGGGAACGTAAGGGGTGGCCTATTTTATGCCGGGACCACACGGCCAGTTCTAAGTTTGACATCTGCGGGTCTACCATGAAATGATATTCCGAAATTTCGGACTCAATTTCGTGTTTTTGTTTATACCAAAATCGGACCAAAAATGGAGTTTAACATTTTGTTCGTCATACATCCTATCATAAAAGTCCAAAGGAACAATATTTTAACATTTTTAATATTTCTAAACGGCATTATAACATCAAATTTCTGTTTCGTTTGGCTCCGAAATTTCGGAAAACATTTCATGGTAGGCCCTCTGTTTAATTGCCTTAAGCGATATAGACATGTAAATATTTATATTTTTTTAAAATACAGCAAAAAATAAAACTATGATACACTTTTATATTATTAAAATTTTTATTACATTTTAAAAGTGGATGTTATATCGTTATACATTATGTCACTTATATAACTTATATTTAAAATGAAAATAAAGAAAAATAATAATTCAGTGTATTCAATAATAGAGGATTATTAGTAAAGGGATTTAACAGGCCCATTGCTAGCTATATACCGCTGTCAGGTTGACCTCCACACGGTTCCCCCCAGAAACAATGGTGTTTAATTTTTTTTTTTTTTTGTAAATTTAGTTATGCTATGCCAAATAACTTGCTTGCATCCTCGCCCCACATCTGTCACTGGTGTTCCACCAGCATATACCAATAGCGCAGACGGGGTTATCGTTTCGTTTACACCCATTAAAAAAAATGAGCAATTGGGAAACAAATAAAAAGATATTGTTGGTTTTGACTGCTATCTGTATAAACGATTTGATCGGCCCCTTTATCTTCACCCATCATCCCTCACTGGTACTCCGTCAGCGTATATTTTTAGCGCAGACAGGACTACTATTCCATTATCGCCCATTAAAAATAATACTACTTCGTATGAATCTGTCGCCCTCGACTGTCAAGAGTTTCTAGGCCACCTTCGTTATACACGGAGACCTGTGATGTAACTTTATTAATAATAACAGAGTTTGCACGCTAACAGCCAGGACTTACAAGTGATACACGTCGTAGTATGAGCTTATATCTCGCTCACTTGTACGTATGTGGCGTGAGTCGCAACATATCGTAAAATTTTTGGTCTAAGCTAATAAATCTGATCCAACCGTGCCGGATCTAAAAGGAGGAAGTACATTATTATTTGTCGCTAGTGCCACTTCCACCCAGTTAGTTTATAATTTATTTATGGCAATTGACTACTTTTGGAATCGTATGTAATTCGAGTGTGTCCCACTACAATTAATTCTATTTATGTTTAATCGTGTATTGTTCAGATCTTTTCATACTGAAAGCAAAGCGAGGTTTAATGTTAACAATAATTTAATAGGGTCTCGTTTATTAATTTATTTGCAGCCTACATTGTGCCATTACTGAGAGAAGACTAATCTTTCCTCTTTTCTATGAATTGTTCATTTTCTTAATGTAAAAGTAATGCTGCACAACATTTTTGTCAAATCTAACACGTGTTTAACTATAAACAAATGTTAACGCCTTAAAGACTTAGCTTTTAGTTATATTTTTTAGCCTGTAGACGTCTATTGCTGGCAAAGGTTCTCCTTTCTCTCACTAGATAATACATCCAAATTTGTCATGCCCATTTTTATATTCGTAATATTTATATTAAAGATATTTATTTATTTAATCTTTATTGACCATAATACAAAATATTTGGTATAAAAAATGAACTTAATGTTAAATACCCGCAAAAAAAAGTGTATATATGCACTATGTTTTATAGTGGGGGAAAAGGGATTGTTGGTAATGGAGACTGAGAATCCTATTGCTAGCAATATACCCAACCAGGTCGACCACCTCGCGGTTCCCCCTGAAAACTATCATGGTTAATTCGTGATGAATTCATCATGATGGGCTACCTGGCCTGTTTTCATTCTCATCTATCACCCTTCACTGGTGCTCCGCCATCGTATCCCGTTAGCGCAGGCGGGGATACCATACCATTTTCACCCATAAAAATAAAAAACTTATAATTCGAGTATATTATATTTTATTTTTTATTGTTTAATGTACCGCTCGTAACCCATTGGCAAAATGATGATGAACTCAGAGTTATGCGAGTTCTCTACGTGAAAAATAAATTTTACGCGAATCAATAAATTCTGCGGTTCGCGAAGACTGGTAAACAGATCTATCTTGGTCAGTTCGAATATGCGTGGAATGGAACGAATTGCCAAGCTGTTTTTTTATTTGTGGATGGACACGGAATACTAGAGCTTCACTGTTATTGCTTTATCTTAATGGGGTACCAGTAAGGGGTGCCTATCGTCACTCACTAGCTAAAAATAAGGTCAGTTCAGTTGACCTATGGTAAATGTCTCAGCAGGAATTATTTACAATGGTTTCCAGGAGAATGGCGGCTCTATTGATAACAATAGGGGGGGGGGGGTTACCATTCCATTATCACCCATTAAAAAAAATTAGGTCGAACTCCACGAGGTCCCCCCTGGAAACTATCGTGATTAAGTGCCGGGCTAATCGACCTATTTTCATTCTCACCCATCACCTCTCAATAGTGCCTCGCTGACGTATACCGATAGTGCAGGCAGTGTTACCATTCCATTATCACCTTTTAAACCCACGCTGGTTAGTTACAACTATATAGTTGAAGGGGACACCAATGAAGGATGATAGGTGAGGTTTAACTTAGGTCAGTTGGCCCATCGTGACAAACATGTATCAACCACGTTGGTTTCTATTAATGAAACTTCGCTCTTGGCATGCATGGCGTGGAGCTGAAAAGAACAGAGATTAGTTTTTAACCCAATAAACCTGTATGTGTATGACCCAGTCTAGCACATGAGGGGGAGTAGGGATTGTTAGTAATGCGAACAACTAGTCCGATTGCTAGCAATACACCCTGACAGGTCGATCTCTGCATAGTTCCCTCTGGAAATCTTCTTTATGAATTTATTCTTGAATTCGTCACATTAGCGCAGGCGAGGTTTTTTAATGGGTGATAATGGTATGGTAACCCTGGCCGCACTATCGGTATACGCTGACGGGGCACCAGTGATAGGTGACGGATGAGGATGAAAGCAGGTCAGTTAGCCCATCTTGACGAATTCGACTAGAATTAACCACGATGGTTTCCAGGGGAAACCATGTGGAGGTCGACTTGACAGGGTATATTGCGAGTAATGGGGCTATTTAACCACATTACTAACAATCCCTTTCCCCCCTGCGCAGGCGGCGTTACCATTTCATTATCATTCATTAAAAAAGTCCAGCGATTCAGGTTGCGAGCTTAGATATTTTTTTATACAACTTAGAATGGCAAACAAGCTGACGGCCCACCTAATGGAAAGTAGTAACCGTCGCCTATAGACATGAGCAAACCATGGACATAACAGAGTATACTGTTTCACCCATGATACCCCCATGCGTTAACATTCCTGAGGACTCAGGTGTTATTCCTCTGTACCCAGTAAATTCACGATTGTTAATTATAAATGTTATTTTTCTACGAAAGTCACAAATTGTATGTTTGCAACTTTGCAAGTAAGTCGCATTGCGTCGCGTCTGCTATGGAATTGCCCTTGTTTCACTGAATCGTATGGGAATCACCATAGTGACAGGCAGTATTGTGTCGGCAGTCGGCGGCAGTCTGCCGCGCTCGCTAGCTGTGTGGAAAACGGCCGTATAGCCAGCTGTTCGACATTGTACCTTACGCCCTTACGATAGTGATGTAACCGAGTGAAAGCGTTGGAAAAAGCTCGAGATCAATATACTAGGCTGCAAGGTTGGTGTCTCGGTTTGTTTGTAATTACACTAAGCAATGAGTACAATAGTTTTATTTGTAGTTTGTCAGTAATATTATTTAATTTATTCCCACTTGTGAGTATACTTTTACTTTCTTTTGTGCGTTTTACTTTAACTTTTAATTGAGACGTAGTAATTAATGTGTAGCAGAAGGAGACTTTGTACAAAAGTCGATTGCTTGGGTACCTCTGTCCCATTCGTGTTTTAACCGTGAAGCAGTTGTGTTTGCATGGCTGTGTTTCGGTTTGAAGAGTGGGATATGGCGTGACTTTATAGGGTACAGAGGAATAACATCCGAGTCCTCAGGAATGGCAACGCATGGGGGTATCATGGGCGAAACAGTATACTCTGTTATGTCCACGGTACTGCTCATGTGTATAGACAACGGTTACCACCTTCCATCAGGTGGGCCGTCAGCTTGTTTGCCATTCTAAGTTGTATAAAAAAAATTGTTCCCATACAAGTCTTATAACGTTTGATGAATTAGAACCATAAAGTGCACGTTTGTTTTTATCTATGCCTAGTTTGTATGAATGAATGATTTACAATATTTATTTCTACTATCATTAGTTTATTCAAGGCGTTAAAGTGGTTAAGTGAAAACCTGCAAGATTGTGTTTTTTTTTTAATGGGTGAACTTGGTAACTCCGCCTGCGCTATCAGCATACACTGGCAATGCACCAGTGCGAGGTGATAGGTAAGGATGAAAAGGCAGGTCAGTTAGTCCATCGTGATGAATTCAACGACACATTAGTCACGATAGTCTCCAGGGGGAACCGTGTGGAGGTCGACCTGATAGTCGATAACAAAATATATATATATATATTGATAACAATGGGGACTAACCTCCCCATTACTAACAATCCCCTCCCCCTATAAGATTGTGTGAATTTCGTTGATTTGAATTTTTATAACCTCATGTTTCCGCAAAGTATGTATGAGTATACGTGACGTTTCAAAACAATTGTAAATTTTACCAGAGGGAGACTTTGTACACAAGTCGTTCGCTTGGGTACCTCTGTTCTACTCGTGTTTCTACCGTGAAGCAGTTGTGTTTGCATGGCTGTGTTTCGGTTTGAAGGGTGGGATATGGGCCATATCCCACTCTTCAAACCGAAATATCATATCCTATGGCGTGAATTTACAGGGTACAGAGAAATAACACCTGAGTCCTCAGGAATAGCAACACATGGGGGATATCATGGGCGAAACGGTATACTCTGTTATGTCCATGGTACTGCTCATGTCTATAGGCGACGGTTACCACTTTCCATCAGGTGGGCCGTCAGCTTGTTTGCCATTCTAAGTTGTATAAAAAAAAATTTGTAACATATAAATTTATTAAAAGCCACTATTATTATTTACCTTACACATATACCAATGATGTAACAAATAAGATTTTTCATATGTGTAATAAAAAATATTTCGACATTAGAGCTTTGGAGGCGTGTATCTAGCGAAACTGGGTAAATGAACTTTGGAATATTTCTAACTGCATTGAAGAATTCAATAATAGCATCTCATTTTATTCGATTTGAATGTAATTCTTTCATACATCAAAAATATATACTTTCCTATAGTCCGTAAAACCATGTAACAGTGTCAACATTTGCCATGTATTTTGTTTTATTCAATTTAGAATGGCAATCAAGCTGACGACCCACCTGATGGAAAGTGGTAACCGTCGCCCATAAACATGGGCAGTACCATGGATATAAGAGAGTATACTGATTCGCCCATGATATCCCCCATGTGTTGTCATTCCTGAGGACTCAGGTGTTATTCTTCTGTATCCTGTAAATTCACTGCCGTATTTAATCTTTCAAACCGAAACACAGCCATGCAAACAAAACTGCTTTACGGTTGAAACACGAATAGGACAGAGGTACCCAAGCAATCAACTTTTGTACAGTCTCCCTCTGGTATATTTAGAGGCATGTAACTAATAATCGTTTAAATTTGGAATCTTTCATAATGTCTAGAGAGAAAGTTTATTTTTTTTTTATAATTATTGTTTTAAATAATTCGATTCGAATCAACTAACCAGTGATATGGACTTCCGCAAAATAACATCTAATACAATAATACAAAAAGGCCACTTTCACGTGACCGTACGGTTTGTATGAATTTAATTACATACTGCTTTATTCTCTGCAGCAACCTTGTCTCTGTTATGTCCATGGTACTGCTCATGTCTATAGGCGACGGTTACCACTTTCCATCAGGTGGGCCGTCATCTTGTTTGCCATTCTAAGTTGTATAAAAAAAAAAGTTTCATAAATAAGTGTCGACTGTAGTTTTTTTTTGGATGAAAATGGAATGGTAACCCCGCCCGTGCTATCGGTATACACCAACAGGGCACCGGTGTAAGATGATTGAGTGAGAATGAATGCTGGTCAGTTGGCCCACCATGATGAATTGGACAAGAGTTAATCATGATGGTTTCCAGGGGGCGAGATTACTGTCGGGTAGGGAATCCCGCCTACGCTATCGGTATGCACTGACGGGGCACCAGTGAGGGTTGATTGGTGAGAATGAAAGACAGGTCAGTTAGCCCATCGTGACGAATTTAACTGTAAATTAGTCACGATAGTTTCCAAGGGTAACCGGGTGGAGGACGGCCCGATAGGTTTTATTGACAGCAATAGGGACTAACCTCCATATTACTAACAATCCCTTCCCCCTAAGTAAAGAGTATTAGATGAGCGTACCATTATTTTAAAAGTTTAGGAACAGCTGTGTTAGTGGCTTTCAGATTAATATCCCCTATTCATTGACTTTGAAGGGAAAGGGATTGTTAGCAATGGACTTTGACAGCCCCATTGTTAGCAATTTGCCCTATTAGGTCGACCTCCACGTGGTTCCCCCTGGAAACCATCGTGAACAATTCTTATTGAATTTGACACGATGGGCTAACTGACCTGCTTCATCCTCACCTATCATCCTTCACTGGTGCCCCGCCGGTGTATACCGTTAGCGCGGGTGGGGTTACCATTCCGTTATCACCCATTAAAAACAATCCCCTATTCATTATATTCCTTTTATATTTGCAATCAGGGTTTCAATTCAATTTTCCTGCAGCGCGCCGTCATTACGTCATAATGTGCCATGACGTCAATATGACGTGTACACTCGAGATTGAATTGCAATTACTAACTTACGCGCCCACAAGCGTTAGTTAAGTGAAAAGATATGTTGAACTTAGCTTATGGACTTACTGTAATTACTAATTTATAGACTACTTAATTATTATAATATACTGGCTTTTACACGCGACTTCGTTCGCGGTTACCGTAGCCTATGAACGCCAGCTATACGTTACAATGCAACACAAAAATATTTTGTTTTAGCTTCTACAGCTCTTAATAAGATCTTTCACATTAGTTTTTTTTAAATATCTACCATGTATAGATATGGTGTATTTAAATATTTATTTCATTGGTGTGATATGATGTACTAAACACATATTTTATGATGTATTCAGCTTTAACGCTCAGCGCCCACGTTACAGATTCTACTTGTATGTATGCTTCGATAACGTTTATTTATACAGTTAATTAATTTATTTTGGTAGCTGCTGTCCCGTTTAATTATTGGATTATGGCGTGAATGTAGCGCAGACTAGTTTCGTGGAAGCGATTCAGTAAATTGGCACGTATATTGGATTTTATTATCACAGTAGACTGGTAGTAGGTTGTGATGTTGAACTTTTTTTTTATACAACATAGAATGGCAAACAAGCTGACGGCCCACCTGATGGTAAGTGGTAACCGTCGCCTATAGACATGAGCGCAGTACCATGGACATAACAGAGTATACTGTTTCGCCCATGATACTCCCCTTGCGTTGCCATTCCTGAGGACTCAGGTGTTATTCCTCTGTACCCAGTAAATTCACGCCATATCCTCACCCTTCAAACTGAAACACAGCCATGCAAACACAACTGCTTCACGGTTGAAACACAATTGGGACAGAGGTACCCAAGCAATCGACTTTTACAAAGTCTTCCTCTGGTAGTGTTGTTGAAGTTATTCAGCTGTTCCTAACTTCCTCTTTGTCTTCATCATTCTTTAGACCTCTTCCCATTAATTGGCGCTTTTTGAGTTCTATTCTAATTTTGATTTGGTCAAGCCAATTGTCAATTCATTTTTTTTTGGGTATCCGATTCCTTTGTGTCTATGTACCTTTAAGATATGGAAATAACAGAATAAATAGCGCATCTCATGTGCAGCCATTCCTGAGGACTTTTTTTAATACATGATAATGGAATGATAAACCCGCCTGCGTTATCAGTATTACCTCTCACTGACGGGGCACCAGTGAGAGATGATAGGTGAGAATGAGGCAGATCAGTTGGCCCATCGTGACGGATTCAACAATAAATTAAACAAGATGGTTTACAAGAGAAACCGCGTGAACGGCATCCTTATAGGGTACATTGATAACAATGGAGTTCTGATCTATAATAATTCATAAAGTATCTAATCCCTATTTCTAAAAGGGATATCAAGGAAATAGCGGGGCGAAATATAGCGAAATGGGGGAGGGAGGTTCCTTTTCGCCCCTGCTATTCCTTAGGACTTGCTATTCTCTAGTGTTTCCTGTGATGCCCATGATTTTCATGTCTATACACGACAGATTACCACTTTCTATCAAGTGGGCTGTCAGCTTGTTTGCAATTTCACCTTGCATAATATCTTGTTATTGAGTTTTGGCTGGTTGATTTTAGTTGATCAAACGCATGAGAATAGCAATGTATGTCTAATGTGTAAACATATTTACACATATACACCTAAAGGACTACTATCGAGTACATACTTGCAGGTTACTCTCGATAAACAACCTTACGAAACCGGTGCTAGAATTACGTGATTGTCACTTGCACTCCACATGCGAAAGTAAATAAAAAATTATCTCGATTAAAACTTGATTGAAGAATGGAGTGAAATTATATGCGGCTACCAAACTGGCAGTTCTTTTATGAACGATTACTTATACCCCTCTTATCATTACCATAAGAATAGTAAATTCCCTTATTCCTACGCCAGTACTTACGGATCTTCATAATTGCCTTCGTAGATGGCAAAACATCCTCGTATATGCAGGACTCACAGTCGTGCGAATTATGGAATGAATTTCTGCAGTCTTCTGGTGGTCTACCATGAAACGAAAATCCGAATTTTCGGGCTCAATTTCGTGTTTTTGTTCATACCAAAATCGACCCAGTAAATGAAGCTTAACATTTCGTTCATCATAAATCCTATTCTAATAGTCCAGAGGATCGATATTTTAACATTTTTAATAGTTTTAAACGGCATGTATTATGTAATTTTACCATCAAATTTCTGTTTCGTTCGTGCCCGAAATTTCGGAAAATATTTCATGGTAGGCCCTCTGTATTGGATTTGTGCCTTTAGTCCGTGTTGGTATCCTATTAATTTTATAAATGTGAAAGTTTGTGACGATGGGTACATAGAGAGTTGTTTGTTACCTTTTCACGCAAAACTAGTTAATGGATTTCAATGAAACTTAGTACACAGATAATGTTATATACTAACTTAGCGCATATGATAATGTATTCACGCAGGTCAAGCAGCTGAATGCAGCTAGTGGTTAATAATGTAATGATAATATCGCCTATGTTAGGAATAATAGGCGGGGATGAAATCAATTCATTTTATTGTGACGAAACCATAAATTATCTAATCACAATGGTTTCTAAGAGGGATCAGGTTAAGGTCAAACTGTCAGAGTATATTTTCGTCAATAGGGTCGCTAATTCCATTTACTAAACAATGCCTCCCTCCCCTGTGATGCCTCTTATATCAGTGGTTATGTATTCGCGACTTATTACCATAGGCATCGTAACGATACGAGCCGAAATAACTCGGTCGCACGCACTGCAGTGTTCTGACTCACTTCCTCAATTCTGCGCATCGTGCCAGAACAAATACAGTGTATCTGTAAATCTCAACTATCTGCCGTTATCTACCGCTATTTTAGTATCCATCTATTTTTGTACTTTACTATAAATATCCTCAGTTTCTGATTTATATTAGATAATTGTTCTTTTTACAATTTATGGCTTAGTATTGTTTAATGTAAATAGTGCTGCATTGACTTTGCGTGTGCTCGTTAGAGCTTCCTGTCAGCAACTAACTTAGTCTCGTGATTTTAAATGTTTCTCGAGTCTCATTTAATTTTTTTTTATGCAACTTAGAATGGCAAACAATCTGATGGCCCACCTGATGGAAGTAATAACCGTCGCCTATAGACATGAGCAGTATCATGGACATAACAGAGTATATTGTTTCGCTCATCCATTGCCATTCCTGAGGACTCAGGTGTTATTCCTCTGTACATTTTGTCTGTCTCAATTACATATATACTAGAACTATTGCTATTTCCAGCGTTAAAATTACTATATAAATTTCATAAAATTTGAATTGAATCCGGTCATAAGGACGATGTCGGATTTAATGTTATTGTGTTAATTTTTTATAGCCATACCTACTTTTTTTATCACGTAGGTGCATTACAATACTGATAAGACCACAATGAGTTGTTGTGATGTTTTCTACGTACTCGAACCGCTAAGTAATGTTGCATAAGTAAATAATGCCTGCGTTGTTTGGATCCAAAGGCAACCAGTACCATCTCTGATACAAGAGGCATATCACTTTAGCGTCCATGAGTGGCAATGCATAGATTTGGGTTTAATAAGCAAATACTCGATAATTTTTTGGTTTGTCACAAATCATGTGGAGAGGAGAAGGAATTGTTCATAATACAGACTATCGTCTCTTACTAGCTGTAAATTTTTAGTTTAACCTTCACATGCTTTCCCTGGAAACAAACGCAGTTAATTTCTGAATAACGAATTTGCCACGATGGGCCGACTGATTTAACTTTCACTCATACCTGATTTGACTCGCTCGAATGCTGTCCCTACAGCTGAATGTTGCCCCTTGATCATTACATTATTAACATAGGTGTAGCTTTCAATATTTATCTATTAGAACGAAGTATTCTGTGATGAGAGATATGCAATAAAGCATGATTATGCAGCACTTATAATGTTTGCTTTTTATTCAACTACTTCGCTGTCATGTTTAGTTTAGTGATTTCATTGGTCACATAAATGGTCTGCTTTAATATCGGCCCAATCTTACTAATCTCTTGTATAAACTGTGATAGTACAATGATATAATGTTGTTTGTTTGTTACATACTCAGGAAGTACAGTCGTAGCGAAATTATATGTACATTAGACATTAGATTTTGAATAGTAATAGCACAAAAAAAACATCGACTTTAATTGCGTGAAGTTACATTGCGCCGATGTACGACGAGTTACTTTGTAGAAACATTAGATTGAACAATATTTGAATTTGGAACGCAAAACGCGAAAAGGTTGTTCTTCACAACAAACGGGTTTCCTACTCTGCAAATAAACAACAATCGTACAACCCGCCACAAACTAATGTTCCACCGCAACCATCTGGACGAGTGGCAGTCCTCCACCGTGCGTTTTTCAATGCACTTTCTTGTACGCACAACCACGCTTTGGGATCAACTTCCAGCAGCAGTATTTTTGAATACGACATCGTAACATCGAAAAAAGCATATTATTTTTTAAAAGGCTGGCAATCACATGCAATTCCTCTAATGTTGCGAGTGTTCATGGGCGGCGGTAGTTACCATCAGGTGAATCGAATCGCGTGCTCGTTTGTCCCTGTGTTATATAAAAAAAAATGCCCGACACGGGAGAAAACCCTATATTGCAATAAGATTTTTTTTTTATTAAAATCAATTCAGATTTGGCGAAGATACTACAGAAATTTAACAAATAACACAAAAATTTATAACTGCCTCATCTTTTTCTTTTTTAAATCAGTCAGTAAATTATTTTTCTATAAATTATAATTGAAATTGTAGTTGACTGTACCAACATTGGGTCCAACTTCAACAAATATTTAAACATAGCCTGTTAATTCGAAATCCATATAGGGGAACAATCTCATAATGTCATATCTAGATGATATTTGATCATTCAATATTTTGTGAAGCAATCTATGGTGACCTAGGAGGCACATCGTTTGACGTCACTGAATTACGTTTTTCTAAATGACATATCTATCTAATCTTGCTATGTAAGTCGGTCAAAATGTTACTGATTTCCGTATTGCTTGTTGCTGGACATTTTATTATTATTGACTGAATTTTCTTATTTTACAGATTATTTATTCAACTCTTAACGTACTATTCCCATTCCAAAATAAACCAAATATATTTTTGATCTAGAAAATAAAAAAAAATCAATATAATAATAAGTACAAGTAATAATAATAGTAGATATTTATTGTTTAGTCATTGTTTAAATTTATCCAATAGAATCTTGTGAAAAATTTTATTATATTTGGTAACCCCACCCAGCAGGGGGGAAAGGGATTGTTAGTAATGGAAACTGAGAATCCCATTGCTAGCAATATACCCAACCAGGTCGACCACCTCGCGGTTCCCCCTGGAAACTATCATGGTTAATTCCTGTTGAATTCATCATGATGAGCTAACTGACCTGTTTTCATTCTCATCTATCACCCTTCACTGGTGCTTCGCCAGCGTATCCCGTTTGCGCAGGCGGGGCTACCATACCATTTTCACCCAACAAAAAAAAACACCACCAGCACTATCGGTAAACGCTGGCGAAGTATCAATGAAACATGATAAGTGTGGATGAGAGCAGGCCAATTAGCACATCGTGATGAATTAACCACGATGGTTTTCAAGAGTAAACACGTGCAGATCGACCTGATAGGGTGTATTGCTAGCAATGGGGAGTGTAAGAACCCAAAGGGCACATTCTTGTAACATGCAGTTGTAATTGTACTCGTTTGTATCTTTGTTGTATTTTGTTAAGAGAGGGACTTGCTGAAATACAGCGCTGTGCAGCTGTACACATTGCGCTGGAACACTCACAGCATCAGCTGAGCCGGATTTTTTTGCCTAATATGAGACACTTCTTATATATATATATATATATATATATATATATATATATATATATATATATATATATATATATATATATATATATATATATATATATATATATATATATATATATATATATATTCTTGTATATAATATTCCTGAGTCCTCAGGAATGGCAACGCATAGGCATGAGCAAAACAGTATACTCTGTTATGTCCATGATACTACTTATGTCTATAGGCGACAGTTATCATTTTCCATCAAATGGACCGTCAGCTTGTTTGACAT
This sequence comes from Galleria mellonella, assembly GCF_026898425.1. NCBI lineage: Eukaryota > Metazoa > Arthropoda > Insecta > Lepidoptera > Pyralidae > Galleria > Galleria mellonella. Next base: position 2,929,934 of record NW_026441987.1, on the reverse strand, counting down.
AAAAAAATCAAATATTTCTGTATTTTCTGTTGTAACTATGTGTTTTTCTGGCTATAAATATTTTCTATTCTATTCTATTCTATCCTATTCTATCCTATTCTATCCTATTCTATCCTATTCTATCCTATCCTATTCTATCCTATCCAATTCTATCCTATTCTATCCTATTCTATCCTATTCTATCCTATTCTATCCTATTCTATTCTATTCTATGCTATTCTGTTCTATTCCATTCCATTCCGTTCCATTCCATTCCATTCTATTCTACTGACAATAACTTGTCTCCATCTTTAAAAAAAAATATTATTTCGGTAAATCATTGAATGTAAGTACAAAATGATTTGTGTGTTAAAAAATGCAGGATGTCCTGAAATGATTCAGCTGCATTATAAAAGACTAACACAGGGACACCAGTATGTAATTGTTTATTCAATGCCTAATTGCACGGTGTAATGGCACATCTTAATATAATAAAAATCCCATGTCACGATGTTTGTTCACGCTTATCTCCGAAATATCTCAACCGATTTTAAATAAATTTTGTAAATACCTATGTATTGTTTGAAATTGAAATGGGTTTTAATGTGTGGGAATGGAATGGTAAACCCGCTTGTGCTATCGGTATACGCTGGCGGGGCACCAATGAGAGATGATAGGTGACAATGAAAGCAGGTCAGTTAGCTCATCCTGACAAATTCCACAAGAATTAACCACGATGGTTTCCAGAGGGAACCGCGTGGAGGTCGAGTTTATATTACTTATATTTTTAGGAAGGCGGTATATTGCTAGCAATAGGACTGTTAAAACCTGTTACTGACAAATCTAATAATCCCTTTCTCTTCTGTGATGGGTATAGGATAATTTGTATTCCGATAAAAAAAATAAGACTACACACGAGTTATACTTCTACCTACCCCGCAAGTGACAGGGGGAAGGGATTCTTAGTGATGGGGAGGTTAGTCCCCATTGCTATATATAGTATACCCTATCAGGTTGAATTCGTCACGATGAGCTAACTGACCTGCCTTTTCATTCTGACCTTTCACTGGTACCCCCCCAGTGTATACCGATAGTGCAGGCGGGGTTACCATGCCATTTTCGCCCATTAAAAAAAAGACCCGCAAGAGTCTGAACGTCAAAATATATAGGTATAAGACTGCACATCCCAACTGTGAAACTGTTATGATATTTTTCAAGGCACTTTCTTCCACGCACAACCACTCTTTGGAATCAACTTCCAGCAGCAGTATTTCTGAACCGATACGACAACATAACCTTCAAGAAAAGAGCATATTCCTTTTTAAAAATCCGGCAGATCACCTGCAATGCCGTTGGTGTTGTGGGTGATCATGGGCGGCGGTAGTCACTTACCATCAGGTGAACCGCGGGCTCGTTTGCCCCCTGTAAAAAAAATTGTTTTATTTAACCAAACGGTTGCAACGTTATCGTAAGCGAAAGGAATTCAGTAATCGAGCATGTTGATCTTCAATTTACACCGGTTTGCACTGAATGCGTACTACGATAAGGCGGCTCTTGTATTGCCTTCGCATACCTATTATATATATCTGGCCTCACTGTAATTTTCCCTCCAACCGCATAGTTGTTATGTGCATTTATTGTCTCGTATCAGCCGATAACTGCCTACTGCTGATCATAGGCCTCCCTCATAAGGTGTGGAGAAAGGGGGGTTAAATTTATATGGTTTAGATCGTGTAGAAACAAACTTACTTTCACATTCATAATATTAGCAGGGGGGGGAAGGGACTGTTAGTAATGGGGTCTGACGGGACTAGACGGGGCAAACGAGCATGCGACTCACCTGATAGTAAGTGACCGCCGCCCATGATCACCCACAACAACAACGGCTTTGCAGGTGTGCTGCCGGCCTTTTAAAAAGGAATATACTCTTTTCTTGAAGATTATGTTGTCGTATCGGTTCGGAAATACTGCTGCTGGAAGTTGATTCCAAAGAGTGGTTGTGCGTGGAAGAAAGTGCCTCGAAAAACGCACTGGTCCAGATTGGGATGAAACTTTAGTTTGTGGCGGTTCCTTTCCCGCGGGTGTCATGAAAGGCGACTAAGGGAACTTAATGGTCAAGGATGGGCAGTAACGTCCCTCCTGCCAAACGTGGCAACTATTAGCAAAACCCTCGCAATAGGAGAGGCCTATGTACAACAGTGGACAGTTAATGGCTGATGTAATAAATTACAAACTATACATGGCATAATAGATCTCAGCTATGACGAACGATATGTAGGCGTCCACGATTATGACACGTGCGACGCTATCACTTACCTGCCATCGGGTTGATAACAAAACTAATAATGAACGCTCCTAAAGATCCAACCAGCAGATATCAAGCGGTGGTAGCACCCAATCTCGTACGAGCCAGTCTTACCGCAACTCTCTCTGAGTACAGACGCGTGCGAAATATGAACTTGATTTAATACCCAGTGTACATTCAATGCTAAATACGGATATGCCTGTTGTTAATTTGGATAAGCTGTTAAACAAACTTTCTATTATTGTAAGTAGTTTGTTTTTACATTAATAATAAGTGTAAAGTAATCAATGCTCCTTACCAATCAGGGTTTGCTGGAATAGAACTCTTACAGTGTTAATCTCGCCTGTTGTACATCTTTATTTAAAATGATGTAATTTTTGTGTACAATAAAGTATAAATAAGTTTAGAATTATTGTTTAAGAGAAATAAGAACTGTTGTATTTTATATCCATGTTTAAAACCTTGAACTTGGCTCATAATCTAGGCAGATTAAGCGTCTAGACAAGATTTTTCACAACACGATTACACGTCTGATTTGATTGATCCCCAGATTTCTGTGTTGAGATTTTATAAGTCGTACAATGTCTCTGCGTAAACACAATGAAATATTTATCCATTTAAAAAAAAATATACTTATATGATTAACTAATGGAGTTAAGGCTCTCTTTCCTCAAGCGATAGAGGTCTTTAGCATTCGTTTCTCTCTGCTTACATCGTAAGAGATGTGGCGTGAAGATAGATACTTAATAAGAATCCTATTAATATTATAAATGTCAAAATTTGTAGCAAATGGATGCATGTTTGTTACTCTTTTGTGCAGAAGCTATTAAACAGAATTTATGGAAATTTAGTACACAGGTAGGTTTTATATTGGTATTTTCTATTTCCTACAGTGAAATAAGTAAATAACATGGATTGTTTCCTACAGAACATGCTCAGCCTAGTATAGGAATCGATGATAAATGTTGTGCTTATACAAACATACTTTGTTAGTAAATATATTTTTGCTTTATACAATTTTGAATATATATAATGTGCCTATTAGATTCTTCATAAATTGATCGATATATATTTGATATAATTCAATCGATTTGATTGTTTGATTGAGATTGATGATGCATTTAAATTTACTATCCATCATAAACTAAACCCGATTTTTTTATAAAAAAAATTATTAAATTATCCGTTATTACTGAATTTATCACAAGTCTAATATGTACCTTTTTATGGGAAACTATGATTTTTTTATGCAACTTAGAATGGCAAACAAACTGACAGCTTACCTGATGGAAAGCGATAACCGTCGCCTATAGACATGGGTAGTACCATGGACATAACAGAGTATACTGTTTCGCCCATGATACTCCCCATGCGTTGTCATTCCTGAGGACTCAAGTGTTATTCCTCTGTACCCTGTAAATTCACGCCATATCCCACCCTTCAAACTGAAACAGCCATGCGAACACAACTGCTTTACGGTTAAAACACGAGTGGGACAGAGGTGGCCAAGCAAACGACATTTGTACAGTCTCCCTCTGGTTGGTAAAAGGTAGGGTAAGGAAAGGTATATTGGTGATAAAAATGAAAAAAACTAATTTTATAAGAATTTTGCAACTAAGAAAAAGTCACTTTTGTTTTACTACATTATCTATTATTTGAAGTAAATATTAAGAATAGTTTTAGTAACAAAAATCTAATAACTTTAAGAATAAATCTCAATTTAGTACACAAGAAGCCGAAGGTAAGTTGGCGATACAGTTCGGTAGATTGGTGATACTGGGTAGGAAATTTGGTGATAGTATGAAAATCTCTTATTATCAGATATTTTGAACTTAAAATAGAAAGTATTTGGTATTTTAATGAATATTATTCCATGCAACTATCACACCTATAATACAGCTGTTCTTCGGGATCAGTATCTTCGATGGATGCCCAGATCTCGTAGTATGGCGTGAGGCAGTACGAACACTGGATCCATTTGGCTCCATTTCTTTTTTTTACATCAGCTGAGTACAAGACCTCACATAATCCACACTCCCAATCATTTTCTATTTCTTGAATTTTACTTTTTTTTGCTTTTTGAGTAGATTTGCCCGACGTTGAGGGCTGAGACTGAACGTTTTCTTGTATCGAATCTTTATTTGCATTAGCAATTGTTGGTGTTAAACATTTCACGCTAGAATCTCTTTTTCTTGACTTTTCTAGGCGTTTTAAAGCTTTGGGTGTTTTTAAAATTAGATCTACTTTAGGTTTAGTATTTAAAGAAAAACTTTCAGATGCTGCAAGAGCTATGTTAGTTAAAGCTGAAGGTCGTAATGCTTCCTTTGAAATAGCATTTCCGTTTAAAGGACATATCCCCGTTTTTTTTTTTTAAAAGCACTTTCAATATTCCTTTTAGTAAAGGCACTTATGAATGCTGGATTCATAATGGAATGGAAGTTACTGCGATTTGGAGCATCTGTAGGGTTATTGCTCATGTACCTATTCATGCTCTCACGCCAGTAACTTTTAAATGGCTTAAATAGACCCACGTCAAGAGGCTGCAATAGATGCGTGCAATGAGCTGGGAAAGTAAATAGATAAACTTGATTATCTTTAGCAACTTTAAGAACGTCTGGTCCAATATGTGCTGAATGTAAGTCCATTAGAAGGACCACAGGACGTTCGGGTGGTATGGAAGTTATAAAAAAATTGAACCATTCTAAAAATAATTCCGAATTGATCCATCTTTTGGGTGATAGTTTGATTAATGCGTTGGGAAGAACATCATTTTAAGTGTATCGTTCCACCTAACACACCTTTAAATATTATCATAGGAGGAATCCATGTTCCATCTGCGCAAATGCATGACAACATTGTTTGATTTTGACCTCGTTCAGCGTAGGATCTTTTTTAAATATACTTTTTACCAATACCAGTAACAACTTTAGATGGTTTCACTACATAGGACAAGCCAGTCTCGTCACAGTTCCAAATTAGATGTGGTTTGTCCTTGATAGCGAGATTAGTAAGAACATCGTCTAGTTTAAAAAAGAAGTCTTTGATCATTACCTCATTAGCCATAGAAGCCTTATAGGCTGAAAGATTTTCTGGTACACGTAAGCATAAATTGTACCTACATTTAAAGCTGTTCCACCACCATTTGCTTGCAATGCGATTAGTTGATGGCAAGAAGTTCTCCTGACCAGCCACCTCAGCAAGATCGTAGGCATATTTTTTAATTTGATAAACGGTAAGTCCAAACCCCAATTCTTGCATTTCTATAATATAATTGTAAAGCCTTATCTCTAATTCTTCCCATTTTTCTTACAGAATCCTCTTGATTCTCTAGGTATCGCTTAAAGATGCTCCATGGGACGTCTGTTTCTTTGAAAGCTATATATATGGTTTTACCTTCATTTCTTACTAAACTGATGGCTTTTTGAAGTTGCTGCTGATTATATTTTCTATATTTACTCTCTTTTTCCATTGCCAATCTAGAGATATAACAAAAATAGGTTATTTAGTGATATTCAAAAATTATGTATAGGTAATTTGGTGATAAAAAAAATATACTCAAACTCAAAATAAAACACATTCACAAATTCCTCAAAATAATACCTTTCAAACTCTATATTAGACTTCCCTAGTTTATTTTTAATATAAGCACAAAATACATCTCAAGTTAACCTCTCAAAAATGTATCCAAAACTTTGGCAAAAACACTAAGAAACAACGACCACAACTTAAGAAATAAAAACTCACCTTAACTGTTTCACGACTTCACTACAGTTTTTTTTCAATAATCATTAGTTTATTGAAAGATTTTAGTAAGTTTTTACACTGATTCACTAATTTATTTCAGTTAATTTTAACGAAATACATAACGTAGCGCAAACTCAGTAAATAATGGCGCCACTGATGCACAATCAACATAAAAGTTTGTTTACTAAACGCAGGAATCGTGTATCGAAGCGGGTAATATATATATATCTTTCTCACTCTCGTAACAACTTGCTAGCGCTGCCTCTTGAATGTGCTTGTACAGGTACACGAGTGGTATTCTTTCTAAAAACTATCACCAAATTACTTATATCACCAATATACCTTTCCTTACCCTATAGTAATTGTTAATACTCGTATTCAGTTTTAATCCTTGATTGTCTACTTTTAAACAATTGTTTTTCAGTAAGTCTCTGTTAATTATGTACATAATTAAACGTGCTCTTCTCAGCTATATATGTACAATGTAATACATGTTACTAGTATGTATTGTTTACTTTGCATATCAACTTATTAATTCGTATACATTATTAAATTGTCATATTGTTAGGTAATTTATTTTATATAATACTAATTTTTACCCGTGACTTTGTCCGCGTGACCTGAATATCATCATAGTCGTAGAATACTGACGGATCTTTATATGTAATATTTGTCAGATCCGTCAGTATTCTACGACTATGACGATATATTCAGCGACCGCAGTAAAAAGTGGCCTATGCTCTTCTCCAACTCATATAGTTATATCTATACCAAATATCTGGTTACACTGTTGAGGCCCTAAAAGGTAACAAACAAACACACTTTTCCATTTATAATATTAGGAAGGATGTATAAATACGTAGTTATTTTTGTAATAGTTAATATATTCTTAAACCTCTTAAATTTTAAAAACCAAGGGAAATATTTAATGGAGTCATAGTAATGAAAATAGACTTTACAAAGATCTATCTATTATAACTGAAATTACTAACCCAACATTTTTTAACCACGATGTTAACAAACAATCATACAGCCCGTCTGATGGTAAACGGTTACTATTATAATATAAAAAAGAAAGATTTTTTTTTTATTTGCAATGGATAAACTCAAAAAAATACTTAACTTTGATTTTAATAATTCCTTCGCCTTTTTTTTATACAACTTAGAATGGCAAACAAGCTGACGGCCCACCTAATAGAAAGTGATAACCGTCGCCTATAGACATGAGTAGTACCATGGACATAACAGAGTATACTGTTTCGCCCATGATACCCCCATGCGTTGCCATTCCTGATGACTCAGGTGTTATTCCTCTGTACCCAGTAAATTCACTGCCATATCCCACCCTTCAAACCGAAACACAGCCATGCAAACACAACTGCTTCACGGTTGTAACACGAATGGGACAGAGGTACCCAAGCAATCGACTTTTGTACACAAAGTCTCCCTCTGGTAACCTATATAAAAAGCTACCTTATTAGTAACGTGAGTTATATTTTATTAATAAAAACCGTACCAAGTTGCGGCGTGTCGCCAGTATTTAATATTTCAAGAGGTCTGGCGATGTTTTATCTAATTTTTAAATTACTTATTCTAAATTGTATAAAAAAAATAGTTTGACAGAAATATTTTGCCTGGTTCCACGTTTCAATACAATATACAGGAAAATTATTTCCAATAAAACATCCACGGATTCTGTGAAACAGGGCCAGCCTACGCGTTTCAAGGATAAAACTTCATATATGTAAACAGTAGGGTTTCCTCGTTTATTTAGTAGAAATTATAACGCAATAAGTGTTTTACTTCGAAAGAAAATAAACGCTTACAACGTATGTTTATTCGTCGAAACTGGTATATATTGTTTCGAGGGTACATTGATATTTTAAAGTTGTTGTTCTACCCTCTTTTCAATAAATAGTTAGGCCCAATGAAATTTCGTAGATGTTGCATCTCTGTGCATCTTTTACCGAATTTATCGTGGGGATTACTGGCTGGGGTGGGGATACCTGCTGCTGATCTTCACCACCGTACAACCCACCATAAACTAAAGTTCCATCCCAACCATTTGGACGAGTGGCAGTCCTCCACCGTGCGTTTTCCAAGTCATTTTCTTCCACGCACAACCACTCTTAGGACTCAATTTCCAGCAGCAGTATTTCCGAACCGATACAACATCATAACCTTAAAGAAAAGAGTATATTCCTTTTTAAAAAGCCGGCAACACACCTGCAATGCCACTGATGTTGCGGATAATCATGGGCGGCGGTAGACACTTACCATCAGGCGAGCCGCATGCTCGTTTGCCCCTCGTGTTATAAAAAAATAGAGTGTCAGGATAAAACGTATACCATATTTTAAATTAAACATTCAGGAAAATATTAGTGATGTCTCGAATAAATATATAAACATAGGGACATAATTTGAAACGAAAACCTTCGTAGTATTTTTTTTTTAATATTTATTGATTTAAAATTTAATGGCACAGCGAAATTCTGTGTTCTAAATATCCCCGTGTATAGACATCGTCTATTTTCAATTACATATATTATTACTAAGATCTTAAACAATCTTCAACTGTATTTGCTATTTATGTTTAATCAAATCAAATCAAAATGTTTTAACAGAACAATGTGTCCCGAATTGTCGTGCAATCGTTCGGGACATGTCCTGTGCCTGATCAACACTAGAGTAAATCCTTTTGATATAACAGTAAAGAAAAAAACATCTTTAAAAACATGTTTTACAATAGCGAAGATACCATATAACATACACAATGACGTTCAGAAATTAATTTCTAAAATCGCTCAAAAACTATGTAATTCAAATAAATTTCACTATCTGCTCCTTCGATATGTCCACAAACTTGTGAAAACTTACATTCGAGGCTCAATTAAAAAGATACACACAAACATTTTCAAGGTTTGCGTTGTGTGTAGTACAATAAATATTTGCACCTATTAATCCGGTGGCATTTATCTTAATCTCTCTTATCGTTTTATTAGGTTTTTATATCATTCATTCATTACCAACAGCGTGACTGCTGTTTGTGAAACGAAATGTACAAACAGAACGCACCTGTCAAGTGTTTCTGCTCTAATTTTACGGCTAAATTAGAGACAGACGCGAATTCTTGGAAAATACCTACTTACTTATTGGTATTGTGGGACAGATTATATTTCTGTATTACATCTACCGGCCATACCTTCTAAAACTATTGGCTTTGTCACGAGTAATTAATATAACGTCAATAATGCACCCATTGTATAAATATTTGCATTATCTATCTCCTAATTTATAAAAATAGTGTTAATTTTTTTAATTATTATTTAAAAAAATTGATTGTTTTTTAAAACTGTTACATTATGTAAATGTTGCCAGGTTTCGATATGATCACCATTAACCTAATACGATCTCATTTTAAATATTAGTGAAAAGTTTATAGATAATTTCCATACATTTTTATGTATGGAATATATCATATATGATATAATCCATACATAAAAATGTATATATCAAACAATGCGTTATAAATGGTATTCGTCATCTTAAAAGATTTTAGTCTGCATAGAACGGCTACTTCAATTAAAAAATTAATATCGGAGCGAAACGAGAGCAAACACTAATAAGAATCGGTTTAAAATGGGCAAATATAATATATAACGTACACACAAAACATGCAGGCGAATTGAAAAGTTCGGATCTTTTCTGAAGTCGCCTAAAACTTTGTCCTAGATTCGCCGTAAACAAAAAAAAAAAATGCTTGTATTTCATATCTTGGATAAAATACGTGTTAAATCATTTTTAATATTATCAATGATGAATGAAAGTAGTAATATGTCGTGCAATTAACAAATCGATAATTCAAATGCCTGTTGAAAATGATAATTCATATGAATGAGACACAAATTAGCTGCCAATCATTCATCAATTACTCAGGGTTGCCAGCTATCGCGTATTACAATTTATTATCAATTGCCGCCGTGTCAAATAGTAGCTAGTAGTAGTGATAAATAGCTCACATATGATATGTAATTATTACTTAATGCAAATAAGTACGAGCATCCCGGCATAGAATGGACCACCCCTTCCTTTCCTGTGGGTGTCGTAAGAGGCGACTAAGAGCGTGGTATAGGCAGCAGCTCCCTCTTAAAACATTTCTAAAACTTAACTGCGGTTGCCAATCCTCCAAGCCTAATTGAGGTTGCTAATTCTCCAAGCTTGACAAGTACGGGCAAAACCTCCCAAGGGGGGTGTCTATGTTCAGCAGTGGACAGTTAAAGGCTGATATGATGATGATGATGATTATTATTATTTAGATGATAAAATTTAATCATAAAAAGACTTCACAGTCGCGAATTGCACCTTTTAATTCGGAATAGTTTTGGAATATTGAATTCGATTTTGCAGTGCTTACGGTTTAAAATGTAATGAATATCTCGAAAGATTTATATAGCCAACCAACGCCAATGAGTATAAACATGGTGAAAAATGTAATTACTTTGAGAGATAGTTGCGTTTCTCATGTTACATTGGACGCACGTTTTGCAGAATATGGCAAGTCCATTCATATTAGGTTTTAGTCTTTCTCATTGTTTTATGTGTTATAAGAGACTGGAATTAACGCGTACATTTAGGTAAACTATGTTAATTTACCCGAATTTTTTCGACATTTCAACCGGGTTACTACTTAGTGTACTCGTAACCACGGCCAGTGTGGTTACGAGTAGACTAATGTAGTAAGCAATGGGTGGAAGAAAATACTTGTATCTCGGCAGTGGAGATATGACATCGCTAATATATAAGGACACTATTACAATTAATGATGGCTCAAACATACACAAAAACACCAGAGGGAGACTTTGTACAAAAGTCGATTGCTTGGGTACCTTATGCCCATTCGTGTTTTTACCGTGAAGCAGTTGTGTTTGCATGGCTGTGTTTCGGTTTGAAGGGTGGGATATGGCGTGAATTTACTGGGTACAGAGGAATAACAACTGAGTCCTCAGGAATACCAACGCCAATATATATATATATATATATATATATATATATATATATATATATATATATATATATATATATATATATATATATATATATATATGTGTACAAAATTTCTTTTTTATTTGAAAGCTGGACACCGTTGTTTTAGAAATTTTATTTTATTAATAATTACAAATATAATTAGGGGCATTGTTAAGCCAAGACAGGATAAAGTGAGAGAGCAAATGTAAAAGAATAATAATAATAATTTAATTGTTTGAAATGTGGACTTTACAAGGGGTCTTTTTTCTTTATTTTATTGGCACATAAAACAGATTACAATTATTAAATGGTATTAGTACTACACATTTTGCCTTATCTAAAGGCATGCAAATTATTTTGCAAAGCAGAATATGGCATCTAGACGCCTCGTGTTCTCCCTCCTGCGTATTTCATCAGATTATTCCCAGTAGGTATTCCTCTACACATAAAAGTAGAACACATAAAAGCTTTTAGATAATTTGTGTGTTCTCCATTCATCAAGCAGGTGCCCACTTTATTTTTATTGTAAGATTTTTATCACGATTCATTCCATCCGTCCGTCCGTTTTGCTGACAAGCGGATGAATAGGTCGTGACAATAACCACGTCGGTCTCTTCATTGCCAACACACTTTTTACCATTTGTTGAATACGTTTAGCGGTCAACAGACTTTATTGTAGAATAACAACATTTTCGTGTTACATTTTACCGGTACAACCAATTCAACAATAATTGTTTGATACAATATTAATAAATACTCCGGTTGGTGCAGTAATAGTCTTTAATATATTTTAATAGTTTTAGTTTTACTTTAAAATAGATATATAATAATGAGATTTACAACGTAACAATAAGACAGTCTTTTTTCAGTAGTAGAGTGTAGTGTCACAAAGGGCGTCTCAACCGAGCGATTAATATCCAATTTGCAGGGTAGTATGGTGACCGTTCCGTTGTAATAATTTACACGGCCTACCCACTACGTTTATGCCGGTCCGCCATTGTCTAGGCATGTATTAGTGTTAACAATAATAAGTAATTACAGTATAGTCATGGCTCTCTAGTGGACGCGAGATGGCGCTGTCCCTTCTCACTAAACCAGACGGTCAAAAGGGTGTATTTCGTTTTTTTTTTGCGTCATCAGTTTTGTATAACGGTTTTCTCCAGATTTAAATATTTTTCTATATCCTGAATGACAAGAGGCAATTAGGAAATCGCTTCTATTATAATCAAAGTTAGAGGTGACATTGTATTCTTAAATATATTAAACTAGTTAGTACTCGCGACTTCGTTCATCGTGTGCGAATTCCATAAGAATTAACCACGATGATTTCCAAGGGAAACCGCTTGGAGGTCTACCTGAAAAGGTATATTGCTAGCAATGGGGCTGTTAGACCCCAACACTAATAATTCCTTTCCCCCCGATATACACGCGTTATACAGGCATACACAAATGGTTACACAAATGTACATTTTGTGCGCGGGGAATGTTGTCTTTACAGAATGAAATCAGTGTATTTTTTTTGATGGGTGAAAATGGTATGGTAACCCCGCCTGCGCTAACGGGATACGCTGGCGGAGCACCAGTGGAGGGTGATAGATGTGAATGAAAACAGGCCAGTTAGCCCATCATGATGAATTAATCAGGAATTAACCATGATAGTTTCCAGGGAGAACCGCGAGGAGGTCGACCTGGTTGGGTATATTGCTAGCAATTGAATTCTCAGTCTCCAATACTAACAATCCCTCCCCCCCCCCCCTCCCCAATCAGTGTATTATATTCTAGTATGCCTATCAAATAATCAGAATTGCTCGTCCTTCGAGCTCCACAATTAGTTACATTAAAGAGCGAAACAATAGTTTGGTTCCTGCTGTCCATTTTTATAGCTTGCACCACAATATATAGCTGATGGTTGGAACGGAAACTGTGTTCATTGTTATTGAGTTAATGCACAGCTTCTCAAATTTTTGTCGTGTACGGTTCACCCGTACATATTTTGCCGTGTCCGTCTCGATTTGTCGATAATTGTTGCTTTTTAGTATAAAGTTAGTTCACGTCACAACAACTAACGCGTCGGATGCATAATTCATCTAACATTATCATTATTGTTATGTATTTATATTACTAAGAGGTGGGTACCTGTGTATGTTACAATGTTAAAGATATCTATATTTAAAGTTAGTGCTTATTCAACCTCCACATCTTTCACTCGTCTCCTGTCTCGCATATTTAATAATTAACATTATTATATAAATTAACGTGGTTCATAACGAACATTTTGGTCCTTCGAGCAAGATCCTCCGCCCACTTTGCTATATATTTGTTAGCGTCCCCAAAAACGTTTTACTTTACTCCATTGTAAAAATCATAACTTCGTTGTAGCGTCTTATTTCTGATTTCAAACTTACATTTTATTAAAAATAACTTTAAAAACGTCACTTTATAAATAACGTGTAATTATGAACTGCTTGCTTAAGTTTCCTTGTTGTTCCAAACTAGTAAACACGATAACTTTTTATCCCATTAAATTGTGTTTTGTTATGAGAGAGACTGGCTGAAAACCAGCGCTGTATATTTGTACATATTACACTGGGACACACAGCATCAGCTGAGCTAGTCCCTTTTGCCTAATATGAAACACTTCTTATATATAATATTACTGGCAACAAATATTTTCTATTTTATTCTAAATTGTATAAAAGAACATACATTCTACGTATTTTCTAACATCTCTCTCTCTCTTTACTGCCGTGTGTAAACATCAAGCCCTCGATGTTGCAATCTTACATTAGACAGGGCAAAAGTTCACTTATTGAAGAAAATAAAATGACAATGGTGATCAAGACAGATGTAATTTTAACAAGAATATTGCCTTTTTCTTACACCACGTCCAAATTATCGACAGACAGGGGAATGCTAACGCCCACTTTGAGAATCAATGGCTTAATGTTATTTCACATTATGTTGAGTGTTCCCGTCGGAGCTCCAATTGGCAGTCGGACATTGCTCGCCGCAAAGTGCATACACTGTGACGGGTTTGAAGGTTTTTTTTTTTTTAATTTATACATTTTCCTATCAATCTTTTTTTTAGTGCGCATATTGAGTATCATTGTTGGTGAATCTATGTTTTAAGTATGCCAATAGTTTATGGTGTCTTATCAGAGTTTTCAGTTTTTTTTTTTTTTGCATTATTTTATCAATGTACTTTTAGTGGAAAGTGGTTGTTTTGATTATTGCGTCTTTAGTGACATTGTGAACTTGTGATTTCTATAGAAAATGGTTATATGGTATACGGATCGGTCGAAAGAAGAGGTAATATTTTTATTCCATTTTATGGTTTAGCTTTTTATTTCCGAGCGAATTAGTGTCACTGGATACCTTTAAATTATGTTTGCCAAACCAAAGGGTAGCCGCTGACTTAAAATTCAATCGAATACGTTCAGTAAATTTATTTAAGTGTGATTAAATTATAAGAATTTGTCAAACTTTCACATTTATGTTAGTAGCTGTGTTCCGCGGCTTTGCCTGCATGAACTAGTAAAAAAAGCCATTCTGTCGTTTATGATGAAGTAACAAATACTTAACGTTTTTGCAAAATTTCAAATTGCAACTTTTTTTTATTATATCGACACCAGTAATATGTATAATATTACGTATGACTCACCAGTCTTTAGGATTACAGTCATAGGCGCCACAGTATATCCTGTGTACTCGCTGTACGCAGAGTTCGCTTGAATACATTTCAATTATGTTAAGTCGTGATTATTGACACTTGGTGGTAAATTGGAGAAAGGTCTAAACGGCGAAACCGGCCATACATTTATTATATCAATTTTATTGTGATAAGAGTGCAATTGTGTTTCTAATAATATCAATTTTAATTATATTTCGTTATAAATGTAATATCCTGTAAATTTTATAGAGCAAAATTAGTTTTTTTTTATACAACTTAGAATGGCAAACAAGCTGACGGCCCACCTGATGGAAAGTGGTAACCGTCGCCTATAGACATGAGCAGTACTATGGACATAACAGAGTATACTGTTTCGCCCATGATACCCCCCATGCGTTGCCATTCCTGATGACTTAGGTGTTATTCCTCCGTACCCAGTAAATTCACGCCATATCCCACCCTTCAAACCGAAACACAACTGCTTTACGGTTGAAACACGAATGGGACAGAGGTGCCCAAGCAAACGACTTTTGTACAAAGTCTCCCTTTGGTGGTTATGTCATAAGTATTATAAAGATTTATATAGGTTTTTTTAATGGATGATAATGAAGTAGTAATCTCGCCGGCGCTATCGGTATACGCTGGCGGGGCACCAGTGAGGGATGATAGGTGAGGATAAAAGCAAGTCAGTTAGCCCATCGCGAAGAATTTGACAATAATTGTTACACGATGGTTTCCAGAGGGAGCCGGATGGATGTCGACCTGACAGGTTTTATTATTAGTAATGGGGATTAACGTCCCCATTACTAACAATCCTTCTCCACTCAACTTATATAAGTAGGTTGCGTAGGTATATAATTATCGATGAATTTAAATGCCTTTTTAAAATATGTTAATATCCACTTTATATGTATATAAATAATTATATTTGTTATTAATTTTGTACGTACTTTGCACACCTATTGTCATTACAAATGTATATATGGTCAGTTTATGTACCTTCATTATTGTATATTTTATTATCGTGTGTATTTTTGTTTCATTTTAAATAGTGCTATCTCTTTTCAACAAATTGGTGCCACTGAAAAATAAGCGTCATGTCCAAAAGGACACGGTATATAGTTGAGTGACACAATAATAATAATGTAAAAATAGTAATTTACTTTGATAGTTGTATGTGTATTGCGTCATTACGGGTGTTAGGGGAAGTACTTTTAGCTTTTTTTTTTTGATGGGTGAAAATGGTATGGTAACCCCGCCTGCGCTAACAGGATACGCTGGCGGAGCACCAGTGAAGGGTGATAGATGAGAATGAAAACAGTCCAGTTAGTCCATCATGATGAATTTATCAGGAATTAACCATGATAGTTTCCAGGGAGAACCGCGAGGAGGTCGATCTGGTTGGGAATATTGCTAGCAATAGGATTCTCAGTCTCCATTACTGAAAATCCCTTTCCCCCCTAGGGGAAGTACTAATCTGACAGGATTTCCAATATTTCTAAAGTAGGCAAGTACATTTCACAAGGCTCTTTTTTTGTATTAAATCTTTATTTTGCTTTACAAAAACACCATAGCCAAATAAAGTAACTTCAATCCATGGTATCACCCGTGTGTTTTCATTCCGATATTTTTTGTGCCACGTGTGGCAACTATTGGCAAAACGTCCCTTATGAGGATGGCCTATGTTCATGCTAATATGATGATAGGAGATATGCACTTTCAAGTGTTTCAAGTACTTTAGCCTCGATTTTGATGCCCGCGTTATAGTTATGCGGGAATGAATTGTATGTATGACTTCCGCTCCAACTCACACAGGAATTGTAATAACCGCATACCTCGACGCATACAGTCCAATATGGCTTCAATGAATAAACAGACAGACGCCCGCGCCGGGTTAAATGGATGTGACCTTAGTTATGTCGAGCGCTCTCAGTTCCACTGCCGTCGTCTGAAATTAGCACAACAATGCTTGCGAACTTCTGCGCTCCTGGTACTTGTAACACGCAATTTTGCTTTTTGATCCACTTCTGTAAAGGAACAGATTGTCAGTGCGTCTGCTCTCTCAACCGACTTCGAAAAAGGAGGTTGTATTTTTTTATGTTTGTTATCTCATAACTCCGTCAGTTATAAACCGAATGGAAAATTATTTCTTTATCCGAAAGTATACACTTTCAGATTGGTCCTATACAAATTGTATTAAAATCGTTTTGACGTCAAAATAACTTATATAACCACGATTGAAGTTGGCGTTTTTTTTTATGAAACAAAATATTATATAATAATTCAATTTAATAGTTTAAATTTAATACAAATTAATATTGTGCAAAAATTGTGTGGGTCATAGTTATTTTTAGTAAAAAAAACCTCTTTATTTATTAATTTAAAATCATAAATTATTGTAGTCCTGCGTTACGTTTACATTCACAATTCTGAACCGATTTTAATTATTCCGTTTGCAATTGACAGTGTTTATAGTCCCATATGAAGTGTTGACCATTTAAACTGTCATTTTTCTTTGCGAAGCAAATATAGTTTGACAATATCAAATTATTTTTTAACACATATTTCCTTATTCTAAATTCAAATATATTCAATCTAACGTGTCTACAAAACATCTCGGTCGTTCATCGATGTTTTTTTATCCACAATTTTTTTATAAATATATATATTTTTTATTACACTTGTAAGTTACATATAATATAATGAATTTATAAATGTTGTGAGCAAGGGTGGACTTATCTCTGACAGAGATCTCTTCCAGTCAACCCAATACAGTGAGAAAGCATGTCGATAGCGGGCAGCTGAAGTGTTACAACTATTAATACACAAACAAATATACGGTTAAATAAGTTTTATTGAGGTTTTAGCTTGCAAGCTTGTCCTTTAGCTATTTTTATTAATATCATGTCCGTGGTAAATTGACAAACGTCAAACATATATTATTTTGAGATCTGGAAATGACCTACGTCAGTGTTCTAGTGAAATTTGTCATGCTTAGAAATTTATGACGCAAACACCAGCTGAACTGTGGATTTGTGTAAACGAATCGCACACAGACTGCAAACGCATTTATGTCAAACGTAGCGGTGAAAATTATTTTTCGTTTTTTGTAAATTATATATATATATATATATATATATATATATATATATATATTCTTTATTGCACTAAAATATACAGTAAGAACAATAAGTTAATAACTATATATATATTTCAAATATACAATATTAATACATACATATAAATAAGAATTTATATATATATATATATATATATATATATATATATATATATATATATATATATATATACAACTTAGAATGGTAAACAAGCTGACGGCCCACCTGATGGAAAGTGGTAACCGTATACACATGAGCAGTACCATGGACATAACAGAGTACCCCCATGCGTTGCCATTCCTGAGGACTCAGGTGTTATTCCTCTGTACCCTGTAAATTCACGCCATATCCCACCCTTCAAACCGAAACACAGCCATGCAAACACAACTGCTTCACGGTTGAAACACAAATGGGACAGACGTACCCAAGCAATCGACTTTTGTACAGTCTCCCTCTCTCTATTAGGTTATAGTTTATACGTATAGTACCAGTAATATGTTGTCTGTGGTTCTACCGATATTATAAATGAGTTTATATTGTTATATTTTTGTTGTTTAAATTATGTATATTGTGTTTACAGACTTTAGCTGTGTGTTTATGTTTTGATCATGCCGTGTACGCAAAGTTTTGGAGGATTAGCTTGAACAAAACATTATTGTACTGTATAAATTAATGTAACCATGTTAATTCTCTGTAATGTGTACCTATTGAAATAAAATAAAAATAAAAAATAAAATAAAATACGCGTTTCGTTACACGCTGTTTATCAAGATAAGTATATATGTTTCGATTCTATCATTAGACGTGTTCAAATAAAGTAATTATAATTTATGGTAAATCATTGTGATACTCAGGTTTTCTAAAAATATAAATATATCACGGTTTTACCCGTATCACTGTGTAACATCAGAACATATCTCTGACACACGTTTCCCCTAGCAAACATCTGTCCATCAAGTTCGTACCACGGTGCTGTACCCGAGCAAATATGAAGCCGCCATACCCATATCTTGAGAATAAACATAATCGCCCTATTTGTCCGAACTCTTCCACTGTCAGTGTCGAGATAAAGGGTTAAAATAGCCATTTTATACGTATCATAATATGATTCACTTTGTATACACAGCGGAATTTAATCCCGATGTTACAGATTAACCTAGTATTAATGGACTAATACAACTTCACCTGTGGATTATAAGAAATTAATGTGTTATGAATCAATCAATTATTTATTTGTGATAATTCATTGGTCAAAAATATAAATATAAATGATTCATATAAAATGCCGATTTTAACCACTAAACTTTTCGAGCACATTAATTACGGCTTGAATAAAAGAATAATTAATGTTATAAAATGACACTATTCGCCTGATCCTCAAGCTAGGATATCGTATGTTATAAAAAAAAAAACAGCCAAAATTTGGGAACAAAATCCAGCAGAACTTTCAGATCTAAGAGAATTTAGAAATATTCGATTCATAAAACGCGACATAAAATTTTTTAATTATGCCATTTTAGAATTTATGAATGGCGAAATTAGATCGTAAACGTTTATTTAATGGTTTAACGTTATTTCTAAATTAAAAGTGTATTTTGTAAGATCATCATCATCATCATCATATCAGCCGTTTTGTCCACTGCTAAACATAGGCCTCTTCCATAAGGGGAGTTTTGCCAGTTGACGTATTAAGAGGAACGTTGTAGCCCATTCGTTTTTTTTTTTATACAATTTAGAATGGCAAACAAGCTGACGGCACACCTGATGAAAAGTGGTAACCGTCGCCTACAGACATCATGGCAGTACCATGGACATAACAGAGTATACTGTTTCGCCCATGATACCTCCCATGCGTTGCCATTCTTGAGGACTTAGGTGTTATTCCTCTGTACCCAGTAAATTCACGCCATATCCCACCCTTCAAACCGAAACACAGCCATGCAAACACAACTGCTTCACGGTTGAAACACGAATGGGACAAAGGTACCCAAGCAATCGACTTTTGTACAAAGTCTCCCTCTGGTTCTTTTACTTTTTACCATCATCATCATCATATCAGCCGTTTTGTCCATTGTTAAATATAGGCCTTCCCTATAAGGAGAGTTTTGCCAGTAGTACGCTTGGTAGGCGAGTTGGTAACCGCAGTTAGGGTTTAGTGATGCTTTAAGACACAGCTGCCCATTCCTCGATCGTTAAATTTCCTAAGTCGCCTCTTACGATACCCACGGGAAAGGAAGGGGTGGCCTATCCTATGCTGGGACCACATGGCATTTTTTAGAATTTAGGACTTTATATATTTAAATCTGACAGAGAGGCAATTCAAATCTTATATTAAACAATTTTTATGTAAGAAAGCCTATTACAGGATAGACGAATTCATAGATGACAACATATCAAGTAAATAATTAGTTTATTAGCATACAACGTTATAATTTTATTTTCTCATTGCTTTCTTGATTTAATTGATTAATTTTAGAAATATGAAAGCGTAGCGGTTTTTTGTATTAATTGCCGCATGCATTCTTATGTAAAATGTGAATACTATAACTATCAGATGGCAATTGTGAGTAGCTTTGACGTGGTCTAGTGTTTTGAGTAGTCATGCTCACTAAAATGTCCAGACTTGTGGCGGCGTGGTGGGCCGGGTCATTGGGCTCCCTAAATATGGTCGAGCGCAGTGATGGCTGGCTCATCCGTCATACTCGTGAACGGGTGCTGCTTGTAGGGACTGGTCTGCTCTAATCACTATGACTGATTTCCTCTTATTAATTGTTTAACCAGTTGGTTATGTATTCAATATTTTTTTCTTTTTGAGTATTTAATTGAATTAGTGCTAATTGGTGGTTTGTATTCACACACTTAAACTTAAAAATGTAAAGCAATAATAAAATTATTTAAAAGAGCAACACGCAAGTTTCTTGCTCGTTCTTCTTGTGATGAGACAGCTTTCCGAACGAGCGGTAGATTAAAAAAAATGTAATGACTTTTCAAAAGTGCTTCAATGTAAGTTTATTTGAATAAATGATTTCTATTCTATTCTATTCTATTCTGTTATTTCCATTATGAGAAACATATATTGAAATATAATAAACATCTCTAGCATTGATTCATTGGTCCGATGAAAAAGCTAATTGAATCATACATAATATGATTTGTGTGAAGTAACTATTTTAACCATTCTGAAATTGGGTTTATAGAGGGATGCCCATTTTATGTCGCCCACGTACACAAACGTAAAATAATCGAATTGAGTTTAAAAAAATATTTGCTAATTTAGAATTTATATCGATGATTTATCTACCTATATCAATTAATTTACATACATACATATCTGTCACGCCTGTCTTCCATTAGGGTAGGCAGAAACAATGGAACGCCAAATGCTTCGATTCAAACAAACCTCTTTCGCTTCTTCCACATTCATCAATCTTGTCATACACGCTCGCCGGTTACGGGTACTTTTAATTTGGCCCTTCTTCAGCACGTCGCCTATTTGGTCGACATACGTCCGTCTAGGGCGGCCCCTACCGACATCTCCATTCATTCTTGCTCGATAAATCTCTTTCGTAATTCTTCTTTCATCCATCCTCTCCAAATGACCAAACCAACGCAACATTCCTTTTTCGATTTTGGTCACTACATCGACATTCAGTCCACACTTCTCTCTAATCACAATTAATTTATTTGGAACAAATATGAAATCTTGTTCCAGTTTGTGATTTATGTTCATAACATACTTTTTAGTCTAAAATATATATGATTTATCCCGACTCTTTGAAATTGGATCAGAATCGGAAGTTTCCTAATAACATAACACATATATGAATAGCTTGGTCAATACCGAATTCAGTTGAACGGTCGGATGTCTATTTTCGAATATGTTAAAAGTCTGTTATCTAATATTTTATTTTTTAGATAACAGTCTTTGAACATATTCTGGACGAGTGGCGGTCTTCCACCGTGCGTTGTTCAAGGCACTTTCTTCCACGCACAACCACTCTTTGGAATCAACTTGCAGCAGCAGTATTTCCGAACTGATACGAAATCATAACCTTCAAGAAAAGAGTATATTCCTTTTTAAAAGGCCGGCAGCACACCTACAATGTCTCTGGTATTGTGAGTGATCATGGGCGGCGGTAGTCACTTACCATCAGGTGAGACGTATGCTCGTTTGCTTCCTGTGGTATAAAAAAATCGTTATTGGGTCAATACATAGATATTGCGCCTAAACTATATAGATATTGCTATATATTACCCACCCCTAACTCGTTTTACTAAACTTTTGTTTGTTTGCCAACAGAGCGAGCAGTCGTCACCGTTCCGCCGATGGACGACGGGCAGCGGCGCGGGCAGCTCCTACAGGCACCACGACCATCGCAATATGTACAATAAGGTTGGTAGCGAATGGATCTCTTTT
The DNA here is from genome assembly GCF_026898425.1 of Galleria mellonella. NCBI lineage: Eukaryota > Metazoa > Arthropoda > Insecta > Lepidoptera > Pyralidae > Galleria > Galleria mellonella. The sequence goes on along the minus strand of NW_026441987.1, from coordinate 2,907,675 downwards.
GTTTGAAATTAAAAAATACGCCCAGTAATAAACAATCGCCACAGATTAAAAACGTTTTTTTACAACTTCGAATGACAAACGAACTGATGGCCCACCTGATGGAAAGTGGTGACCGTCGCCTAAAGACATGAACTGTACCATGGACATAACAGAATATACTGTATTGCCCATGATACCCCTAACGCGGTGTCATTCCTGAGAACTAAGGTGCTATACCCCTGTACCCTTTAATTTCATTGTAAACCGAAACACAGCCATGCAAACACACAATAGAAACACGAATGGGAGAGAGTTACTCAAGGAAACGACTTTGTACAGTCTCCCTTTGATTATATGAAACAACTGTTTCCCGCAGCTTTTCTCGCGTGAATTATAATCAAAAGTAACCTATGTATTAATCCAGTATAATGACATCCATCTGTGTATGAAATTTCATTGAAATCCGTTTAGCTGTTAAAGCGTGACTCAGTAACAAACATCCATCCGAACATCTTTACAAACTTTTACGTTTTATATATTTGGTTACATATTTCCCGCGGCTTCACTTCACTTCACTTTGCCTTGCCACGATCGATAACCGATGACCAGATGGTCACCGCTGTACTATAGCATGGCTAAATTCTTGACTATACGCAATAGTAACGACTGTGAGTGTCGTAACCATGTACACTGCCCAATGATCGGTGGATGAACTGGAACCGTTCTGTTGTCAGCAGCAAATGAGCGAGGGCGCGGCGCCCGCGGCGGCGGCAAGCGGCGGCGTGGCGCGCTGGTCGCTGGGGCTGGAGCAGCTGCTGGCCGACCCCGCCGGGGCCGCCGCCTTCGCGCACTTCCTCTCCAAGGAGTTCGCCGCCGAAAACATACGGTACGTAGCATCTGCAGTTAACACGAGACAGATAGATAGGGACTCTATTGTTTCTTCTGAAAGATTACAATTGTAAACTTATTATAAGTATAAACACGAGGTTTTTTTAATGGATATTAGTGAAATGGTAACCCCGTCTGCATTAACGGTATACGCTGGCGGGGCACCAGTAAGGGATGATTGGTGAGAATGAAAAAGCAGATCAGTTAGCCCATCGCGATGAATCCGCCTGGAATTCTGTACCATGGTTTTCAGAAAGACCGCGGGGAGGTTGACCTGACAGAGGAAATTTTACTAGCCATGAAGCTGGTAGTTCATATTACTAACAATTGATTGCCATTAAGTTTTAGCTACATTTACAGAATCAGCATTTTATAATCCTTTCTGGAACTTTGTTTTATCTATAAAATATGTTTTTTATAAAGTTTCAAATATCTATCAGGTTCTGGTGGTCATGCGAGCAGTACAGCGCGACTGAGGACGCCGCGAAGCGTGCGGCGCTCGCCAACGAGATTTGGCAGCGCCACCTGGCGGAGGGCGCGTCCGAACCCGTCAACGTAGACGCGGCCGCGCGCCGCGCCGCCGCCCTCAGGCTCTACCAGGAGCCCTCGCCTGTCGACCTGTTCCAACAGGTATGCACTCACCACTCATTACATTGCATCTGTAACAGTAAACCGGTCTTCGGTCGTCGATCATCTGCGACGGAACGCCAATACATCGAATTGCTTACAATTTGTTACTTCCGATCACAATATTCTGCCGGCGGAAGATCGGCAACTCTGCATTGTAGTTTTTCGTACATATACATATATAAGCGTACCGTGACCATTCCTTATGGCAGTATATGGGGGAAGCCTATGTTCAGCGGTCTACGGTTAACGGCTGATGTCTATGATGATGATGATGATGATGATATGCGCAATACATCATATACTCTAGTAGCTTTTCCTGCGACAGAAGATCAGTAACAGAAGACACATCGAATGAGGTGCTTGCCTATTAAATTATATTAAAACCTGCTGCTGATTTTCACCACCGTACAAACCCGCCACAAACTAAAGTTTCATCCCAACCATCTGGACGAGAGGCGGTCTTCCACCGTGCGTTTTTCAAGGCACTTTCTTCCACGCACAACCACTCTTTGGAATCAACTTCCAGCAGCAGTATTTCCGAACCGATACGACAACATAACCTTCAAGAAAAGAGTATATTCCTTTTTAAAAGGCCGGCAGCACACCTGCGATGCCGCTGGTGTTGTGGGTGACCATGGGCGGCGGTAGTCACTTACCATCAGGTTGGCATGCTCGTTTGCCCCCTGTGTTGAAAAAAAAAACTCCTCATCTTTCTATATTTGAAGTTACCATTTCATCATACGGGTCTTTTTTACTGGATAATAATGGAATAGTAACCCCGCCTGCGCTATCGGTATACGCTGGCGGGGCACCAGTGAGGGGTGATAGGCGAGGGTGAAAAGGCAGGTCAATTAGCCCATCGTAATGAATACATATGGAATTCAGCACGATGGTTTCTAGAGGGAATCGCATAAAGGTCAACCGATCATGGTATATTGTTAGCAACGGGACTGGTAGCCCGCATTACTAACAATCCCTTTCCCCCAGAAGCCTAGTGTTAACCGTTTAGCACCCAAACTGCGCACTTCGCAGTTTAAATAACCGTTTGTGAAGTCGTTTTAACCAATGTTTAGATGCGGTTATTGAACTTTTGTAAAAAGCGACCACTTGTCTTTGATTTTACGCCGTTATTTGTTTTTGTTTAAATTTAAGCTGTTTATGTGAGGACAGCCAGAGTGAGTAAAACAGTAAACACAGCCATAATATAAATCAGTGAAGTTTCCACAATAAACTGACACATTAAATAATATTTAAACGAGAGCAGATGATTTTTATATATATATATATATATATATATATATATATATATATATATATATATATACATATTTATGATAAAATATAATAAAAAAGATATTTAATTGCGTTTTGTTTTAAGGTTTGTTTAAGCAAAATTATAAACTTATATCCCGGATTCGCACGGTTTTTTGAAAGTAACATGCAACTAGTGTTACTCATTGATATTTTTATATATTTATTCGGTGAAACAAAATTAAATTAATTACATAATTTTGGAGTTTACTCATTAAAAATGAACAAACATATGATCTTTACTCTTTATAAATAAAATTTGGATCAGATTATCTTATATTTGCATATTGGGTCAGCTAAAACATTGCACGTCGTACCCATAGGGATCTTTTGTGCTTCTCCTTACCTAATAGAATTATTTCATAGATCCTATGTGTTACCTTAACGATATCCCGCGGTTTAAGATATCTGTAGTCCCCTGGCTCAGATTAGGTTTGTAAGGACACCATAAAGATGGTGTGTTGCGTGGAGTTTGAGCATATTCCTTTTTAAAAGGCCGGCAGCACACCTGCAATGCCGTAGGTGTTGTGGGTGATCATGGGCGGCGGTAGTCACTTACCATCAGGTGAGCCGCATGCTCGTTTGCCTCCTGTGTTGTAAAAAAAAAAAAAAAAAAAAAAAAAGTTTGACCTGGTAGGAGGTTGTACTGAGTAAACAACGGGGTGGATAGTCTCCAAGACCGAAAATCTCCCCCCCCCCCTCCTCCTCCTTGATGGATAAGTCATCGTGGTGAAGATGATAGCCAATTCGCCTAATCTTTAATAGTTAAAACGATAATCTAGCTAAAGTGTGTGTCGGTTGCGCAGGCGCAGAAGCAGATCTTCAACGTGATGAAGTTCGACAGCTACCCGCGGTTCCTGCGCTCGGCCGAGCACGCCGAGTGCGCCCGCGCAGATTTACGCGGCCTGCCGTCGCCCTTCCTCACCGCCACCACCGCCGCCACTACCGGCGGCACAGACGGCGCCGCCTCGCCCAGCGCCAAGGTATAGCCCTTTATATTCTAATTCCATTTATTACTGTTTTTCAAACACAAATGGTTTGTAAACAGTAAACATAAAACTAAAACAGTAAAAATAAAACAGAAAAAGCATTGGTTGCCTCTAAATTTAAAAACAATTAGACCTAATTAATTTTTACCAGAGGGAGACTTTGTACAAAAGTCGATTGCTTGCGTACCTCTGTCCCATTCGTGTTTCAACCGTGAAGCAGTTGTGTTTGCATGGCTGTGTTTCGGTTTGAAGGATGGGATATGGCGGGAATTTACTGGGTACAGAAGAATAATATCTGAGTCCTCAGGAATGGCAACGCATGGGGGGTATCATGGGCGAAATAGTATACTCTGTTATGTTCATGGTACTGCTCATGTCTATAGGCGACGGTTACCACTTTCCATCAGGTGGACCGTCAACTTGTTTGATATTCTAAGTTGTATAAAAAAAATTGTATTAAAATGATCGCTTTCATGGACCTTGTCTTTGATGACGACAATGTGGGCGTAAGCCATGCTATAAAAAAATAATTAATAAAAATAATATCTTCCCGCAGTTAAAGAAGTCAGCAAGTAATGCGTCTGAGCGGCGTCGCAGCGGCGGAGCGTCGCTGCTGCCGTGGAAGCTGCGTGCGCCGTCCCGCGACCGCGGCCACCACCCGCCCGCGGACTCGCCGCCGCCCCCGCCTCCGCCTGTCACCGATGTAAGTAGCGTAGTGGTCGCCATATTTGTTTGATCTTTAACGTTCCGGGTTTTTTTGTAATGGCTGAAAATGGCATTGTTACCTCGTCTGCGCTATCAGTATATCTGGCAGGTCATCAGTGAGGAATGATAGGTGAGGATAAATTCAAATCACGATAGTTTCCAGGGGGAACCGCGCGCAGGTTGACCTGATAGGGTATATTGATAGCAACGGGGACTACCCTCCAGATTACTAACAATCCCTTCCTCTCCTAAGGTCCCGGGTTCGATTCCCGATCGGTTCTAAGAAGTGCCTCCAGATGTTCTTTGCCTGGTTCCTGAGTGTACAGAGTATGCTAGCTAGAAGATTAGATATATATATATATATATATATATATATATATATATATATATATATATATATATATATATATATATATATATATATATATTTTGTTTATTACATACTTTGAATAAGCAATAAGAGAAACCGTCGGCAAGGAGTCGAGGTTTTCTCTACAGACCACCACCATGGGGTTTTTCAAGAAGGGGTTATGAAAGCTTGTTATATGTTAACAACGCACATGTGACATTTGTTGTGTTATAAATATTCATAGGTTACGGTAACTGTTTGACATAAGACGGGCCGTATGCTTGTTTGCTACCATTGTAGTAAAAGCAAAAAGATATTATATAAATTAAAATGCGTTTGACAATTGTGTTAAGCCATACATCAGTCTCACCTATCATCCCCTCACTGGTGCCCCGCCAGCGTATACCGATAGCGCAGGCGGGGTTTACCACTCCATTATCACCCATTAAAAAATAACTTGCAACACCCTTTCTCGAGGGGGAAAGGGATTGTTAGTAATGGAGACTGAGAATCCCATTACTAGCAATATATCCAACCAGGTCGACCTCCACGCGGTTCTCCCTGGAAACTATCATGGTTCATTCCTGATGAATTCATCATGATGGGCTAACTGGCCTGTTTTCATTCTCATCTATCACCCTTCACTGGTGCTCTGCCAGCGTATCCCGTTAGCGCAGGCGGGGTTACCATACCATTTTCACCCATCAAAAAAAAAACACCCTTTCTCGTTCATAGCACAATAATAATGACGATATAAAATTAATTATTGTGAAACAGTGGCAGTAAGTATCACGTACAATTGGATGCGATAACGAAGGCAAATATTTGATGGACAGACACGTGATGCTATTTTCATATATATGTACATGTCTATGTACACAACTAAATATACACAACACACGTACTGAAATAGAACAGTGGTATATAACTTGTATAAATATGCTGTCACATGTATTTAATTACAAAACTAGAGGTTTGTCGGTCTTTATTTATTTATTTGTACTCGTAACAGGAAAACCTAGATTTATTTACATAAAAATTTTACTATAATATAAGAACAGTAAAGCCACTTATAGGTTTTCATGAATAGGTACCAGACTTTGTACAAAAGTCGATTACCCAAGCAACCTCTATCCCATTCGTGTTTCAACCGTGAAGCAGTTGTGTTTACATGGCTGTGTTTCGGTTTGAAGGGTGGGATATGGCGTGAATTTACTGGGTACGGAGGAATAACATCTGAGTCGTCAGGAATGGCAACGCATGGGGGTATCATGAGCGAAATAGTATACTCTGTTATGTCCACGGTACTGCTCATGTCTATAGGTGACGGTTACTACTTTCCATCAGGTGGGCCGTCAGCTTGTTTACCATTCTAAGTTGTATAAAAAAAACTTCTTATGTTTGTTACCTTAACCTCCATAATGTAATAAACTGATTCGAATCTTTCTTTATCTGAAAGTATATACTTATAAATGTGTGGGTGCCTGAGACGGATAATTCTCTTAGATTGTATCATATAGATAGAGTTTCTCCATACAAATAATTCGAGAAAAGCGGGACAACTTTTTCATACAATTTTGCGTGATAGTTATGATTCCTTTGAACATTCTATATTTAGTTTCTTTTATAATTTTTGCATTTTTTGAATAAATAAATATAGACGCGTTAAGAGACATTATGTGCGTAAGTATATAGAACACTGATAAAAAAACAAGTCGGCTAATTTGACAATTAGCTGACAAAAAGTTGACCCGTTTTTGAGGATCGATGCTCTATCTATATAATCTATATTATATCTCTTTGGGTTATTTATGTGAGGCAAGCATTGTCAAATATAAACATATAGGGGGGAAAGGGATTGTTAGTAATGGAGACTGAGAATCCCATTGCTAGCAATATACCCGGCCAGGTTGATCTGCTCGCGGTTCTCCCTGGAAACTATCATGATTAATTCCAGATGAATTCATCATGATGGGCTAACTGGCCTGTTTTTATTCTCATCTATCACCCTTCACTGGTGCTGCGCCAGCGTATCCCGTTAGCGCAGGCGGGGTTACCATACCATTTTCTCCCATAAAAAAAAACACTATGGTTTCCAGGGGGAACCGCGTGGAGGTCGACCTAATAGGGGTTGTATTGCTAGCAATGAGGATGTTAAATCTCATTATTAACAATCCCTTTCCCCCCGCAATTACCTAGTTAGGCATTTACGTCATTTACACGAGTTTTGGGTGTGGTGCAGTGTCAGCGGTCTCGATGGTGGCTCGCTTTGTAACTAAGCTATGAAATCCACATGATGGTTGGTAGGTGGTGAAGTCGAGCCAGCTGGCGGCCGGGCAGTGCTCACTGTGCCGCGTGGTGCTGCCGGACGGCGCCACGTCCGTGGTGGGCGTGCAGGAGTCGCTGACGGTGCGGCGGCTGGTGGACCGCCTGCTGCAGCGCCGCAACCTCGTCTGCACAACCTACGACGTCCTGCTCAAGGAGGGCAATCAGGTCAGCCTCTTGTACTTTCATCTTTTATTACCTGCACTTCACAATTTCTCGCCAAACAAGCTGATATTAACCATCTATAGACATAAACAGCACCGTGGACATTTTACTATTATGGCAAACATGTATTGGTGTATTTAATGCCATTCTACAATTGTTTCAGCGTTCTTAATCATCATCATTATATCAACCTTTAACTGTCCATTGCTGACCTTAAGGCTCCCCATTGGGGGGGGGGGGTTTGCTAGTAGTTGCCACTATGTAATATTGAAATTATATTGTATAATGCTGGTTCGACGATGATATGTTGATTGGTTTTTCATGCAATTTGACTAACAGTAGGAAATTGTATACTACTTACTGTGTTAGCGTTCTGTCGCGGATGATCGGTGACCGAAGATCAGCTTAATGTGACATTAGTTATGGTTAGCGCCTCATTCGGTCTATTCGGTGACGATCGCTTATTTTTGATAACGGAAGATCGGCGGCCGAATGTATCAGTTACAATATATCTTTAAGACCGGTTTTCGAGATATCGACTAATAAGAGTGTATTGCGTGTAATTCAACGTATCCATTGCGGTGGATCGGCGATCGGTTGCGGAAGATCGGCGACCGAAAATCGCTTTGGGAGAGTTAGGCTAAAAGACGTTGCGGGTGGGCAGGTGTGCGGCACGCCGGTGGAGCTGGCGGCGCCGTCGGCGGTGCTGGGCGGGCGCGAGGCCGTGGTGGAGCGGCGCGCGGCCGTGCGCCTGGAGCTGGGCGGGCGCGTGCTGCACGTGCGCGCGCGCGCCTCGCGCCGCCTGCGCCACGTGCTGCGGCCCGTGCTGCAGCGCTACCAGCCGCGCCGCGCCGCCGCGCGCCGCGTGCTGCGCGACGGGCTGCACGTGCACCCCGACACGCTCATGCAGGTCTGTCTGTCCGCCCGCCCGCCCGCCTGCTACCTGTGTGCTGCATGCTGCGGCCCGTGCTGCAGCGCTACCAGCCGCGCCGCGCCGCCGCGCGCCGCGTGCTGCGCGACGGGCTGCACGTGCACCCCGACACGCTCATGCAGGTCTGTCTGTCCGCCCGCCCGCCCGCCTGCTACCTGTGTGCTGCATGCTGCGGCCCGTGCTGCAGCGCTACCAGCCGCGCCGCGCCGCCGCGCGCCGACACGCTGCTGCGCGACGTGTGCTGCACGTGCACCCCGACACGCTCATGCAGGTCTGTCTGTCCGCCCGCCCGCCCGCCTGCTACCTGTGTGCTGCATGCTGCGGCCCGTGCTGCAGCGCTACCAGCCGCGCCGCGCCGCCGCGCGCCGCGTGCTGCGCGACGGGCTGCACGTGCACCCCGACACGCTCATGCAGGTCTGTCTGTCCGCCCGCCCGCCCGCCTGCTACCTGTGTGCTGCATGCTGCGGCCCGTGCTGCAGCGCTACCAGCCGCGCCGCGCCGCCGCGCGCCGCGTGCTGCGCGACGGGCTGCACGCCGCGCCGCCGCGCGCCGCGTGCACCCCGACACGCTCATGCAGGTCTGTCTGTCCGCCCGCCCGCCCGCCTGCTACCTGTGTGCTGCATGCTGCGGCCCGTGCTGCAGCGCTACCAGCCGCGCCGCGCCGCCGCGCGCCGCGTGCTGCGCGACGGGCTGCACGTGCACCCCGACACGCTCATGCAGGTCTGTCTGTCCGCCCGCCCGCCCGCCTGCTACCTGTGTGCTGCATGCTGCGGCCCGTGCTGCAGCGCTACCAGCCGCGCCGCGCCGCCGCGCGCCGCGTGCTGCAGCGCTACCAGCCGCGGTCCCTACAACTATACGTCAACATTTCTAATTTTTAATTTAATATATGATCCTTGAGAACTCCGAGACTTTTATGTAGCTACCACAAAGTATTAACGATAAATATTCTTGACCTCTTTTACTATAAGAAGAAAAAAAAACATTTAAAACTAAATTAGGGTAGAAGTTATGTATAAAATTACATTTATCTTAGTGCGTACTGACGTAAATGTTGCGTACGTATGCGTAATGTATAAATGTGAATAAACCGGTGGCATAGATAGTGAAAGATGCAATGTATGTTGTGCAGGAGCTGGACGGCGCGCGGCTGCAGGTAGTGGAGGTGGCGGAAGCGGCGGACGGCGAGTGCGCGGCCGACGACCGCGACGACGACGGCGACTCGCTCAGCGACCTGGCGCTGCGCCTGCACGACGACGACGCGCAGGTACACGGCCGACAAGCTCACACACACACACACACACATGCCTAACACTCTACACTGTAGTATCATTAGTGGGGGGGGGGTCCATATTTGACACTTCATAGGAGAGCAAGAAAAAAACATATAATTCATATTTGTTTAGTATATTATGTTCACGTACTGGCCACTAATAATATTGTAAGTACTGGCCGGTAACAATCTGTTCCATCTATTCTTTTAATGAACAAATCAGTGTTCAACCAATTTGCTTGCGTATTACTAATATTTCTGTTTAATTGTCAATAAAATTGTCATAGTAATAATAATACAATAATATTGCAGAGCGTGAGCACTTGCTGCAGCGCGCGCGCGCCGTCCCCGCCGCCGCCCTCCTCCGCCGGCGCGGCCTGCTCGGGCCCGGCCTCCTCGGGCCTGGTCTCCTCGGGCCCGGCCTCCTCCGCCGGCCCGGCCTCCTCCGGCCGCGTCCGCGCCGCGCTCCGCCCCGGGCCTCCACTACACCACCATCCTCCAGGTACCATATGGAATTTGCATCTCTAATACCTAAGCGAAACGAATGCTTTTTTTTAATGGGTGAAGATGGAATGCTAACCCCGCCTGCGCCGTCGGTATGCGCTGGCGGGGCATTAGTGAGGTGATAGGTGAGGATGAAATCAAGTCAATTGGTCCATCGTGACCATCAATTATTAAGCACAATGGTTTTTAGGGAGAACCGCGTGGAGGTCGACCTGTAAGGACATATTGCTGGTAATCCTCCCCCGAAACGACTACTATGTATATTTACAATAGTTAAAGGATTTAAATAGTAAAAATAATATTTATATTTTTATTTCAGACTTCCTAGAGAATCTCCGAGAAACACAACGTCAGAGACTACACAGCAAGGACGGGCCGCTCCCCTCGCCCCCCTCCCCGTCAGCGCGTCCGCCACCACCACTACCGCCCAAACCGCCGCAGCGAACCCCCACTGTCGTCTGACTAGCCAGCCATATCTACTGGGAATGATATGTCACCATAAGGTCACCGGCGAGAAATTCTTCAAAACGGGAGAGAATCGCCCTAATATCATAAGTTCATCGGCGGGAAACTCAACGAAATGGGAGAGATACGTCGCCTTAATAGGGTCACCGACGGGAAACGCATCGAAAAGACACACGTGGCCTTAATTTTATAAAGTCACCGGCGGGAACTCGTGGAAATGTCCCATCAGATGGATAAACGCTTTAAATGGTTACTACGTATGTGCACAGATCAAGAATATGTAATATTTTTACACTGTGAATAACTGTTATAAAAACTTATACTGTTGTACAGTTGAAATTCGATTTTGTTAGCTAAATAGTTGCGTGCGGTCTTTTAAAATATTTTTCGCGCCAACGCTCAGGTTGTGGAATGAGTGTACTCAAAAAATTACAGTAAATTTTTCAAGGCGGGGAAATGGTCACGCCTCACATCTCCACTCACGATGCAGGCGTCAAGATAAAACGTTTGCCATCAGCCGTGTCGTATGCCTGTTTACTGTATTATAGTATGTTAACCAGTTACGTCACTATGATGTGTCGTATATGGTACATGAAACCTCAAGTTTTGGTGCTTACCGTGACACTAAACAAGTAATTGTATAAACACTTTGTACCTTTTAATTTTACATTTTGTTAAATAAAGTAATTTATTTAAAGTGCTCTCCGTTTTGGTAACAATTTAAAAAGTGAAGTAATGACACGAACAGACTCGAATAAATATAAAGTAAAAATGTTTAAAATAATTAGATTTTCCAAAATAGAATCATCAATCATTATGAAGAAGTTTTTTCATTAATAATACATACATACATACATACATACATACTTATCTGTCACGCCTGTCTCCCATTAGGGTAGGCAGAAACAATGGTAATAAATGGTTAATTAATAAATGGTTGAATAATATTTATTCCTTATGCAACAATATAACAAGACAGATAATATATACATATATAATTTCTCTGTAATTCACAAAATCTTAAATGACCCATAAAACCCTATTTTAATATATTAGAATAATTTTAAATTATTCTATAAAGATAAGGTCTTTAGAATTAGTAATATAGACGATTTTATAAACAAGAGCATTATTTCATATCGTGTCTGTAACATTAATATCTGGCAAAACCAAAACATGTTTAATAACCAATTATATATATATATATATATATATATATATATATATATATATATATATATATATATATATATATATATATATATATATATATATATATATTCGATGCATTTAGTAATATTTATGGACATAGGAACAATTTTTAACAAAGGTACGTTCACAGTGGACCCGTCTTTCTTTAACGTAATTCTTTTACGATCTGCTATGGATTAATGCTTTAATAAATTTAAGTGAAACGTTTGGTTTTTATAATCCATTCCATAAACGAACGATTGTACAAGTAGACAGTGAGGTTGAAACAGTTGTTTTTGTATTATTATTGTAAATAAGTTATGAATTAAACAAAAAAAAAATGATGCCTTCCATAGTGTATAAGACTGCACTAAAAAATTTAATTTAGATATTTAGATATATGAACGTGTATAGTGCCTCTTCAAATCTCAGTGTAGGGTAATGGCGATTAACCTATTTTAAAAAATTAAAATACTATTGTCATTTGGTAATCTGTTTAAACCTGTAATAGTGCATTTTATTATTAGTATAAATAAAATAGAATTTAGTAGTTTATGTAACTAGATAAAGGAAAAAATCATAACATTGGTTCTGTAAATATATTCACAAGTTGACAATTTCGTCTTCAATTTATTATTTATCGTTTCGACTAGTTCATTTGTTGGAGATAATAATCAAGGAATATTTTACTTACTCTTTTTTTTTTTAAATATATGTGGAGGTAGCTCAAAAGAAACCGTATTTTAGCAATATTTAACACCAGAGGGAGACTTTGTACAAAAGTCGTTTGCTTGGCCACCTCTGTCTCATTCGTGTTTCAACCGTGAAGCAGTTGCGTTTGCATGGCTGTGTTTCGGTTTGAAGGGTGGGATATGGCAGTGAATTTATAGGGTACAGAGGAATAACACCTGAGTCCTCAGGAATGGCAACGCATGGGGGTATCATGGGCGAAACAGTATACTCTGTTATGTCCATGGTACTGCTCATGTCTATAGGCGACGGTTACCACTTTCCATCAGGTGGGCCGTCAGCTTGTTTACCATTCTAAATTGCAGAAAAAATTTTAAACTCTAAAATGCTTAAATCGTATTCACTATGATTTCTTTATATCCGCCAATACCCGACCACTCACAAACACTCAGAGGCATTCACTAACAAGAAATTAAATTATAAAAATGTGTAGTATATATAATGTAGGTACTATATTAGTTAATTTATTGTTATAGAACTTTGATGTTTAAAGTCATCGATATACAAACACTCTAGATACACTATCGACAAAGACTAAAGCGATACTGAAATCAGAGAGTATTTTACCTCTCATTTTCAATGCACTTAGAAAAGTGGGTTCTTTTTTTTTGCAATTACAATTTGGTTGCATTTTTTTTATGGTTGTATCGTTATAAAAATCCTAATCGATTTATAACTGAGTTTTTTTTTTTTTTTATCTGAAAGCATATATGTATAATATATATATAAGTCACAATTGAATTATTTCTTTTCTATCCTTATCTTCGAATGCTTTTTTGCTGGGACACGATGTTTAATTAATTAATTTTGCGCTTACAATCCAATGATATTTATAGTCAAGTATATTGAAATATTTTTACAATTTTTGTAAAAATTTAACGTCTGGATAAGGAGTTCCATTATTACGTAAGTAATTATTATTATTAGTAAATAGGGTACAGAGGAATAACACCAGAGTCCTCAGGAATGGCAACGCATGAAGAGTATCATGAGGGAAACAATACTCTTTTATGTCCATGATACTGCTTCTGTCTATTTTTTATTTGTTATTCTAAGATGCAAAAAAAAAAGAAATTATTCTACTTATGCTGCTATGATGTTTTTTTTTTATTGAAATTCGGGACAGTCTAGTGTCATATTTGTACGGAATGAATCTTGGGTTTTTTGTATATCTATGTTTGTAGTGCTTAAATGTTGCACTAATATTTTGATTATTGTTATAGAACAAATTGGTTGCTAAGACACAAGTGATTGAATTTAGGTACCTATCCTGATTGAATTGGATAGCAATAAAGTGAATTTCCAAGTGTTTCCACTTTTTATTTCTTATCTACCTACTTACTTAACCCACAGGTACTGTATTAAAGTTTGAATGAATTCGCCAGCGTATCCCGTTAGTGCGCAGGCGGGGTTACCATACCATTTTCACCCATCAAAAAAAAAACGGTATACGCTAGCGAGGTACCAGTGAAGGATGATAGATGAGAATGAAAAGCCAGGTCAGATAGCCCATCGTGATGAACACACCTGGAATTCAGTACAGTGGTTTCCAGGAGAGACCACATGGAGGTCGACCTGACCAGCGATATACTCTATTGCTAGCAATGGAACTGGTAGTTCGCATTACTAACAATCTGTTCCACCTAATTAAATATTTAGAATCCTGTGGTATTTTTTTTTGCGTGATTATGGACTGGTAACTGCCTGCGGTATTTGTATAAGCAAGTAGGGCGCCAGTGACGTGGCATATAAAGGGGTTTGAGTTCCGTCTAAACTGTTTTCTTCAATCTTACGAATCATTATGAAATTTGGTAATACAATTTCGTAATATTTGCGATAGAGGTCATAGAAGGAGAAGGATACGGACGAAGTTACGGGTAAACACAGCTATTAATACTCATCCAAAATAAAACCTAAACTATTTATTCATATATCTACAAGATTATTTATCAGCTATAGCTGGAGTTTCTTCCACCTTTGCTTCTGGCACTGGTTCGGGCTCCGGCTTCCATTGCGTTAGCTTTGACGGCTCCTTGGGAGGCGCCCAGTCTGGTATGATCTTGTCGTGTATCCGCCAAGTCCCATACATGTTGGAGAGATGTTTTTCAAAGACTACATACTCGAGCACGTCTTTCGCTAGGATTTCGCTGCCGTGAATGAGCCGCCCGAAGCGATCATACACGGCGAGTTGTTGCCGTGTGTGGAACCGGACAGTAACCTGAAAAACACAAGGTCCACAGTCAATAGCGTTTTATAGATTTAATCCTGTTTCTCAAGTGGTTATACTCTGGGTTCGATGCACGCGTCCGCGTAGTCTAACTTCAGGCTGCAGCTGTAAATCATTGCTTTGCTTTTAAGCAAAACTATCACGTGAGCTGTAGCCTATTTGAGTCACTGCGACACACATGGTAAAAACATATTTTCGTATTTATCTTTTATGTTAAAAAAAAAATATTAATTTGATTGTATGAACTCATTTGTTAATTTAACGTGTGTCATAAATGCCTCAAATAAAGAGTTTTATCTATCTATTAATCTACCTATCGAGTGAAATACCACTGAAAATCAGCGCTGCAGCACCACACTGCAACTTAAGCTGAATGGGGACCATTTCAGCTGTTACCAATAAATTATTATTTTATAAAGTATAAAGTTGTCATTAATTTTCTTGTTTTGTAACAGAATAAATGATTTCATTAATAAAATAAATAAATAAAAATAATCACAATTACAAACCTGCCCAAAAATATTTTCTTTTGAAACAACATCAGTACACCGGGCGTGTACAATTCTGGGAGGTTCCAAAGACTCCAAGAACCTCCATCTGAGGGTTTTTTGATGTGAATTGTGCCTAAATTCTGGATAAGCCTTCTCTGTAACATATTCACGGAGTGCCTTCTTGTCGCCATTTACTAAACTTTCATGTGCTGCAATATAAATCTTCTGAGCTAATTGTGGGAACTCTTTGGATTCGAAATCCTCCTCGTAAGACTTTATTTTGCGGATGGCCATCATGGATTTTGATTTTTTCTCAAGGAGTTCCACGGTTTGTTTGGCACGAGTGGTTGATACAATAGAAGCCTTACCATCTCCCTCTGGTGGAACATATGGTTCAAATACTCCACCTGGAATTATAATTTATATACATTATGATAAATGTATAGAAGTATTATCATCACAATATTAGTTATTAACTGTCCACTGTTGATCATAGACCTCCCCCTATTTGATCCTCCCCCTATGGGGATTTTTCCAGTAGTTGCCACACTTGGCAGGTAGGTTGGCAACCATAGTTTTTTTTATGGATGATAATGGAATGGTTACCCCGCCTTCGCTATCAGTATATGTCAGCCGGGTACCAGTGAAGGATGATTGGTGAAGGTGAAAAGGCAGGTCAGTTAGCCCATTGTGACAAATTTAAGGAAAAATTAGTCATGATGGTTTTCAGGGGGAACCGCGTGGAGGTCGACCTGATAAGGTATATTGTTAGTAATGAGAACTAACCTCCCCATTACTAACAATCCCTTCCCCTCTGGCAATCATAGTTAGGCTTTAGTGATGTTAAAAGGAAAGGCTATTGCTTATTCCTCAACCATTAAGTTCTCTCAGTTGCCTGTTATGATAGTCATGGGGGTCAGCCCATTCTGTGTTGGGACCACATGGAGATCTTGGATTAATTTTTTTTTATAAGATAAATAAATAAAAATATAACAAAAAAGGTATATATTTTAATATTTTTTTTAATAACTCTTTATTGCACCAAAAACATAAAAATAAACAATTTGGAACATCACATGAGTACACTTAAAATCTGGTAATTTGTTACATGTGCACTGAAGTAATTTAGTAACCACAAATATTTAAAATAAGAAATGAATGTAAGGTCAAGATCTGTTGTCATTTATTTATTACTATTTCATTTAATATAAGAGTTGGTATACCTGTGGCAGATATATAGAATGGTCGCTCCATCCACTGTCTTGGTGGTAAAACTCCCCGCTCCTTCATTTTTTGCCTGATCCTTTCTGGTGACATAGCACTTATATCCTCATTATAGTCAGGCAACTCAAATTTCATATACTTCTGAGCTCTAAGCTTTTTGAACTTGGGATCCCAATGTTTTGATGTTGTAGTACGAACTGGGTGAATGTAGATAGCTGCTGGGCCTAACCGCAAGGTTCCCATCTGAGGATTAAAAAATAATCATCAAAATTGGTTACAAATGAACCACAATATTACATTAATATTAAACTAAAATTAAGTATATAAAAAATAATAATAAACAATTAAGAAATAATTGTATTGATGGTGTTAATTGCTGGCACTTGTTATTCAATGACTGAAAATTCGTAAAAAATAAATAGGTAAACGTTGAATAGTACAAGGGAACTTTAAAAGTACTTACCTTGGATAGCAATGAATTAGCCATAGTGGTATTTGTGTAGTTACTATAAACTAATAAAGTGGTATTAACATTTGTTTTACAATTTTTATAAAGATAAATGTCTAATTTAGTGACAAAAGTCTTAAGATTTTATTTATAACCTCAATTTTGTCTAATAAAAATAGTGTTTTCCTACAAAACGAAGTGTCAATTTGCTGTCAAAGATTTTCAAGTGACGTCAGTCAATTGAGCATATTTTAAGTTACGTCAGTATCTTTTTATTATGATAAAAATATGGTTGATAAACAGGGTCGGTATTTTTGATATTCAACAAAACTTACTAAGAGAAAAAAGTACACTCGCTTTCATATATCATTATTTTTACAATTAAAAACTATTTGTAATTTTCTTTCACATTATTAAAATTAACTTCAGAAGAACGTTCCTATATTTTAGAAAAAAATGTCTATGGTCTTTTGTTTTTTCTGCCATTTTTAGTCAAATAATTTCCTTTCAAATTGGTATTTTTTGTAAAGTGCTATAAAATTTATCAAATTTATTGTGGTTTCTTTTAAAATATTTTTACATATATAAAAGCTGAAATTATCTTCTTTTAGTTATTGTTTTAATTTTTCTTATATATCCCTTTTTCAACTATTTCTAACTTTTCTAAGTACCTTAATGCCCCATATTTATTTTTCCCGACAATTTACCATTCTCAATTTACGAAAAATTATAAGAATTATCTCTATAGAATATAATAATTAATGTAAAAGGTTAATTTTTACTAAACTATTTGAATCTCCAATCATATTCGTACCGGAAATCCGGCGACTCCGTACACGTTGTCTGTAGCTAAGGAATAGAGATCGTCGTACCGTTTCTTTCTATTCTGAACAGGCGCATTCCAAGAGAACTCGCAAAAGGAGTAAAAGGCTCCTACATAACCTGTCACTACGTAAGTATTCGTGCACACATAGATAGAAAGTAGTTTTGCGCAACGCGTTACGTGCGTACTTTATAGGATAAAACTGCAGTCCTTGCTGAGTCATAGAATATTGTGAACTTGTGATCGAGGTACGAGTTTTCCTCGAGCATCTCTCCATTGTCCACGAAACCGCCAATTTCGGAGTAAGTAGAGCGTCGAGACGACGCCATAAGTCTTTAGAGGGCGAAGTTCTGAGTTTTCATGGTGTTGCGTGGCGCAGCGGGGCGACGACCCCACAGCTAACGGGCACCACCTTTCATATTATTATTCTCATTCTCCTAATTGCCACGTGTTTTTGTTACAGCAATAAATTGTATGAGTCAGAAGGTAGAAAAACCAGTATTATCGGGTCAACGGATCAAGACCAGAAAAAGAGGTGAGTCTTATTCTCGAATTTTTTCCATGTTCTTTCAAGACATCTAGTTACGTCGATTGATACCACCTTGACCGTGATTTTCCTATAGTTGTGTAAGTGGGTCAGGCCTGTGTGTGATTAAACTTGGTTGTCAAACAAAGAAAATTGGCATCATAAATAAAGTTTAGAATTTTTTTTTTTTTCATTTAACAATATCTATTAGTTTTACATTTCACATTTGGTCAGTGAGTAGTGTTGGGATCCATCAATGTCATTACAATACACCTGTCCCACTTACATGAACATCAAAGCCCTTTTGTTTGCTAGTTACATGCCAAGAAAATGGAGGTAGGTAGGTACATATTAAATCTTGTTCATAAAAATTTCAAACATCTAATAAACATGAAATGTTTTTATGTATATGTCAGTGTATGAAGTGATGAAACTTAAAATAGGTTTGTAGGTTATATTTTTTTTTTTTTTTTAGTAAGTAGATTGATTTATATTGGCTTAATTTTGGTTTAAATTAAAATAATGTTCAATTAGTCATGTATCATTATTTACAATGAACAAGTAACAGGATACTGATATGACCTACAATTGACATAAAAATGAGACATTGATATCTTGTTATTATTTAATGTGTTACCTTGAATTGTGTCCAGATATTTATGGATGCATTAGATATTTTGTTCAACATTTTAATTATTAATTTATATTGTTTATTGCATATACTATAATATATACACATTAATAATACATACAAAACACATAATGGTGAAAACAAATGTCTAATAGAAACCTCTACTCACTAAGAGCTTCTGACAAAGCGAATATGGAAAGTATTCTGAATTTTTGATGAAACAAAATAAAAATAAATGTAGATTAACAAAAAATCTACACTAATTGAAAGCTTTTTATTCTTGCAGTCAAATATAAATAGAAAATTGATGTTTTTTTTTTTATGATTCGTGGGTACATCTTAAAAAAAACATATGGAACAAATTAGACTATAGAATAGCTTGTATTCTGTCTAATGTCAAATTTTTGTATTTCCAGTATGTCTTATCTTTCTTTTATCTTGATCTTTATTATCAAATGGAGGGGTCACTAAATAAATAAATAAAAATAACCATTCATTCAAGGTCTCCCTTGTATGAATTGAAGATTGTTTTTAGTTTAATATATTATATTACTGTTAGCAAATTTGTGAAATAGCATGAACCATGTATAGAATACTGTAAAATACTGCCAATAAGTTGTTATTATGATGACACATATGCATGTATGAATCATCATGGCCTATCATTTTCTTATTATTATATACAATTAAGCTTTACATAAATACCTACATATAATATTTATTTTTATATGTAATAATTAACTTGTGATGATTTGAATCTATCTACACTTGTACACAACAAAATTGTTTCACTTATTATCAATACACAGACAAAACCGCTAAGTTAGAAAGCTGAAATTTGGAATATAGATTTATTTCAAAATGCAGTCATCCATTAAGAAAGGAAGGATGAAACAACACTACGCTTGCTATGACTGGCAACAATTGGTTACTTTGTAAATTAATAAAATATATACCTACATACATACGTATCTGTCACGTCTATCTCCCATTAGGGTAGGCAGAAACAATGGAACGCCAAATGCTTCGATTCAAACAAACCTCTTTCGCTTCTTCCACATTAATCAATCTTTTCATACACGCTCGCCGGTCACGGGTACTTTTAATTTGTCCCTTCTTCAGCACGTCGCCTATTTGGTCAACATACGTCCGTCTAGGGCGGCCCCTACCGACATCTCCATTCATTCTTGCTCCATAAATCTCTTTCGTAACTCTTCTTTCATTCATCCTGTCCAAATGACCAAACCAACGCAACATTCCTTTTTCGATTTTTGTCACTACATCGTCTTTCAGTACACACTTCTCTCTAATCACACTGTTATTATTATATTACATACACCTACATTTAAATAATATTATTTAATCTTCAGTTTATGATTTGAATATGAATGTACAATATAATTTTGGCCATTAATAATAGGTTATCTTCCTGTACAAAGGTCCTATTTTTAATATCCATTTAAAATTACAGTCCAAGTCGAATGTTCACTTTTTTTTTTTTAATATGTAAAGAAATCTATTTTATCTTTGCGGTGCGATGATGAGGCAATTAATCCTCACACGCTTGAATCTAAATGGCCGCGTATTTTGCGATTTCAGTGGAATTTTTCCCGTGAACGCTTAGGCTATGGAATGAGTACCCTGCCGAGGTTTCCCTATAGACTATAGTTATTAAAAAAAAACTTATTAAAGTTTTTTCAAGGTCAGCAATGCGCATGTTCTTTTAGGTTTTTATGGATGAAAATAGAATGGCAACTCGGCCTAAACTATCAGTATACGTTGGCGGGACACCAGTGAAGTATGACAGGTGAGGATGAAGCAGGTCAGTTGGACCGTCGTGATTAATTCATTCGAATGAACCACGGTGGTTTCCGCGTGGAGATCGACCGGTATATTGCTAGTAATGGGCCTGTTAGATCTCATTACTCAAAAATCCTCTTCCCCCGATATCGTCTAGTTATATTTTTGTTCCAATTTTTATAAATTGGGTACATGAACAGTGACATACTGTATAGTTTATTTCAATGCAGCCATTAATGGCGACCACATGCAGTGTTATTGTGCAGAATATGCACATGGTTGAACCGCCTTGGCATAAGTGTCTGGCCATATGTCGTGTGCTATATGCAGAATTATACTAGTGTTTTGCCCGCTACTTTGTTCGCATGAATTTCAGTAATCGAAATATCAATGAAATAGATTACCTAGATGGCGTATCATAATAAAACATTCATTATCTTTTTATCAGAGGGAGACTTTGTACAACAGTCGTTTGCTTAGGCACCTCTGTCCCATTTGTGTTTCTACCGTGAAGCAGTTGTGTTTGCATGGCTATGTTTCGGTTTGAAGGGTGGGAATGGCGGTGAATTTACAGAGTACAGAGGCATAATACCTTAATTCTCAGGAATGACAACGCATGGAGGTTACATGAGAGAAACAGTATACTCTTTTATGTCCATGGTACTGCTCATGTTTATAGGCGACGGCTCCTACTTTCCATCAGGTGGGCCGTCAGCTAGTTTGCCATTTTAAGTTGCGTAAAAAAAATCACTAAGTTACTGGGACCACACGGCATAATTAATTACATAAAAGCAAGATGCAGCAAAGGGGTAACAACAGTAGCGATCTCTTCCAAACAATTGTTTCTTTTTTGTTTCCAAAAAAAAAAAATAGATTTTTTAATAACTAATATAAAACTAAAATAACAGAAATAATTACTAAAAAAAATTAGTCATAATATCATAACACTTGTGTACATAAAAAAAAATGTCAGATGAATTAAAAATTTTCTTTTTCTAGCCGTTTACAAAAAGTATGTACGCGTTTCAAATAGCGATACTAATAAATAAACCCAGTGATCTAAACTGGTCCAAGAACCCAACTGTATTGAAATGGCAACTTTCGTGTGGTCGAAAATCTGAATCGATAGATCAGCACTTTTGTCATAGTACTTCTAGCTAGTGTCTAATTTGTTCAGCATACTAATAAATAAACCCAGTTATCTGAACTTGTCCACGAACCCAACTGTATTGAAATGGCAACTTTCGTTGTGGTCGAAAATCTGAATCCATAGATCAGCACTTTTGTCATAGTACTTCTAACTAGTGTCTAATTTGTTCAGCATACTAATAAATAAACCCAGTGATCTGAACTGGTCCAAGAGCCCAACTGTATTGAAATGGCAACTTTCGTGTGGTCGAAAATCTGAATCGATAGATCAGCACTTTTGTCATAGTACTTCTAGTTAGTGTCTAATTTGTTCAGCATACTAATAAATAAACCCAGTGATCTAAACTGGTCCAAGAACCCAACTGTATTGAAATGACAACTTTCGTGTGGTCGAAAATCTGTATCGATAGATCAGGACTTTTGTTATAGTATTCTAGCTAGTGTTCAATTTGTTCAGCATACTAATAAATAAACCCAGTGATCTGAACTTGTCCAAGAGCCCAACTGTATTGAAATGACAACTTTCGTGTGGTCGAAAATCTGAATCGATAGATCAGCACTTTTGTCATAATACTTCTAGCTAGTGTCTAATTTGTTCAGCATTAGTTTATGGTCTTACAATACTAATGTAATAGTAGAAATGATCACTATGGTGTGGTCGAAAATCTATTTCGATAGTCTAGTTATTTTGTTATTACAACAATAGTATTGAGATTTATGTCACCAGACTCCTAACATGTCATGTCCACTCCTATAATATTTTTGTTTTTGATGGGTAATAATGGAATGGTAACCCCGCCTGAGCTAGCTGAACACGCTGGCGGGGCACCAGTGATCTCTCCAGTGACCAGGGTGATCGATGAGAATGAAAACAGGCCAGTTAGCCCATTATGATGAATCCATCAGGAATTACCCATGATAGTTTTCAGAGGGAACCGCGTGGAGGTCGACCTGGCCGGGTATATTGCTAGCAATGGGATTCTTAGTCTCTATTACTGACAATCCCTTTCTACACACACCTATAAGGTTGTGGTTGGTAACACTTCCTGACCGTTTTTGACTTGAGTGTAGTATGGACAATTTATGTAGGTTTAACTTTATTATTACGAGAATAGTTTTTTTTTTCTTCAATATGTTCTCCGCCTTATTTATGAGGGCTACGAGGGGGAAAGGAATTGTTAGTAATGGGGTTTAACAACCCCGATGCTAGCAATATACCCTAACAGATTGACCTACGCGTTTTCCCCTGGAAGCCATCGGTTAATTATTATTGATGAATTGATCCTTACCTATCATCTCTCACTGATACCCCGCCAGCGTATACCGATAGCGCAGACGGGGTTGACATTTAATCTTCACCCATTAAAAAAGACGAGAGCTACATGGAAAGGGGGGCGTGCCGGTCATGGTATATTTATGATTATAGAAAAATAAAATTTCATTCTCCTATTTCGTACATTATTATCATTTTGCGAACGCTTGTCATTAAGTCTAGTCCTTGATCACAACTTCAGCCAACCGACCTAACCTCCACGTGGTCCCGCCTGGAAACCATTGTGCTGAATTCCATGTATATTCATTACAATCCGCTAACTGACCTGCCGTTTCATTCTCACCTATCATCCCCTCACTGGTGCCCCGCCAGCGTATACCGATAGCGCAGGCGGGGTTACCACTCCATTATCACCCATTAAAAAAACCAACCGATATAGGCCGTCGATGATTTCATCAGCTTCGACCATGTTTGCAATTTGATATTCTATTAACACCATTGACATTGAATCGAAACATTCGTGAAATGGAATCGAGGCTCCAGTTTGCGCCTTAATTAATTTCATTCGAACAATCGTCGTGATTGTCACATATTGCGTAAAAAATCATCGTCGTTACATAAATAGGGAAACGGCGGCAATAAAACAGCGTCTCACGGTGTGCCGGTTATCTTATCAGACGTACGAGGAAGTGTTAATAATGTAGCCACTGTCAGGTGACAAACTCATGCAGTTTTTATATAGCTTCACTATTGGCGTATTTAACGCTTGACCGAGCGTGACGGTGCATCTTACTTGCATATGCCTAACCTAGCCTTTACCTGTGTTGTTTTGTACGCCTAATCTGTCTACATTAGGCGTATAAATTAAAGATTGTTCTACAAAAAAAATTGGCTTCAATTGTGTCAAAACGCCTTATATTGATCTAAAAACTGTTTTCTCACTCTGATTATTTCTTGTAATTTTTTATATTTATAATAAGTTTACTATTGTAATCTTTTGGAGGAAACAATAAAGAGTATCTGTCTGTCTAAAAACTAAACTACTGTACCGATTTTAACAAAATGTTTCTAATTTGTAAGTAATATCCTTTCAGATAGAAAAATAGATTATTCCAAATCG
Source organism: Galleria mellonella (assembly GCF_026898425.1). NCBI lineage: Eukaryota > Metazoa > Arthropoda > Insecta > Lepidoptera > Pyralidae > Galleria > Galleria mellonella. The sequence continues at coordinate 2,883,511 of NW_026441987.1, read as the reverse complement.
GTTTACAACTAACGGAGTTATGAGGTAACGAACGTAAAAATTAATACACTGAATTGAGAATTTTAGAGAATAAAGGAAATTAAGATAGAAACGGTGGGGCGACACATTATCCCAGCATTTGCAGTGCTAAATTGGTAATTATGAAACCTCTTAATAAACAATTTTCTTACTGCACTGCACGAACTAACATACACATGACTGCATAGTAAGTAGACAAGAAATTTAACGACATTCCATTCATCTAAAATGATCTTTAGGATTTAATTAAAATACTCCCATGCAATTTATTGTTGGATGCGACAAAATACGAGTCAATTCCAGCCGTTCTTATATCGGTCTATAATATTATATATGTGGGCACTTGCAGTGTGTACCGTTATGGGGGCAATGACACCATCAGTGCTGGACGACTCCAATGATTTCACGTAATTTCCAAAACAGATTAGACAGTGAAAATCGTTTGAAACACATTCTGTCTTTCGGCTGGGGTAATCATAGTTAAATTCTTACTCATGTAAATGTAAAAGTGAGTTTGTTTGTTACTTGTAATGGCTAAACAATCACTATGAAATTTAGTATACACGTTCTATATGAGATAAAGAAGGATATAGGCTACTTTATGGGATATAAACGTGAGGTCACGCGAGCGAAGTCGCGGGTAAATCCTAGTTATATAATAAACTTGTAACTATGTCTGTACATAGGAAATATTTAAGATAAACTAACATGAGGGGTCTTAAATGCAAAACAATGATTTTTAGATTTAGAAAAATAGTTAAAAAATAAGTTCCACTGACTTGAAAAATGAATAAGTCTTCAATTCGACGGTTTATTTATATATTTTTTATTTTGTGCAATGACTATATAATTGCAAGGGCTCATGCTTGTTGCAATTTTTGGCAATACTAAAGTTAAGTAACTTATTTGATAGTTATAACTTAATAGACGGCTTGGATACCTCTGTCCCATTCGTGTTTCTACCGTGAAGCGGTTGTGTGTGCATGGCTGTGTTTCGGTTTGAAGGGTGGGATATGGCGTGAATTTACTGGGTACAGAGGAATAACACCTGAGTCCAAACAAGCTGACGGCCTACCTGATGGAAAGTGGTAACCGTCGCCTATAGACATGAGCAGTACCATGGACATAACAGATTATACTGTTTCCTGTAAATAAAACGAATGGAACAGAGGTACCCAAGCAAACGACTTTTGTAGTCTCCCTCTGGTAAGTCTACATATACAAAAAAAAATACATAAGAGAGTAATATTTTATATATATTAAGGATTGATCCTAAGGATAATAGAGACCATTGGAGGCATTTGAAGGCCTTTGCTAATAAGCAAACAGACAACAGCACTTAAATAAATAATAGCTTGTTAAAAAAAATTTTGTCTGAATAAAGGCTTATATTATTATTATTATTATAAGGAATAATCCTTATAATAATTCAGGAGTGTTTTCAAATTCGCTATTCCAAAAGGAGTCTTATTTTTGTTGTAAATAGCAGGATGCAATAATAAAACATATAATGTATTTGTGATATAAAATAGTAAGTTTAATCAAAACATACAAGACACGTTTTATATAAAATCTGACATAGAACAAACATAAAAATAATATATTGTTCTAAAAAAAAAACCTCAGTGTCAACAGCCAGAAATTTTTACAATTTTGACCTGAAGGTTTCTTGCGTTGTGTAAATAAGTTTATTGGGAATTGTGTTGCCCATGTTTCTAAACTAAGCATCATGATTTACTTATTCTGTACACGAAACAAGTTGTTAACTAAGCAGTGCGATATCTAGTTATAAATATTAATTTGCAGTAAATGATCGTTTACTTGTAATATTGGTTTTACTGCCGAATAGGCCTTCGGCTTGCGGGCAATACGCCTACATTTAAAATCTTAAGTAGGTATTGACAAGGTATAGCAACGTTGTATCTCGATTAATGCAACGTAATATGGGCATTATATGTTATAATAAAATACCGAAGGATATTTGGAATGTTATAATAAAATACACGAAGGATATTTGCAGAATATACGTTTGGAACGTGATTTAATATTGAACGTTCAAAACTGTTAAAATTAAAACACGCTGTCAGACACCGATGGCTGACGCGGCCTAAACGGAAAGTCTAGTGTCAGCCACCGATGGCTGACATGGCGCTCAACGTGTTAAATAACACTTCTTGAATAAAGCCACTCACACTAAACGAATACTTGAATGACAAATGTACATGGTTTTAGTCGATCATGCATGGGCTTTTATATATTTAAATAAATACATATTATGTTAACAGAGATTTAAAACTGCTTGTAAATAAGTATATGTATTTGATTAAGGATGATTCGAATTTAAAAACTTACATCAAAATTGTATTTTTTTTATATAGTATGTTTGTAAAATGTCAATATCTCAAAGCACGATCGGTCTTAGCTTATCTATGTAGCCTCAAAGGGGGGAGGGAGATAGGTCGTGTCACAGTCAATACTTTTTTAATAGATAAAGATGAAATAGTAACTCGATCTGCGCTATTGCTATAGCAGCTGGTGCCCAGTGAGAATAAAAGCAGGTTAGTTGGGCCATCGTGTCAAATTCGACAAGAATTAACCACATGATTTCCAAGATTCATGATAATATAATTCAAAACGACGGATCAATATGAAAATGGTGGAAGCAAGAGATGTATGGGACATTAAATTTCAAAATAGGATATCGAATGATGTTTAAAAGTTATATCCACAAATGATTCACGTGTTAAACTTATTTATAGTCAAAATATCACTTGGAATACACGTGCTTGGTGTTAGTTGATCATGCATGTGATTTACAATGAATTCAGTCTGTTATACTCGTGTGCCCAAATGAATATTAAGTAAAACCCATTTAAAAAGATCAACAACGGAATTTCTTTGGTTTTATATGTATTGTAATTGTACCAGCCGTTAACTGTGCACTGCTGAACATAGCCTCCCCCATGAGGGGGGTTTGACAGTAGTTGTCACGCCTGGCAGGTAGGTTGACAACCGCAGTTTGGCTTTCGCTGATGTTTTACCCTCGTAAAAGATAATCGAAAGTCAAACCCTGCTGCCTTTCCCTATATAATTAAGTTCTCTTAGTCGACTCTTACAACACCCACGGGAAAGGAAGGGTTGGCCTATTCTATGCCGAGACCACACTAATTGTAATTTTAGTATCTGCATGAAATTATCATGCTTTATTTATTTATGTATCACATTAATCGTCCTTAATGTTACTTTTATTGCGTCTCATGTGTGACATTGTGTTATCAAGTATAAAATTACATCTCCAAATAAGATGGACAGTGTATTGTTGTCGTTTCCAAGACCCTCTTGTCACTTTTATCAGAGGGAGACTTTGTACAAAAGTCGATTGCTTGGGTACCTCTGTCCCATTCGTGTTTTAACCGTGAAGCAGTTGTGTTTGCATGGCTGTGTTTCACAGTAAAATTAATTATTTTAATTTAAAACTACTAAACTATGATAAAATTTCGTTCATAATATGTCTTTTAGATGTAAACAGATTTGGTAAATTCTTAACTGACAGAATTATGAGGTAGTAAATATAAAAAAATATATCCTTCCTTGTTCCTCAGATGAGAAAGAGAAGTATGACCCTAACGGGTTCCGCGACGCGCTGGTGCAGGGGCTGGAGCGCGCCGGCGGGGACCTGGACACCGCGTACAAATTCCTAGACGGGGCTGGCTCCAAGCTCGACTACCGCCGCTATGGGGAGGTCATATTCGACGTACTCATTGCGGGCGGCTTGCTACGTAAGTATATGGCACTATCTCATCTTCTTGCGGATTTTTTTTAGTAAACTAATATCCCTAATAATATAGCTTCCTGTACATGAAAGATTTTTTAAAATTGTTTACCTTTTTTTTTTTAGTTACTCTATTCTTCTAAAAATTCAATTGAATGAATGAATAAATAGTTTATGTTCTCTTCACAAAAGGTAGTTAAAAGTAATAACTTGAGGTATAATTAAATATGTGAGACTTATTTTGTGAGAGACTGGTGATTTTTTTTATACGACTTAAAATGCTGACGGAAAGAACCTGATGGAAAGTGGTAACCGTCGCCTATAGACATTTTTTTTATACAATTTAGAATATCAAACAAGCTGACGGCCTACCTGATGGAAAGTGGTAACCGTCGCCTATAGATATGAGCAGTACCATGGACATAACAGTATACACATACTGTTTCGCCCATGACACCCCCCATGCGTTGCCATTCCCGAGGACTCAGATGTTATTCCTCTGAACCCGATAAATTCACACCATATCCCACCTTTCAAACCGAAACACAGCCATGCAAACACAACTGCTTCACGGTAGAATTCTGCTTCACGAATGGGAATTCGTGTTTCTACCGTCGATCATACCAGAGGTACCCAAGCAATCGACTTTTGTACAATGTCTCCCTCTGGTTTTCTGCAGTAGGTTTTGAAAAGACCTGTGTTACAAGTCACCAGTGCTCCATCTCCATGGACTACACAAATATATGGCAACCATAAATAATTAGTCAATTAATAAAACTGGAAACTAGCAAGATTAGGATGTAATGGTCTCCATTCAAAAATTACAAGCGTAGAAACAAAGAGAGATTATATTTAATATAAAACACACTTCATATTATGAATTCCCACGAATACAAGAGAAAACAAGTATGGCGCACGCGAGTCCGATGTTTTCCTTCTAGTAAAGTATTGCAAATAGAAATAATCTTTAATTCAATATAACAAGTTTTATTTATCACAAGGTAATTGTATTTTTTTTTACGATTACTGCTAGGTTCGGCCTATCGTTATCTGTCCAGAAGAATCCACGAGAGAGTCAACATACTGTTTATTACGTAATTTATACAAATTTCGTCATTAACTGGTTACAAGTATCACAAATAACTATTGACAGACTTTACCAAGTCATTATCTTACTACCCTTACGTTTTCCTCTTCCATTCATCTCTATTTACGGTCTTTCTTTCTCATTTTGGTCCTATTATCTTCTCACATAGTTCAGCCATGTCTTTATAAGTCTCTCTCCACCGTTATGGCCACCCACCTTTATACTTAAATAAGCCTTAGTTTACCAAAGTGTGGCAATGTCGCACTTCTATAAGTTAAAGTAGGAAGTGTCAATACTTTTTTTAAAATATAACATGACTAAATACAGTTTCAAATTTCAATGTTATCAATTAAATATATTAAAGGATAAAATATTTAGTTTTTTTTTTTTGCTACCACTTTCCATAAGGTGGGCCGTCAGCTTGTTTGCCATACTAAGTTGTATAAAAAAAAGCTTATAAATTCCTTGATTTATGTAAATATGTCTAGGTATACCGTTAATTTTATTGTAAAGACTCATTGTCGTGACCTTGTAATGATAGTAGCATGTTAGTAATGACAAAATGTTTGAAACTAACTTTTGTAATATTACCATTTCACCTTATGGTACCAAATTTCATTTTTTTAATTTGACACCAACCTGAAAGGAGATTGCCTACATGATTGTCTGTTTATTCTAATTGCCGAGTGTACGGCTTCACTCATTACAAGGGATGAGGGCTTCGTATTATTTGCGCAGTAAACAAGGGGGCGATTGATCTAATGTTGGCATTTAATTTAATGATCCCATCGGGTCGAGGTCGTGGGGTTGTCTCGTGTGCTTATATGCCGAGGTGAGGTGTTTGACCCCATATTGCGTCCTATTGATGAAATGAATGGCAAGTAATGTTTACCATAGAGGTAGGATATGTATTTGAATATATTTTAAAGTTAAAAAACTTTGAGTCTGTTAGGTGTAATTTTTTGTAGCATAGACTAGCAAATGGAATGTTTCATCCGATTTAAAATCGTATATTACAAATTATTAAGATTTTGTTTATAAAAAAAAATGTGAACAACTTTAGTTGTGGCAAAATATTATATATACCAACACGGGAATAAATTCTCTAGAAGGCAAAAAGAATTTATCAAATTTTGGTAAGAATTAGTGACGTACCTATTTAAAAAAAAAATTAGATAATGAGAACCAATTGAGGAAACGGTATTTTTTTTTTATCTATTCGTATGTTGATTTTCGAGTTGTACCTTTATTTATTTATTGCCCAATTTTTTAGTTTGATTACGCAGTTGATCGAAAAATTTGAACTCTGTAATTAAATTTTTTAATAACTCAGGGCCACCTCCCTCAGTTAAGGTCTACAGTTGGCAGTATTGATAGCTGTAGATTTTGGGTGACTTCCTCCCTAACTTACTGAGTTATCGCAATAATTAACATGATGAGACACATGGCTAGAGTCCTGAACATGCATGTTGACAAACTCTTTGTTCGTTCGTAATATATCTGATTGATTTAATATTTAACAATACTTGGTTTGTTTGGTGTGAGCATCATGACATAATGTGCCCGTTTGTTTGCACGCCAGTACCCGGCGGCTCGGTGTCCATGGACGGCGAGTCGCCTAAGACCAACACGTGCATCTTCGCCGCCAACGATGATATGGACACGATGCGAAACTTCGAACAGGTAACTGTATATTTTATAATAGTTAACAAGTCAGGTTACATGCATATTTCTATAACTAATAACGCAACTTTTAAAATATATGTAGTCTAGTGTTATTTAATTCATTATAATTGTTACTTCATTTTCTCGCATTGTATAATTATGTTAAAGTGAATGCTGTGAATACCTTTAATAGGCGTGTGCATTAATATTGTATTGTATTTAATGTTTGTTATATATGTTATAATGCAATATGCTGTTGGTGTTCCTTTAACCCTTTGCATGATTTTTTTATTGGTGAAATCAAAGTGATATAATTCATGTTTAAAATTAAAGGAAAAATGGTTAAAACAATAAATTTGACAGCTATGTTTTTTTTCTGCAATGGGCATTAAAAAATTAACCAGACACAATCAACTTAAAGTGAACTCGGTCTTTTATATAAGTTTTAGGCATTCAATGTTATGATGGAAATTTCCACCAGTATGCAAAGAAGAGTTAAATAAGTAAATAAATAGTAATACAATTGTTAATGATTACCAAATCTCTATAACGGAAGCAATCAGATGATATATTTTTATACCACAAAGTTGGCAGTAAGCATAAAATCTATCTATCTAAAACACGCGTGCATACGTGCTTGTTTTATATGTATGTATGTATGGTGTTCTCTGACGTTTCTGACCCGCTTTCGTTATACACAAAGATTTTTAACATGGATTATTTAATTACTTGCCATCACAAGTACGAAAAGAAAAGAAAGCATGTTATGTGTTGCCATATCTAAGGACTGTATTATTATGGCGCCATACTCGATAATTTCACTTCCATATTCTACCTTTCAAACCTAACACAGTTGCTTACTGGCAGAAATACGAGAATCGTCACTTATACTGAAATGGCAATGAGAAAGAGAATTATTAATATCAGTTTGAGTAGTTTTTTAGTTTAGCCATTACAAATGGACAAATCAAATCTTTCTTCTTTATATATAGATAGACAGATAGATACTCTTTATTGTTTCCTCCAAAAGATTACAATACTTCTTTATAATATTAATATTGGTAAAGCTGGAGTAAATGTATATATACAGGGGAGCAGTATATTCATTATATTTTCTAATTTTATCTCTTAAATGATGAAAAACATGGCTAGAGTCCTGAACTATTGTGTTGAGAAACCCTTTCTCGTTCGATCATCTCTGAATAACCCAATATATTTATATATTATTGTTCTTTATATACATTTTGTTATATAAATTGTAAATTTGCAGGTGTTTGTTAAACTGATGCGCCGGTACAAATACTTGGAGAAGATGTTCGAGGAAGAGATGAAAAAGGTAAGAGAAGTTAATGTTTGAATATGCATTGCATAGGACTATATTTGTATATCTAAGAAACAAGTGTCGTGTCCATTCTTTTGAGTCATAGACGAGTCTTAAAACTAATGATGTAATGTCAACTTAGGAAGCAAAAGGAACATTGTCATCATAGACACTTGTCGCTGGAAATTGTGTTGCAGTATTACCAGTATTGCAGTTCATCAGAGGGAGACTTTGTACAAAAGTCGTTTGCTTGGATACCTCTGTCCCATTCGTGTTTCCATCGTGAAGCGGTTGTGTTTGCATGGCTGTGTTTCGGTTTGAAGGGTGGGATATGGCAGTGAATTTACAGGGTACAGAGGAATAACACTTGAATCCTCAGGAATGGCAACGAATGGGGAGTATCATGGGCGAAACAGTATACTCTGTTACGTCCACGGTACTGCTCGTGTCTATAGGCGACGGTTATCACTTTCCATCAAGGTGGCTCGTAAGCTTATTTGCCAGTCTAAGTTGTATAAAAAAAATATTTGTTTAATATTTGTTTTGCCAATTATTATGCAAATTAATATATAATTTATTACTACAGGTGCTTGTATACCTGAAGGGATTCGAGCCCCCTCAACGTATCAAGTTGGCGCGCATGACGGCGCTTTGGATTGGTAAGTCACTAATATATACTGAAGGTAGAACTTAAAATCTGGTATATGATTTATCTTGATATGCCGTCTAAAAGTGGTTTTATCCATTTAATTAGATTTGCTACTTTTGAAATATACTCGTATGGAATTAGCGGGCATTACGCCATATACTTTGTGATTCCTGAGAACTATGGTATTATATCTCATTATCCTGTAATTATTCAACCTTTAGCAGTCAGATATAAACTGCGTAGGGTAGGATACATCTCAGGATTACAGTAGATTCCGAAGAAAAAACTGTGTACGAGGAAAGGTAAAACTGTAGAAAATTGCTAGCTATATACTTTATTAGGTAGACTTCTTTAATTCGGCCTGAAAATCATCATGGTTAATTTCTATCGAATTCGTCATGATGGACCAACTGATCTGGCCCTCTAGACAAGTGGCAAGCGAATTCGTCGATGGAATCAACATCACTAGTGAGTCTGTGAGTTGGAATGAGTCATCCGGTGTTGCTATCTCATTCTGTCATGTCAACGACGAATTCGCTTGTCACTTATCTCGAGGCTTTGATTTTTCATTTTCGCCTTTCATCCCTCGCTGGTGTCCTGCCAACATAAACTTATAGCATAGGTGGGGTCAACATTCATCCATTAAGAAAAGTATGTGTTGCATACAGGCAACGGATGCGTGCCGCCATCAGTACTCCTGGTGCTGGTGAACGAGCACCTGCTAAAGGATAACCTAGCCCTGGACTTCGTGCTGGAGGTGTTCGCCACCGTGAAGCAGGAGCGCGGCGTCGCCTCCCTCGTCACTGCTCTCAAGAAGGGACAGCTCGAGGGCAGGTAGGCACGATGGTGTCAGCGCCTAGGTATTAGCTGATTGTAGACCTATTATTACCCATTTTTTTAATAAACTGGATACCAAAATAATTCTACTCTTAATAAAAAAATTGTGTTTTTAAAACACTCAATTCCATTGTTTTATGTGGGTATGAGTACTTGTATAATCCGAGGTTGATATAAATTTAAAAATGCCGACTTTCCGATATAATTTTCCGTGTATTTTTTACGCCATATTTTACAAGACAATATTTTTTACTTTTGCCTTACAGCAAAGACACAGACATAGATACTGCCTTAACAGTACTCATATTTAGTAACCAATTTTATTATAGAAAATGGTAATATTTTTGATATAAGTAGAGGGACAGCAAATTGTCATTTAACATAGTATACATTCATCATCATCATTTCAGCCGTTAACTGTCCACTGCTGGACATAGGCCTTCCCCATAAGAGGAGTTTTACCAATAGTTGCCACGTTTTGCAGGCGGTTGGGCAACTGCAGTTAGGCTTTTAAAGATGTTTTAAGAGAAATGATGCTGTCCATCCCTTGACCATTAAGTACCCTTAGTCGTCTTATACGACACTCACAGGAAAGGAAGGGATGGGTTATTCTATGCCGGGACGATATGGCCAAATATACATTAATTACCAATTAATAAACTAATAGAGTAAAATGTCTTGTACCTTATTACCTACCCCCATATTGTTACAGTAGTGATTTTTTCAATAGAATCACAATGTTTGTGTGGGGATAAAACAAAGCTCCATGTACTGGCTCTTCGCATGATTGTGACAGAGTCATTAGTGGTGCTACATTGAAATATTATTTTGTATATAAATAATTAGTCTTTCTTAAGGATAACTTTATATTTTCCAGTTATATTTCCAGCCAGAAACATGGCTAAAAGATTCCATCAAGTTTAATGAGGCATGGTGTATATTAGTACAACATACCTTTAATTTCGTGTGGTCCGAATGTTCGAGCAATAGAATTGACCACACCTTCCTTTCTCATGGGTAAGAGGCGACTAAGGAGGTCGAGGGATGGGCAGTAGTGTCTCTCTTAAAGTATCTGCAAAAGCTACTAATAACAAAACTCCTCTAGAGGCAGGCTTACGTTCAGCAGATACTGGTATACAGATAGATAGTGATAGCTATTATATGACTTTGACACTAAATGTGGCGACACGTAGACACTTCCATACATCTACATACATTTGTTTTTATACACTTACATGCTAAATTAAAAGTAATTTGAGGTTTTAATATAAGTAGAGGTCTTATTTTAAAATATTACTGCTTCATGTATGTGTACTATTAAATCACAGTGTTGTTAATACTGTGTATGTATTTATGTAGGCTGCTCGAGTTCCTGCCGCTGAACCGTCGCAGCGAGGACGTGCTGGCGGCTTCGTTCGCGTCGCGCGGCCTCGCCGAGCTGCTCAAGTTGCATCGCGCGCAGGCCTTCCAGGTACGCACTCATTCCACTATACTGTAAACCAACTTAATATACACAAATTCAAATCCTTTATTTGCAAGAAATGCAATTCACAACTGCAATTACACAGTACAGAAACAGAAAGTACATGCCACATTCTACCTGTAGGGTGTGTAAAATAAAAAGGGAAAATACATTCGGGTTATAATTAATAATAATAAATTTATTTGCAATGATTTTGGGTATAAAACATTTGATCTTACAAATTAAAAGTACCTTACAAAATCTACTTAGGTCAAGCGTGCAAATATTGAGAACAAAAAAACTAGATATTTGAAATTCACACTGTTACAAATCTATCACTATTATATTAAACATTTTGTCATACATTATTGCAACTGAAATTTAAAATTAAATAAAATTAACAAAATACTTCAAAGTACTTCAGTACACTGCAACTCACTCACAATGATTTTTTTTTTAATTAAATAAATTATTACTAAAAAAAAAAGATATTTAAAATCCTCAAAAATAATAACGCATGTGTGTCATAGAGTAGTTACTTAAAAAAATATATGATCCAAAACATAACATATTTCATAATTTCAGCCATTATTCGTCCACTGCGGGACATTTAATCATTTCAGCCATTATTCGACCCCTGCTGGACATTTCATCATTTCAGCCATTGTGTCCATCAGCAGCAGCAGATATAAAATGTCCAGCAGTGGACGGATAATGCCTGAACAAACTTATTTGCTTAATGTTAACTGTGTTTACAGGAGGCGCGTCGCGAGCTGACGCAGGCGCTACTGGACGAGCTGGCCGACGAGAAACCGGTGCGCGACCTCATCCAGGAGCTACGCGACATGGCCGCCAAGCACGCCATACCCGACCACGAGGTCGTCGCCATCGTGAGTACATAAACACCAAAATTCTCTTTATTGAACTACATCCAGTGAAAAAATGGCCATGCGCTCCCAGCATAGAATAGGCCACCCCTTCCTATCTCGTGAGTGTCATAAAAGGCGACTAAGAGAGAGCAAAGGATGGGTAGCAGCGTCCCTCTTAAAACATCTTTAAAGCCTAACTGCGATTTCTAATCCACCTGCTAACTGTGGCAACTACTGGCAAAACCTCCCAAGGGGGAAGCTTATGTTCAGCAGTGGACAGTTAAATGCTGATATATATAATGATAGTGAACAGAATCTTACAATTGGTTCGATTCTGATGCATTATGTTTTAGGGATATACAGAGGTAGAGAAAATCGTTATTACGATCATTTCCAGTGAGTCTGACAACTTGACAAATGTTTAAACATTTTTATTGCACTGCGCTGCTTTGTTGTGGTAAATGGAACCAAAAATTTTTTGTATCTATAAAATATTTAATCAATTAAAATTAAAATTAAAAGTAGAATACTACTCTTTCAATATTTTTTATTCCAACCAGTGATTATATCTCGGTCACAACAATGAAGCTGTGACTACACTAGTTTGTACAAAATATATTATTTTTATATTCTTTAAATTTGATTCACAATACAAGAGAAAAAAAAAAATTGAAAACTGCTTTTTTTTTATTATAAAAATGCCCCGTTTCGTATGATGATACCCGATGACGAGTCAGAGCGTCGCGACACGTGATGTCGGCGCGGGGTGAACGAGTATTTCGCTCTAACCGTTTGCTGACGTCATAAGTCACTACGCCGTGTCGATATGGCAAGCTGATCACGCAACACGCACCCCAATGTTGACGCAATAGAGTGCATTGTCTAATGTATGCTGTATTACAGATCTGGCAGTGCGTGATGTCGCGCGGCGAATGGAACAAGAAGGAAGAGTTGTTGGCCGAACAGGCCGCCAAACATCTGAGGCACTACACGCCGTTGTTGGCTGCGTTCGCGCAGTCAGCTAAGGCGGAAATAGCTTTGCTCACCAAGGTAAATACTTGGTGTCAAGTTTAGCATTTTTTTTTTTTGTTATAGAGCCAAGACTTCTCAATTGTTAAACTATTTATAATATTTTTATTAAATAGGGGAAATTTATATTTATTAAATGGAATGGAAAACGGGTATTTTCTCATATCGATTACATTCTTAGTAAAGTATCAATAATATTAAAAAATCTTTTTTTTTTTTTCTTGCTAACTACTACTTTATAACAACTTTATAGTTCTATCAAAAGGTTTTCCTTTTTAAGGTTATACAAGCTAATAGCCCACTTGATAGAAATTGGTGTACATCGCCTATACTCATGAACAGTACATTGGACATAACAGAGTGTTCTATGTCGCCCATGACACCCTTGACTTGGTCGAGACTCTGTCCTAGTTTCTCGGGACTTTACAATCATACTCGACTAATATTGCTTCAATGAAGTTGTGAAACTATCACTTTTTACAGCAACACGTTACTGAATTTTTTTGCTAATTTTGAATTATCTGGTTTGTATATGCGCACGATTAGAGCCGGCCCGACGTATGTTGCGCGGGCCGGTGTCGAAGTGCGCTACAGTGACGCGCGGATCATCCTCGGACCGCGACCGTTCGTGGGCCGATCACACTGGCCGCACTACATGATTCTCATGATTATGATAAATGTAATTGTAACTTTTAACCCTTGGAGCGATCGGCTCTAGGCTACTTCGCTACACACACTGCGTCACCGATTTTTTAAATTACCAAATTTCGATTAGAGATTTTGGATAAATGGGGTACCAAAGTCGATTAGAGGTTATGGATAAATTGGTTTTTTGATGGGTGAAAATGGTATGGTAACCCCGCCTGCGCTATCGGTATACGCTGGCGGAGCACCAGTGAAGGGTGATAGATGAGAATGAAAACAGGCCAGTTAGCCCATCATGATGAATTCATCAGGAATTAACCATGATAGTTTACAGGGAGAACCGCGAGGAGGTCGATCTGGTTGGGTATATTGCTAGCAATGGGATTCTCAGTCTCCAATACTAACAGTCCCTTTGCCCCCAAGGATAAATGGGTTTATTACCTACATAAATTTAATGAAAATGACGCTGCAAATTCAAGTTATGCAACAGACGCTGTTTGCATTAGCGTGCGGTACCACATTTTTGTTCGGTACAGCGTACGATGCATAAACACTCGAGAGGTTAACCACCTACCAATTACATTAAACTGGCCGTCAGTCTGTGTGCTGTTCTAAGTATCACGAAATAATATATATATATATATATGTTTATGATGAATACCAGGTGCAGGAGTACTGCTACGAGAACATGAGCTTCATGCGAGCGTTCAGCAAGCTGGTACTGATGTTGTACAAGACGAACGTCCTCTCGGAGGAGGTGATACTCAAGTGGTACCGCGAGCCCAACTCGAGCAAGGGCAAGATGATGTTCCTCGACCAGATGAAGAAGTTTGTCGAGTGGCTTCAGAGCGCCGAGGAGGGTGAGTACGAACACCTGGCCAGCACCGGCTCTCTTTATTTAACGTAAGATTTGACCTAAACAAATATTAATGTTAGTTTGTTTAGATCAAATTTTGCAAGCTATTAATCCAGCTTGCATAAATTAACTTGTTTTAAGACAAATGCCTTACCTTGTTCATGTCTTATAGGCAAGCTCTCCTAAACGATTAGTATCTGCTGACAAGAAATCACATAAACTAAAATTTTAGATTATAATAATTCTTTCCCTACTTGTCTCAGCTTTATCATCAGAAACTATATTTTGGTGGCGAATCAATAACGATTTCAATATTTTTTTATATCAGTAAATATTTCCTTCCTCGATTTGAGAAACTGCATTTTCTGACAGATAATTGTATAACCATAAGAATAAGTAACTCACGTGCCAATGCTACTGAAATATACTAATTAATAATAATACCCTTCTTGTCCTTAGACCCTACATAAGTTATCAGGGTTGTCACAAATTTATTCGCATTCTATATAACGTGATTTACGCGTGTCGCGCATAAGAGTACATTTGCGAGAGGAACGCACGCTCTCATTGCGAAGTTTATTGCATGCTAGCCCTAACTTATGGGACGCAAGTTGGACCCGATCTGTTAGTGCGCCAATTTTTTTTTTTTTAGTAATTGAATTCGTGGGAGTGTCGGTTGTATTTAGATATTTTATTGTTATGATAAAATACAGCAGTCTATTGTGGAGTGCTTTCGCTCGGCTGTGAGGAGAAGTAGATGGAAACACATTGCGAGGACCTCAATCGCGAAGGAGGGCCTCATCGACGATCCACTATATAAAAAGCACGACCACTTTGTCTAGAATGTACAACTGAAGAGAGAGATAACAATGCGCACGATTAGAGCCGGCCCGACGTATATTGCGCGGCTCGGTGTCGAAGTGCGCTACAGTGACGCGCGGATCATCCTCGGACCGCGAACGTTCGTGGGCCGATCACACTGGCCGCACTACATTTTCTCTGATAATCGCTATTGATACTATTTGAGCATAAATGGTATCAACCATGGTGTCATGTGACTATAATAACTGTAATTGTAACATTTAACGGCTAAACTATTAGTGAAATATTTAGATAGATAAGATAGATAAATAATTTATTTGCATCACTTACAGCACACAAACAGCAAAAGACACAAATGCAAAGTGAAAAAAGATAAAAAAAGATACATGTACAAAAAGTTTAAAAAAAAAAAACAAAATTAGAATGCATAAAATTAGTAACAATTTTTTTTTTCATGCGTGTGCCACAGTAATACAAAATGGCCACAACTCAGCTTTTTGCTTTGCCCTAAAAAGAGCAAAACACTGATATTCTGTTGTGGCCATTTCATGGTAGGCCCTCTGATCTTATAGCAACTGCTAGGTAGCTACTGAGTCTGTGGTAACCAACACAGATATTGGGTGATTAGTTTCATTATTTAATCATCGTCATCATATCAGCCTTTAACTCTCCACTGTTGAACATAAGACTCCCCCTTGGGTTTGCCAGTAGTTAAGCTTGGCAGTCAGATTGGCAACTGCAGTTAGCGTTTAGAGATGTTTTAACAGGGACGCTGCTGCCCATCCTTCACCCTCCCTTAGTCGGCTCTTACGACACCCATGGTAAAGGTAGGGGTGATCTATTCTACGCTGGCACGACCTATTTTAAACGTTTGCTGTTTATTTACAGAGTCCGAGAGCGGCGAGGAGGAGGATTAGTTTAAGAGCAGCGAGTGAGACTGACACGACACGCGCCGCCCCACCACACAGACGGACGGACACCGGGGCGGTGCCGCCGACACCCGCGCCCTCGCGCACACATAACTAAATAATAATAATAATATAATATAAATAATAAACTATAATTGTTAAACTGCAGGCGCGAGGCGGCGCGGGCGTTACCCACAACTGTATATTGTTCATTTCTAAAGTAACATGTTGATGAAATACAATATTTTTTATTCAATTTTTTTAGGAAAATTCCAATAAATTGTGGTAACACACACACATTGCTGCTGTTTTATTTATTTAGTACAGGATCTGGTTTGTTTTTTTTTAATGGATAATAAAGGAATGGTAACCCCGCTTACGTTATCGGTATACACTGGCGGGGCACCAGTGAGAGATGAATGCGACAAGTATAATCACAATGGTTTCCAGGTGAACCACGTGGAGGTAGACCTGACAGGGATGCCAGCAATGGGGCCATTACCTCCCATTACTAACAATAATATTTCCAGGCATTTAGAATTAATAGTGATATAAATTACTTGCAAATAAATATATGAAAATTGAAAATTTTCCACTTTATTTTGAGCAGTCGTGTAAAAAGCAATCTTACATTTGGCAGTGCCCTGTTTCACAAAGCTTAGTTTACAAGCGTATTAATTACAAGTTAAAATTTTTTTTTATTACTATTATATATTTTTTGTGTACTCTTATAAGTCGTAATGGTACAGCAAAAATATTGGTTATATCGTCTTATTCATTGTTACTAGTGTAATATTATCTGTGGTATTATGTATCAGTAACAAAATGGCGCATTGTTTTCATTCTAAGAACAAGGAATTATACATAGAAGGAATGATAAAAACTTAATTATATGGTTGCCTCCTTTTTTCTTATGCAAATATAATTATTAAAAAAAAAAGACGAAAGATATATCATTAGTTACTATTTTTTCAATTGATAGCAGGCTAGTGTATAGATTTACTTTTATTTATTCATATTTCAAATTTCAAAGACATACATCATATAAGACAGATTTAATTTTAAAGTGCGTAAACAGATGGCGCTTTTTAAATATTTGCTTTCACGTATATAAATACTAAAAGCAGAAACTACAGTAGTAAAAGTAGTCTCGGCTCTGCTATAAGCAAGTTTAAGCAATAATCCTGCTTGTGCACTTGATTTTATTTCTTAATCATACACTTTGTAGGGCGCTGTATACTATACAAGATTATTAAATGTTATAATTTTATTACTTTCCTAGCCTAGCTATATAATACTTGTAGATAGGGCGGAAAGGGATTGTTAGTAATGGAGACTGAGAAACCCATTGCTAGCAATATACCCAACCAGGTCGACCTCTTCGCGGTTCTCCCTGGAAACTTGTGTTTTTTTTTTTTTTTTTTTTGATGGGTGATAATGGTATACCCCGCCTGCGCTAACGGGATACGCTGGCGGAGTACCAGTGAAGTGTGATAGATGAGAATGAGAAGGGTGACAGGGGGAACCGCGAGGAGGTCGACCTGGTTGGGTATATTGCTAGCAATGGGATTCTCAGTCTCCATTACTGACAATCCCTTTCCCCCCGGAAACTTGTGGTTAATTCCTGATGAATTCCTGATGATCATGATGGGCCAACTGGCCTGTTTTCATTTTCATCTATCACCCTTCACTGGTGCTCCACCAGCGTATCCCGTTAGCGCAGGCGGGTTTGCCATACCATTTTCACCCATAAAAAAACCCCGCCTGCAAATCTACCATGATAGCTTCCAGGAGGAACTGCGTGGAGGTCGACTTGATATTGCTAGAAAGGGCTGATAGGTTACTAACAATCCATTGGCTCAATATGACCAATTTATTAAGAGTTAATAAATTTAAAGGATTATACTTTATTTTTAAACTACCTTTTACCCGCGACTTCGTCCGCGTGACTGACCTTGAGCTAATAACCTTCTTCATCCCATATAGTACCTACACGTATCTCATAGTGATCGGTTAAGGCATTAGGATTTATAAGGCAATAAACAAACAAGCAAACATACATTCATATTTATAATATTAATAAAGGTAATTAAATTCTAAAAAAAATATGGCTACCTTCATGCTAATATATTTTTTAATATTTACGCCAAGTGGGTAACTTGTCCATAGAAAATCAAATTGTCGATGAAAAAAACCGATTTCAATTATGTCAAAATCAGTGTTTTTTATCTAAAAGTTAAATTTATGAAGCGTTTTAGATAAAATTTCTTTAAATAACGAAAAAAAAAATGTAACCGAATTGAGAAGCACCTTTTGTTTGAAGTCAGTTACAACAAATATAATCGGGTACAGTTGGTTTCAATATAACTTATTAAAAATGTAGTATTTTTAATAAGTTATGCCAGGTTGTCTGTAAGAGATTGCTTTTAGCGATAAGGCCGCCTTTTGTATATGCACATTCTGTATAAATACTCCTTGTATACATCTCTACTGTGCGCAATAAAGAGTTTATTATTATTATTATAAAAAATGTAAACAAACTTATATTTCGCCTAAACTAACTATAAACAGTCTGCTGATGTAAAATAGTGGTATAAATATTAAAAACTAAACTTAATCATATCATAATTGTTACTAATTTCGTTTCAAAACTAGGATAAATTTTTATTAAGCTAAACTTGTCTGCAAGAGATTGCTTAGCGCTAACTAACGCTGTATTTTATATAATTTCACATTACAATATATTGTATTATAAATAAATAGTGCAAAAGGTGTAAATATTATATATATATATATATATATATATATATATATATATATATATATACTGTTTCGCCCATGATACCCCCCATGCGTTGTCATTCCTGAGGACTCAGGTGTTATTCCTCTGTACCCAGTAAATTCACGCCATATCCCACCCTTCAAACCGAAACACAACCATGCAAACACAACTGCTTCACGGTAGAAACACGAATGGGACTGAGGTACCCAAGCAATCGACTTTTGTACAAAGTCTCCCTCTGGTATTTTATATAAAGTCCGCGAATCTAAAAATGCATATAAATAAATAAATAAATAAGTTGCATAGACTATACCTATTTACCTGCAGCCTACAATCGTTTGGTAACTCAGCGATTTAGCATCTGAGCATTATTGAATAACAGTGTCTCCGTTCCACATTTAAAAGTTCGGTACCAAGTAGGCAGGCAAGTCGCCTCAAAAGAATTATGTTAGTATTTTTTTGCGTACACACAGGTATCGCGAACGCGTCTCATTATCCCGGCCGGTCCCTTCAAAGATTGTATACAAAGCTGGGGTTACTAAGTACTCGAGTGGGTATGTGTGCGTTCTATTATTTAGTAATGCAGGTGTGCAAAACTCAATGGATTTCTGCTTCAGATGCCCTGTACAGCTGCTAATAGTTGCCTTGGTAAAATTTAGTGTTTCGCCAACCACCTGACTTGCGTAACCTTGACCTTGGGACGGCGAGCTGACGGTTAAACGGGTCCACTGTGGTGCGGAAGCGTCCCCCTAATGTTCGATCCACAGGGCGATCCGTTTGTTGTATTCGAAACTGGTATGTGAAATAAAACGAACGAGCTCTTTAGAGGACAGTTAGTAACGAGCTTGATCTCGACTCTTTGATAAAATGTATGACTGTGTATGAAGTATCTGCGAATGCTCCTTGCCGAGGTTTTCCTTAGAGACAACAGTATAAGGTTCTATAAAATAAATGTCAGTGATTAAGGTTTCAGGTTCGACAACGCACACGTGACACTCCTAATGTTGCCGGCGTCCATAGGCTACAGTGACCGTTTGCCATAAGACGGCACGTAAGCTTGTTTACCACCTTTGTGGT
This sequence comes from Galleria mellonella, assembly GCF_026898425.1. NCBI lineage: Eukaryota > Metazoa > Arthropoda > Insecta > Lepidoptera > Pyralidae > Galleria > Galleria mellonella. The sequence goes on along the minus strand of NW_026441987.1, from coordinate 2,863,712 downwards.
ATAAAAAAGTTGTCTAATTAAATATATATTTAGGCTGGTGTTCGCGCGACAGCCGCTGATGATTAAAGATCACGAATTGAATCCGAAACTAGTTGAATATTCTCGTTCAAATTAGACGTAAGTTAAACCTACATTAAATGTATTGTTGGTTCCAGCTTGCTTTTACTTCGATAAGAAAAAAAAAGTTACTTGGTGGTAGGGGGCGATAGACTTTTCAAAAAGGTGATAATGGAATGGAATGGTATTCTTTATGGTATGAAAATGGAACGGTAACCCCGCCTGCGCTTATGGTGTACGCTGACGGGATACCAATGAGCATTTGAGAATGAAATCAGCTCAGTTGGTCCATCGTAGTGAATTCATCATAAATCAACTAAATTATTAATCTAAATTATTTTACCAAAGGGAGACTTTGTACAAAAGTCGTTTGCTTTAGTACCTCTGTCCCATTCGTGTTTCTACCGTGAAGCAGTTGTGTTTGCATGGCTGTGTTTCGGTTTGAAGGGTGGGATATGGCGTGAATTTACAAGGTACAAAGGGATAACACCTGAGTCCTTAGGAATGGCAACGCATGGGGGGTGTCATGGGCGAAACAGTATACTTTGTTATGTCCATGGTACTGCTCATGCCTATGCAACGGTTACCACTTTCTATCAGGTGAGCCGTCTGCTTGTTTGCCATTCTAAGTTGTATAAAAAAAAAAAAACTACGATGGTCTCCAGGGCGACCAAGCGGCGGTCGACTAAGTAGGGTATATTGTCTTGTACATGGAGGTCTTAGTGCTTGTTACCTTTAATCATTTTATCAGCCGTTAACTATCTACTGCTTAATATAGGCCTTCCCATAAGGTTTTGCCAGTAGTTGCCATGCTTGGCAGGCCGATTGGCAACCGTAGTTGAGTTTTGATGATATATTCAGAAGGACGCTGCTGTACATCCCTCAATCATTAAGTTCCCTTAGTCTCCTCTTACGACACTCACGGGAAAGGGCCTACTCTAAGCCGGGGCCACACTGCGAAGAATTAACCACGGCTTCCACGCCGTTACCTTTACCTATATATACCTAATCCTAAAAAAGTGCAAAGTGCAGCAGTGTGCATGCGCGAAGCGAAATGCACGATTGTAGGCGGCTGGCACGAGCCCCACGCCGCACACCTCACGCCGTATGCGTCACCATAACAAACCGTTACATGCTATTGCCGGCCATCAAATTCCGCCGCGATCTGTCCAGCCGCACAATTTGCAGCGGCCCGAGAGCGCGCCGATTTGTTAGCGGACAAATTATTTTGTCGTTGGCATTTTACGAAAGAGAAATAACAGTAAGTTTTGTTCGTACCATTAATTTTCACAAATTAAAACGCAGCGACACTTGAAACGCACGAACACACGCAGGCAACTTGGTTTTTTTTTTGATGGGTGAAAATGGTATGGCAATCCCGCCTGCGCTAACAGGATACGCTGGCGGAGCACCAGTGAAGGCTGATAGATGAGAATGAAAACAGGCCAGTTAGCCCATCATGATGAATTCATCAGGAATTAAATATGATAGTTTCCAGGGGGAATCGCGAGGAGGTTCTCCTATAATATAGTATATCCTATAATATATCCTGGTTGGATATATTGCTAGCAATGGGATTCTCAGTCTCCATTACTAACAATCCCTTTCCCCCCAGGCAACTTGGTTACAAATGTTTCTACCGTAAAGCAGTTGTGTTCGCATGGCCGTGTTTCCGTTGAAGGGTGGGGTATGGCAGTAAATTTACAGGGAACAGAGGCATAACACCTGAGTCCTCAGGAATATAAACCCATGGGTGAAACAGTATACTCTGTTATGTCCATGGTATTATTCATGTCTATAGGCGACGGTTACCACTTTCCATCAGATGGACCGACAGATTGTTTGCCATTCTGAGTTGGTTAAAAAAAAATGTAAGTATGTACATAACCCTGGATTTAAAATTTGCTGTATTTTTTGTCCACCTACCCTACCTTCAAAAGCGTACAAGGTGACAGTTAATTGCTAATATAAATATTCAAATACACAGACGAATTGGGAATCTCGTCCTTTGTTAGTTATTTGGAAATACTGTGCTGCCGTTCTGGACGGACCCGTTTAAAATTCCGTTTGCCTCACTTTCTCCGACAAAGTAGGTAGGCACAGCATCCTCTGTTCATCATCTCGCCATCTGTATTGTATTGTGTCGCTTCAAATATCTATCCGTAAATCATAAAAGTATGGAAAAAATGCGTCAAGATTGCTCGAGATTATTGTGAATAGGTTCAGTACTGATTTTTACTTGAATTTTTTACTATATTAATTAGCAGATAAATATTTTATTATTTGTGTATTTTTTTAAGCGATTTCGAAAGAAATTTTCGATACAACTCATAGATTACGCTCTGGACATTATCCTAACTAAAGGGTGTTTTTCATATGTAATATATTGTGTTATCAAGTATATAATTACATCTCCAAATAAGAAGGACAGTGATATTGTCACTTTTATCAGAGGGAGACTTTGTACAAAAGTCGTTTGCTTGGCCATGTCTGTTCCATTCGTGTTTCTACCGTGAAGCAGTTGTGTTTGCATGGCTGTGTTTCGGTTTTGAAGGGTGAGACATGGCAGTAAATTTACAGGGTACAGAGGAATAACACCTGAGTCCTCAGGAATGGCAACGCGTGGGGGGATCATGGGCGAAACAGTATACTCTGTTATTTCCATGGTACTGCTCATGTCTATAGACGACGGTTACCACTTTTCATCAGGTAGGCCGTCAGCTTGTTTGCTATTCTAAGCTGTATAAAAAAAAACACGTTAGAAGTGCCAAGTCAATCTCGTCATACACCAACGGAACCCCAAATTACGGTAATTTTGGAGCAATTGTAAAAGCGCATACCGACAATAGAGCAACTACCTGGCCCTTCCAAGAACACGAGGCACCTTTAAAGTATACGGCCCTAAACTTAAAACCTTTTGTGTCGTTTCCGGGGACTTTCCGAGCACACAATTTCTCACTATTATTCCAGATAATTCGAGATCCTTCTATGCAAACTAGGGTTGCCACAATACTGCCAATTAGCAACTGAAATAGTATTATAAATATGTAAAAGCAACGAGACTGGATTGACGTTCATGTTTCGACTGATAGAATCACTTATAAGCGACTAGTGTCTACCCGCGACTTCGTCTGCGTGCCCAGAATAGTGCATGGCAGAATAGTTCATTCCAAATACTACGTGTATGCCAACCTCTGTGACAATTGGTTCAATAGTTAAACGCCAAGAGGTAATAAATAAACAAATTCTTTACAGTTTTATAATATTACAAAGCAAGAATACCATATCAGATATAAATGTCCACTGCTGAATATAGGCCTCCCTCTAAATGGGGGTTTTTGCCAGTAGTTGCCACGTTTGGCAAGTTAGGTTGGTTGTTAACCGCAGTTAGAACTTGGTGATGTTATAAGAGAGACGCTGCTGTCCATCTCTCTTACTCCGAGGTTTTCTTAAGAGACTACAGCATGGGATTCTTCAAAAGGGGGGTAAAGAGGTTTCTTCAGGGTCGGCAACGCGCGCGTAATATCTCTCGTATTGCAAGCGTTCATAGGCTACGGTAATCGCTTACCATCAGGTGGACCGTATGCTTGTTTGCCACCTCAGTGGTATAAAAAAAAAGTCCTTAGGAGTGTTTTGGATGACGCAGTATATTCTGTGACGTCCGATACGTCCGCTTATCATGAGGTGGGCCGTTAACCTGTCTACCACATTACCACTCCCAATAGAAAGTATACTAAACTTTAAAAAAAATCGCCGAACTTTTCCGCTGTCGATTTAGGTATAATATATTCATACACAGTCCATGCCTTTATTGTTATAGAACAGGGGTTCTCAAAGTTTATTTAATGGGTGATCATGGAATGGTAACCCCGCCTGTTCTATCGGAATACACTGGTGGGTCACTAGTGAAGGATGAAATGGCAAATCAGTTAGCCCATCGCGACGAATTCTACTAAAATTAACCATGATAGTTTTCAGGGGGAACCGCGTGGAAGTCGCCCTGACAGGGTATATTGCTAGCAACGCGTCAATTAGGCCCCATTACTAGCAAATAGCAATTCCTTTCCCTCCGGGTTCTCAAAGTTATACGAGTCAGGCTCTGCTTTATAAGATTTTATTTTTTACCCTTTTTGCTGCTAAGACGATGTGAGAAGTGAGACGACACTTTGAGGATAATCCTCATTTCTAACAATATACTTTGTCAGGTCAACCTCCATCTGTTTCTCCTAGGAAACTACCGTGATTAATTCTTGTTGAATCGTCACGTTGTCACGATGGTCTAACTGACCTGCTTTTATTGTCACCTATCATCTCTCACTGGTGCCCTACCAGTGTATACCGATAGCATAGGCGGTGTTACCATTCCATTATCATCCATTAAAAAAAACCTTTGACACTTTGAGGACCGCTGTTTTACCGTATCATATTACACACAATCGATCAAACATTATAACGAATACATATAATACGTCTTGATCACTGCTAGCGTTGTTCTTCACATGTTACCACAAACATATTAAAGGAAAACCAAATAAACAACTTTCACCTGTTGTTAGCTGTGAAAACGGTTATTTATTAATGACATACAAACAAAATCTATGCTTTCATATACTAATTGTATTATGGCAATAAACTATTCACATTTACCGATCACCTAAATCGAGTAATTGGTATAAATCTTAGATTATATAGATAGAGTTTCTCCATAGAACCACCAGAGGGAGATTTTGTACAAAAGTCGTTTGCTTGTGCACCTCTGTCCCGTTCGTGTTTCTACCGTGAAGCAGTTGTGTTTGCATGGCTGTGTTTCGGTTTGAAGGGTGGGATATGGCAGTGAATTTATAGGGTACAGAGGAATAACACCTAAGTCCTCAATGCATGAGGGGTATCATGGGCGAAACAGTATATTCTGTTATGTCCATGGTACTGTTCATGTCTATAGGCAACGGTTACCACTTTCCATCAGGTGGGTCGTCAGCTTGTTTGCCATTCTAAGTTGCATAAAAAAAAATAGAAATGCTTCGAGAAAAACGGGTCAACTTTTTCATATAATTTTGCGTGATAAATAGTTATGAGTGACTTCTTTGTAAACTCCTATATTTATTTTGTCTCATAATTTCTGCATCTTTTTAATGCGTAAACATTCATTTTATTTATTAAACAATACGTCAAGATATACTTTATGCGTAAGTATATAGAACACTGATAAAAAAACGAGTCAGCTAATTTGACAATTAGCTGACAAAAAGTTGACCCGTTTTTGAGGCTCGATGCTCTATCTATAGAATTCGAGGTATAAATATGTATATATTTATCACTTCATTCATAATTCTTAGATAGAGGAAAGAACACAAAAAATCGAGTTCCTTTATAAAAAAAAAAATATGTAAATTTACGAGTCGGTCTCATACTAATTTGAATAAATAAATAAAAAGTAGTAAAAATAAATAAATTATTTCTCACACATCCGTGTTGTGACGGCGCGGCGTGTGAATACAGTATATCGTTCCCTCTCAATACCAATACGTCGTAAGAGGCGGTCAATGGAATATTTAAACGAGCAGGACGCGCCATATTAGTATTTTTTTTTATCTTTTTTTTAATGGTTAACGAAATGATAACCCCGCTCGCGCTAACGGTATACGCTGGCGGGCCATCAGTGAGGGATGACAGGCGAGAATGAAAAGGCAGGTCAGTTAGCCCATCATGATTAATGCATCTGGATTTCAGCAAGTTGGTTTCCAGGGGGAATACTTGGAGGTGGACCTGGTTGGGTATATTGCTAGCAATGGACCCCCCCCCGCGCCCCCGAAAAGGCAGGTCAGTTAGCCTACCGTGACGAATACACCTAGAATTCAGTATGATGGTTTCCAGGGGGGACCACGTGGAGGTCGACCTGGTTGGGCATATTGCTAACAATGCGACTGGTAGTTCACATTACTAACAATCCCCCATCCCCTCCTTGTACGTATTAGATACAAAAGACAAGAGTGTTTAAAGAACTAATTTATTTTTAAAGAGTCATTATTTCTGTAATTTAAACATCTCGCCATTTTCGGGGTTTTTTTTTTGACGGGTGACCTGGTTGGGTATATTGCTAGCAATGGAATTCTCAGTCTCCATTACTAACAATCCCTTCCCCCCATTTTCGGGGTTAGACTTAGGGACTCGACAACAGGGTCGCCATTGTTTCTTGCTATACCATCGGTATGCAATATCTCGATTGCCAACACTTGCTAGCAATACACCCATATATACATACAATGTCAGGTTGACCTCCACGCGCTCTCCTCTGCCAACCATCGTGTTTAGTACTCAGTGAATTACCAATGGGCTAGATAACTTTTATCCTTTATTAGTACCCCGCCATTGGGGGGAAAGGGATTGTTACTAATGGAGACTGAGAATCCCATTGCTAGCAATATACCCAACCAGGTCGACCTCCTCGCGGTTCTCCCTGAAACTATCATGGTTAATTCCTGATGAATTCATCATGATGGGCTAAGATTCTCATCTATCACCCTTCACTGGTGCTCCGCCAGCGTATCCCGTTAGCGCAGGCGTTGTTACCATACCATTTTCATACAAAAAAAAAAGTACCCCGCCATTGTGGAAGGCAAGGGATTGTTAGTAATGCGGACTACCATCTCCATCGCTAGCGATATACTCTGTCAGGTCGACATCCACGTGGTAACCATCTTGGAAACCATCGTGTTCAAGTCCAGGTGTACTCATCACGATGGGCTAACGGACCTGCCTTGTCATTCTCACCTATCATCCCTCACCGGTGCCCCGCCAGCGTATACCATTAGCGCGGGTGGGGTTACCATTTCATTATCATCCAAAAAAAACCCCGCCATTGTATACCTTTAGCATAGGCGTTTGGGAGGGAAGGGATTATTGATAGCAATGGGGAGGTTAGTCCCCATTGCTATCAATATACTTTATCAGGTCAATCTCCACGCGGTTTCCCTTGGAAACCATCGTGACTTGTCGTTGAATTCGTCACGATGGGTTAACTTACTTGCCTTTTCATCTTCACTTATCATCCCTCAATGGTGCTCTGCCAATGTATACTGTTGACGCAGGCGAAGTTACCATTACATTATCATCCATAAAAAAAAAAAATACTGTGCACTGCTGAACATAGAACTCCCTCTATTGGGGGTTTTGTCGATAGTTAAGGGCTGTTAGAAATCAGGATAAACCGCCTTGTAGCTAGCAATGCACTCTGTCAGGTGGAACTACATCCGGTCCCCTCTGGAAACCATCGTGGTTAATTCTCAATCAGCAATGGGCCCGCTGATTTGCCTTCATCCTCCACTGGTGCCCCGCTGTGGTACAGCTATAGCGTTTCAATTAAAAAAAAAAGTATTCGAAAATTTAAAAATAATTTATAAATAGTTCCATGTAGAACAATCATTCCAGAACTATTTGAAGTAGCCTTGACTAAGCCAAGAGGAATGTAAGTGTGCTGATATAAACTTAATACATCTAATAATGTTTACGTTACACGTATTTGTGTATGAGTACGTACAGTTATGTTTCGAGTAACACTTAATTGGAGTGGCCAAATGGGCGCACAGTCTAAATAATGCAGTAGGTTCATTGCAATTTTAAAATCCAACAGAATGCACATTTCTATTCAAATGACTAAAAAAAAAAAGTTCTTAATTCGATTGTATTTTTTGTCAATAATTTATATCAGCCGTTTACTGTCCACTGCTGAACCTTTTTTTTTTGTCAAGGGAAATGTACATGCAGACTCACATATCTCGGAGGAGATATGTGGGTACTGCCGGACTCTTTCCGGCTAAAAACCCCCGGTGTTCGTTCACAACGTAATCTTCGGGATGTGGGTATGCGCGAGCAATTTTCCCGTGTCCACTGCTAAATCTAGGCCTCCGCCTTGGGGGATAAATGTTTGCTACTCAGAACGCCGTTTTTTATAAAGGAATTTGTAAAATTCAGTCAGAAAGGATGTTTTTTTTTTTATGCAACTTATAATGGCAAACAAGCTGACGGCCCACCTGATGGAAAGTGGTAACCGCCGCCTATAGACATGAGCAGTACCATGACATAACAGAGTATACTGTTTCGCCCATGATACCCCCCATGCGTTGCCATTCCTGAGGACTCAGGTGTTATTCCTCTGTACCCTGTTTCGAATATAATCGACAGAAAAAAGATTATATATTTACATAAAAATACAAAGTGTACAAGCATGGACACTATTGACGTTATATAATTATTTTAATGGATGATAAAGGAATGATAAACTTGATTATATGGCCGTTATTATTAAGAGATGAGCTTTTCAGACAAAATAATCCTGTAACACTGCGACCTCTGTGATCCACGCTGCCCTTTTAAAGTTCGCTACTAATTCCTGTCAGTGGTAGGAATTTTAAGATGTTCTTAGCAGCGATGTTTTTTATATTCTGAGGATACAAAGTATATTTTATAAAGGAGACATCGCTTATCTATAAGTGAACAACAGCAACAAATTTTGTATCATAGCATTTCTTCCTTATAGTGGCAAAATCTGCAAACGATTTTTGAGCATAAGCCTAGTTGATCCATAATATTGCATGTCTAACCACATTTGTTATTTTTTTTTCCTTTCTTATGGCACGGCACAAAGTGCATCCGCCAAAAACAAAGTTTGGGAAACAGCATTTTAGGAAAGGAGTTTTGGACGAAGGAATTTAGGATAAGGATCAGAAAAGTTGAATAATGGATAATATAAGGAAAAGGACAGATACCTAAATAGATATTACAATATATTTAACCTTAAAAATATATATGTAAAGTATATAAACTAAGAAAATTTACAACTTAATATTATTGATAAGAATAAAAGAGGAAATCAAATTATATACTTCTAAATTATCAAGAAACAATAATACTGGAACTGATGTAGGTAAGGGAATACGGAGGGAAAGGAGGGAATTGAAAAGAACAGAAAACCACATTTGTTATTAAAAACAAATGTTAAATAATTAAAAAAAAAAAACATATTAGAGCACTACTCTTTTTACTCTGTGCCGATCGGCTGTCACCGCGGTCTCTGATATTTGACCCCGGATCAAAGCGGGAGCGGGCAGACTAGCTGTTGAATGTTTCCTAGCTCTTATGTCAGAAATTAATGTGGGCGGTTTATTTCAGGCTTGTGAACGTAAACATTGAAACAAAGGACGTACTTAATTGCAATACATAGTCGTAATCGATATAAATTATGGCTGTATGCTAAGGCTGTTTGAGTGTGCTGCTTTTGACTTATATTTGAACTTGAATGTAACTTTATTTAAATAATAAACTTTATTTAAGTAATATTTGTATATTTAACGGATTTGCTAATTTAAATATTAGTGAATCTAAAATATTGGTTACACACAGGGAATATCATAAAAAAAAATCAAACGAATTGAGAATTTTCATAAAATTAAAAGACTATTAGAAGATTGCCTGCGTAGACTGGGGTCATATTGACAGCTAATAAAAATTTTAAACATCACGGGAAACAATCTCCGGCGTATATCTTAATAGGATCAGGACTTTAAAATGAAATACACTATTTTATCTAAGACACGGTTCGAACCAAGTTAACTGCGGACATAATCGTCCATCGTTTGCATGGGACTTCACGAATATTTTTTTTAAAGTCTAATTTTTTTTATTAAGTATTGGAGTCGTAAGTAACAATCTGTAGAGCTGTCGTTCCTTTTTTAAATTATTTTTGATGAGAGTTTAGTGGTTTCCTCGGATGACGTTCAGCAGGAGTGTGTCTGCGTGGAATCCGCCGCGGACCGGTCCCATCCGGGCCAACCGTTACGCGAGCCTCCGCGCGCCCGCGCCGCCGCCGGCCATCGGCCCACGTGTGCATGAGCCTTCCCTCCGTACGAGGTTGGATCAGAGATCCCATAATATTCCAGTGTCTTTTGCTGAATTTCGTTAACTGTAAATTGAAATTGAAAGATTCCCAGAGATTCCTCGATCTATGTTTGTTACTAGGTATGTAAACTCGGCATTTGTATGAAAAAAGGTAACACCTTTCACGTTCGTTCGTCTCAGTTGAAATTGCATTCCGAACTACGCAGTGGATTCATAAAAAAAAAACCATTCAAAAATGTATATAATGAAATTTACTTGAATAAAAAATATTTTAATTCATTACTTATTAGAAATACCGCCACCAGCTCTTACTCATAACAATCCCCACTCCCCCCCCCCACCCCACTTTAGGTTTGACTGGTAGACAACAAGAGATATCTGTTCAGTATAACAATTGTTTGCTGCAAAAGAAAATTATTAGTAAAAGGGATTGTTGGCTCATTGCTAGCAATACGGGGTCAGGGGGTCAAAGGTCAGATCGACCTCCATCAGGTCCCTTCGAAAATTGTCGTGATTAATTCCTGATAATGGGATAAACCTTTTTTTTTAGATAATAGGTTCGATTTTGAAGTGAAATTTCTCAAATTTATCTCTAATACTAAAATTTTTAAGTCAACTCAAATTAGTGAAAGACTGTAACTATTTTTTTTTTTCATTATTTATGTTTGTAAGTCCAATTACCACTTATAAAAAAGATTTGAATCCTTCCTTTTTAAAAACTAACGGCTCACCCTGGCTTCGCGTGTTTTTTTTTATATAAAACAGCGTATATTACTCGCAATCGGTTAATTAGTTTTTCTGTTTAACCATATAAAAACATAACATTTCTCTACACAATTCATGACAGTGAAATACATAGAGGCATGCTTAGTATATTAAAGTAATCAAATTATAAACAATAAATTTTTACAAATAAAAATACAATAAATCAAATCTTTCCTCTTCATAATTTTGTTTAGATTAGATGTGAAAGTGCGTATGTTTCCATTTGGCGTCTTAATAGCTCAAACATGTTATAAAATTTGCTATAAACGTACTATTTGACTTGTAGAAGAATTTAAACATTTATTCCTTTCAATTAACATTACCACAAACACATGGACAAAGTCACGGTGAAAAGCTAGTAAAACCAATAAAAAATCTTTGGTTTAGACATAAAGAACGGCGATTCAAATTCATTTTAAATCAACTTAAAAAACGAGGTTATAAATTAAATTGTTACGCGATATCTAATTCAATTTGACTTCGGAAGCGAGCAATCACGCAATGGTGAAATTACGCGGTATTTTTAAACGGATTGATAATTTTGTTTTTTTTTTTTTTAAATTAAAAAAGGAAAGTCTCAAGGAGTATGCATGTGTAATGCTACAATACATACGTATAATCTGCCGTATATATAGTCTATGGTCGTGTCGTGGGCCGCAGCTGTCGGCGCAGCTGCGCGGGCAGATTGCTTGCGCCGACCTGTCGTGAGCTTCGTTGCTCAGCATAGGTAGGTTGTATGTTAACTTGGGATTTGGGTGGTTAATAATTTTATTGTTATGTATTATGTATGCTATAGATGTGCACATAAATATGTAATTTTTATAAAAATAATTTTATACGTTTGATAATTTCCTTAGCTTCATCAATTTAGAAGAAAGTTTTAGTCCCCACTCGCTGGTTGCTATTTATTTTTGTTTTACACAAAGATAAAAATTTCTATAAGTCAGGTGTTACCATGACGTACGCCATAGCGCCACGGGGCGCCATATGGTTATGAATTAAGAATGCAATCATCATTGGATATCATTTCATTACTCCTTTTCACCCCGTGAATGTCTTAACGTTAAATGAAAGATCGAAATAAAATCTTTACCGCCTTACTGGGCGACGTGGTAATAAGAGGTTATATTTTGTTTTTAAGGAGAGATTTGTTCACAAAATGTCCCAGCAGTAGGACGCCAATGAATTGTTGTGACATTTGACTCCATTAGCAATATGTGCACAATACTGCACATAATAGGACACAGATAGGGAACCTCTGGTTTCAATAGCCATAGATAATATTGTTTTTTCTTTTTTTTTTATGTAGCGTTATGTTTAAGTGTCCTAGTCACAAGAATAAATAAACCGGCTATTTATTCTTATGTCCTTGTATAGGTAATTTAAAAATAGTTTGCAGTTAATAACGTTTTAACTTTCTGGGATATCAATAACTAAGAATTACCAATGTAATAAGTTATATCTTGTTTTTTATTCAGAATACGAGTGAGGACGATTGACGATATGCCTGGCGCGTTTAAATGGTAATTTGTCAGTGCTGCTTTGCGTAAACGAGGTCCCGGGTTCAATTTTTGATCGTGACAATTTATAATAGGAGAAGAACTTTTTAAAGAGACTCGTATTTCGGTTGTGGAAACTTATGACCCCAGATATTTGTCTATTTGGTTATCGTTGATTAATTTACCACTAACTTGAAAATGTCGATTAAAATATTTGAGAATTTTTTATATGTATTTTAAATTTAAAAAAACTGCGTAGTATATTTTTTTCATTGATTTATTAGTAATATTACAAAAGCCTATTACGACATCGTAATCTGCAAGAAAAGATCATATACCGTTTTAAAAAAAAGGTATTGCTTTATTTACTTACTTAATTAATATCCATACGGCGAGCCGTATACTCCTTTGCCCTTGTGTTATAAAAAAATCATACCTTTATTTATTTAAAATGACACAGCACAGAGAAAATAATCATTACATTATAGACGTAAATACCTATCTACCTTTCGTGTCCAGGGTTTTATTCTCGATTAGGTCAATTTCCAAGACGGTCCTGTCTAAATTGGCTCGAATCTGGTGTTCTGAATATCTAGATGTTCGTTGTGCGAACACATGCTACCTAAGCTACTTTGAGAAATTGAGTTTGCATGTAAAAAAACTCAAATTAAGTTTAATAAACTCGCAAGAAGTAAGTGCTACGTAAGAGATAAGATAAGCTCAGGTCGATGTATAAAAAAATCAACACGTGTCACGTGTTCGTGTGCCGGCAATTATAATAAAACTCATTCATCATTATAAGTTGTAATATTAGGTCAAGTAAGAGAGAAATTTAAAATTATTTATACTGGATCGTAGTTTTTTAATAATTTAGGTGTCATTCATCAGCCTAAAAAGTACTTTTTTTTTGATGGGTGAAAATGGTATGGTATCCCCGCCTGCGCTAACGGGATACGCTGGCGGAGCACCAGTGAAGGGTGATAGATGAGAATGAAAACAGGCCAGTTAGCCCATTATGATAAATTCATCAGGAATTAACCATGATAGTTTCCAGGGGGAACCGCGAGGAGGTCGACCTGGTTGGGTATATTGCTAGTAATGGGATTCTCAGTCTCTATTACTAACAATCCCTTTCCCCCCAAAAGTACCTATTTATAAATGTTAAGGGGGGAAGGGATTTTAGTAATCGAGATTAACATTCCGATTGCTAGTAATATATCCTATTAGGTCGACCTCCAGGCTGTTCCCCCTGGAGACCATCGTGATTGATTTATTGTTGAATTCGTCATGATGGGCTAACTGACCTGTTTCATCTATCATCCCTCACTGGTTTCCCGCCAGTGTATAAAGATAACGCAGACGGGGTAACTATTCTATTATTATCCAATGAGAAAAATTGTTAAGAAGAGTCATGGGTTTTCTTTAATTTCTTTTTTTCAATGGCAATCAGTCATTATTTTACGTACATTCTTGCCAGCGTCATATATGTAGGTATAAGAGGCTCATATAGGGATGAAATTATGTACATACTGGTATAGATATGGGGTTTTTGGTTTATAAAATATAACAGTGAGTTTTCATATGATGGTAAACATAAACGCCTTGCAAGTTTTCAGTTTGTAGCATTCGATATTATGTCATTATAATATATTCTTGGTGAAACATAGATTATAACTCTTTCTATTTGCTATTTATTTCGTCACTCACTTTCAAATAATTTTATTGTACCAATAATTAATTCAAAACAAAGATTTATCACACTGAATTATTATCTTGTAAGTATATTATTATATAGTATATTTTACTTCCTTCATATTAAATTTTAAGCATAAATACAATTATAAATATTCATTTATAATTTCTTTTAACAGAATTCGCGCCGTTTTCTAGTTCACCGTTCGTCATGGTTTTTATTCAATTTACCGAGTAAATTAAATTTACAACGATTGTAATAGTCTATCACAGATTACATATTACATAGATTAATTACAATTGGTAACAATTATAATAGGTAGTCTATGCTTTATTGAATTTTGGCGGGAAACATGCGTTCACAGATGATATAAAAGCGAGCAATGGAATCAATCTTACAAAAAACTAAACAAAAGCGACCAAGGTGTATGGCGGGCGACATGTAGAATCTGGCGCGTGCGCACGGCAGCTGCGCGCCCATCTGCCAACCCACTCGCCCAGCTCTGGACATCCGTCGTAACTGGATTAGTTAACATATTGAAGTTATAGGCTCTTTCGGAAATGGCTTTGTAATTGAATTGAGTTTCTGGCAAGTTTAAATAAATGGAACGAATATTTTAAAAATGATATCTATACATTAGCTGTTGTACCTATAGCTGGCAAGTTGAAATAAGTATGATATATCAAGTACATTAACCTGAGATATGAGGGGAGGTTAGTAATAGGTATTAGAGTTGCTATCAATCATCAATATATCGGGTCGACTTGGACGCAGTGCTTTCTGGGAACCATCGTGATTATTCCTGATATCTCTGTAAAGGCAGATAGACTGATCTGACATCATTCTCATTTTTTATCACTGCCTGGTACGCTACGAGCGTATACCGATAGTGCGGGTGGGGCTATAATTCCATTTTCATTCCATAAAAATGTAGACATAATAGTGGTAGGTAGGTAAGAGGTAGGTAAGACATTCGTAGGTAAGTATTTAATCACACTTATTGCCTGAGTATTCAACATTTCACATCCTATCGTTTGCTGTGTGGCCAGAATTTACAGTGTCACATTGTAATGATCCAGTGACCGCACAGACAGAGCTAGGGTTTCCGATCGCAGACAATAATCTCTCGAATCGAATCGAATCGAGACGTTTCAGGTCGATCCATGAGAGAATCGACGTTCAAAATATTCGATCATATGGAATACGATAGATGTTTTCATATTTGTTTACGACACAAATGAAATATCATCATCATCATCATTCAGCAGGCATCAGTCAGTCATCAGTCAAAGCAATAAACACTTGGCTTGTGACCATTTTGTGTTATTGTGGCATACTCACGAAAAATTATGTTACCTCTTTTATATATCTACTTTCTTTTTTGTTTTTTTTTATATGTATTCTTTTTTTTTAAAGTAGGTACCAATATCTGATTTGTGTGCTTTATGTGATGCAAATAAATTATCTATCTGTCTATCTATTTGTTAAATTATATCTGTCTTTAGAAAACTACACAATAAGAAATGACAACTTTCCTAACTAAAAGTAAATGTTCTAATATATGCTCATAGAAAAACTTTAGATAGATCGAATCAAAAATCGAATATTAAGAGAGAGATACCAGAGATATACTAGAGAGATACCAGAGGATATCAGAGAGATACCAGAGAGATACAAGAGGATTTCAGAGAGATACCAGATGGAGAATTTGTACAAAAGTCGTTTGCTTCGGTATCTCTGTCCCGTTCGTGTTTCAACGCAGTTGTGTTTGCGTGGCTGTGTTTCAGTTTAAAGGGTGGGATATGGCAGTGAATTTGCAGGGTACAGAGGAATAACATCTGAATCCTCAGGAATGGCAACGCATGGGGGGTATCATGGGCGAAACAGTATACTCTGTTATGTCCACGGTACTGCTCATGTTTATAGGCGACAGTTACCACTTTTCATCAGGTGGACCGTCAGCTTGTTTGCCATTCTAAGTTGCATAAAAAAAATTAAGATTTAATCGATTAATTTTCGGTCGAATTAAATCGAGATTGAAAACCCAAATAGGGCTGACCACCAGTTATCATCTGACGCCGTTTGCAGGATGTTTAGACTAGACGCTGAACATGCTGCATGGTGGTGGAACATTCGTTAATTAAAATCAAACCTACGCATCCATTCTGCTGACCTATGGTTACTGGTAACTCAGCTGGCCACAGGAAATTAAAGAATATAGCAAACGCAGCTTACGTCTATTTTTTTTATACCACGAAGACAGCAAACATGCATACAACCCTAAATTATATAGATAGAGTGTCTTCGTAATAGTAAAACAGTAAAAAATGTATGAAAAAAAACTTTTTCGTGCAATCTTGCGCGATAAATATTGTAGGTATAAGTTAATTCCTTTATAACTTTTATATTTACCAGAGGAAGACTTTACAAAAGTCGTTTGCTTGGGTACCTCTGTCCCATTCGTGTTTCAACCGTAAAGCAGTTGTATGCTGACGAATGGAACTTAAGAAACACGAATGGGACAGAGGTGCCCAAGCAGATGACTGTTGTACAAAGTCTCCCTTTAGCTGATCCGGCAATCGATGTTTTACCATATAAATTATTTCTAGGGAAATTTTTGGGGTAGGCCACCCTTATCACTTAGGGGTATAAAAATAGATAACAACCTATTCTCAGACCTATTGAGTATACATATACAATTTCGTTAAAGTCGGTTAAATCGTTTCGGAGAAGTATAACAACTAACACTGAGACACAACAATTTTATTTGTGATGTATATATATATATATATATATATATATATATATATATATATATATATATATATATATATATATATATATATATATATATATATATATATATATATCTTTCTATCAATCCGTGCGAAGTCAGGGCGGATCGTTAGTTAACAAACATACTATCCCATTACTATCGCAGGAAACGATCTTAGTTTTTAAATTTAATTGCGGTTACTTCTTTAAAAATATCATAAAAGAGACAAGTTTCGGTTCCGTTTGTGAAAAAGTATGTTAATGATTTATTTATAATTTTTTTTTTTTTGCACAAATTAAGACTTAGGAAACTACTATAAACAATTTTTAAAAAGTTTTAACGTTTATTTATGCCATTATTTGAGCTTGGCGTGGATAATGTTGAGCCCTAATAGCCAAGGGATGGGTAGCAGCTTCTCTTTTAATACAACACCAAATTCTAATTGCGGTTGCGGATGGGTGATAATGGTATGGTAGCCCCGCCTGCGCTAACGGGATACGCTGGCGGAGCACCAGTGAAGGGTGATAGATGAGAATGAAAACAGGCCAGTTAGCCCATCATGATGAATTCATCAGGAATTAACCATGATAGTTTCCAGGGGGAACCGCGAGGAGGTCGACCTGGTTGGGTATATTGCTAGCAATGGGATTCTCAGTCTCCATTACTAACAATCCCTTTCCACCCTATTCAGGGTACTATAAAAACTAATATTGTTTCAAATTCAAGAATATGAACCGATATTTAAATTTTTTCAACCCTTGATTGAAGAAATTTTGAGTATTAGTAATAATTTGGAATTTAATTAATAGAGCCTTTAATTATGAGAAATATTTGAGTACAGAGTAAATAAGAAATCGTTTTATGGCCTTTAATTTTTAGGGCTCAATTAATCTCCCATATTGGTTGCATATCTGTAAACATGGCGGTCTTTCGATTATCCAATATATTATTGTATATTGGATAATCGAAACAGTGGGATCGCTCCATGAGGCCTGTGATGATCCCAGGAAGCTTACGTGCTTCTGGGCGGAGCTTGTCTGGCTGTACTAGCGACGACTCACACGTGAAACGTCCCAAATAATAGGTTGATGCGAAAAAAAAATTTTAATTTAACGTTCTATATATATATATATATATATATATATATATATATATATATATATATATATATATATATATATATATATATATATATATATATATATATATATATATATATATATATATATACTAGCTGATTAGGCAAACGTTGTTTTACCATATACATTATATCTAGAACTATATATGAAAATTCATCGTACTACAATTATTATATTCGATTGCCATCTTGTAACCCTATTGCGGTATATAAAAATCGCGATTAAAAAACAGGAATTGATCGTAAAAGGGTAAAAATTGAAAGTTGTATGTATTTTTCAATGCTTAATTATATTTTTTTTTTTACAACTTAGAATGTCAAACGAGTTGTCGACCCATCTGATGGAAAGTGGTAACTGTCGCCTATAGACATGAGCAGTACCATGGACATAACAGAGTATACTGTTTCGCCCATGATACACCCTATGCGTTGCCATTCCTGAGGACTCAGGTGTTATTCCTTGTACCCAGTAAATTCGCGCCATATCCCACCCTTCAAACCGAGACACAGCCATGCAAACACAGCTGCTTCACGGTTGAAACACGAATGGGACAGAGGTACCCAAGCAATCGACTTTTGCACAAAGTCTCCCTCTGGTAATAATTAAATAAAAAAAAAAAAAAATTAAAATAATTAAAAAAAAATATTTAGGGATGGGTCACCCTTATCACTGAGGGGTATCAAAAATAGATGTTGGCCGATTCTCAGACCTACCCGATGTACAAACAAAATTTCATAAAAGTCGGTAAAGCCGTTTCGGAGGAGTTTAGTAACAAACACCGCGACACGAGAATTTCACTTGACGTTTGTTTTTTTATCTATGTTGCCTCACAACTCCGTCATTTATAAACTGATTTGGAAAAAGAGGTTTGGTTGAGTCGTTGAGAGGCTAAGAAGTGTGTAACAAAAAAAAAAAACAACTTTTTTATGGATGATAATGGAATGATAGCCACATCTGCGCTAACGGTATACGCTGGCGTGGTACCAGTGAGGGATGATAGGTGAGAATGAAATGGCAGGCCAGATAGCCCACCGTGATACATTTTGGATTCAGAACGATGGCTTCCAGAGGGACCAAATGGAGGTCTACCTGACTTGGGAGGGCGAAGGGATTGTTAGTAATGGGAATTAGCAAACCCATTGCTTACCATACCTTAACCATTGTGATTTATTTATTGTTGAATTTTTCACGATGGGCTAACTGACCTGCTCTCATACTCATCTATCACCCCTCACTGGTGTACCGTCAGTGTATACCGATAGCGCAGACTGGGTCACTATTCCATTCCCATAAAAAAAAATGTGGTACATAGCTCGAAATGAGGCTATTAGATCCTAATTATTAACAATCCCTTTCCCCCAACAAACTCACTTTTCCGTCTATAATTTTTTTTTCAATGGATGAAAATGTAATGGTAACCCCGCCTGCGCTAACGGGATACGCTGGCGGAGCACCAGTGAAGGGTGATAGATGAGAATGAAAACAGGCCAGTTAGCCTATCATGATGAATTCGTTAGGAATTAATCACGATAGTTTCCAGGGGGAACAGCGAGGAGGTCGACCTGGTTGGATATATTGCTAGCAATGGGATTCACAGTCTCCATTACTAACAATCCCTTTCCCCCCCACAAATCGTCTACAATATTAGGTAAGTACCTACTGCAATTGTAAATATCCAAGAGATAGAAGATATATCTATATTACAAGTAAAACGGGCTTATGTTAAAAAGAGATCTTGATATGAAGTACAACAAAGGATGAAATTATTTGAATACCCTCTCTTAATTTTAATAAAAAAAAAAAATAATAATAATAATCGATTTTAAATGATCAATAACAAGCTATGTTATAGATTTAGGACGTTAGCTATGCATTGAAATATTAACAATGGGAATACAGTCTGCAAAGATTTCAATGGAATGAACGTTTTATGGTGTTCTCAGAAACGTCGAGGCCGCTTGTTCCTAACTCGATTCCACTCGAATGCAACTCATATTAATCTTTATATCTTTGTAATAAATGTTATATTCGCGTTTCGTTGTGGCATAGTAAGTTTGTAAATGGTAAAGGATCTTTTCTTTTGTTCTAAATTATATGAAATTCGTTCGGAATTTGTGTTGACCATTGGTTATTATTTCCTACCTTGTTCTATGTTTACCTGATTTCCATTCACAGTGCTGTTGTATTATTGTTTTGCATTGTTTACAATTTGCAAGTTTTTTTTTAATTTACCTATTTTAATGACGGTAAAGCTGTTTTGAAGATATAATTCGCATAAGTAAATAAAGAGTGGGTACATTTTTGTTCTTTGGGTTGTTTTAAATGGATGACAATGGAATGGTGACTTCGCCGGCGCTAACGGTATACTCTGGCGGGGCACCATTGAAGGATGATAGGTAAGAACGAAAAGGAAGGACAGTTAGGTCGCGTGATGAATTTACTTGGAAAAAAACATGATGGTTTCCAGGAAGAACCGCGGGAAGGTCGTCCTGGCAGGGTGTATTTGCTAACAATGGGGCTACAAATCCCCATTATTAACAATCCCTTGTTCTGCGGGTAGGTTGTACTTGTTATTTATCTATGACCACTGTGTCTATGTTTGGCGCCTTTTTCGCGAATTCAGACTTTTTTAATTTTGAAAGATTATGTGAACATATATCCTCATTCATGTTGGGGTGCAGCGTAAAATATCAAAAATGAGTAAAATTACAAAAGCGAAATGTCATCTTGCCTGAATGTATTTTGACACGCTTTTTTTTTTAAACAAAAAGCGCGCCATTTATTTAGTGTTGCACGTAAGTCGATAAAAAAATTCTAAAATCATATTATAATTTTAAATTTCGAATTAGGAACATATTTTTTTTTATATGTTGACACCTGGCGCTTTATCGGTACAATCAATAGTTATGTTTGGTATATAAACATAATGTTTGGAGAAGGAACTACGTAAACTACTTTTAAGTCTGATTAATCAATACCTACATCCCCGTCATGTAGTCGCGGTTAAAAAGTAGCCTACTAGTTAATATTTATTGTCAGAATTACAAAATAAATACAAAAGAACGTTTAAAAACAAACATGATATTGTCTGGTATACCAATTGGTAATCTATAATTGGCTTATGTATGGCGTAAATATATTTTTAATTGTTCCTTTCAAAGAATGAATTCACACAAACAAAATAAATAATTAATTACATTAATTTAATTTTTTTTTTATAGGTGAAAATGGTATGGTAACCCCGCCTGCGCTAACGGGATACGCTGACGGAGCACCAGTGAAGGGTGATAGATGAGAATGAAAACAGGCCAGTTAGCCCATCATGATGAATTCATCAGGAATTAACCATGATAGTTTCCAGGGAGAACCGCGAGGAGGTCGACCTGGTTGGGTATATTGCTAGCAATGGGATTCTCAATCTCTATTACTAACAATCCCTTTCCCCCCAATAATTTAATTACATAGAAGCAAGATAAAGAGGCAACAAAAGGAGGCCTTATCGCTAAATAGCGATTTCTTCCAGGCAACCTTAGGATGGAGAGGAGTAATCAAAATTGCGTCTTGTCAAGGCGTAGCAGAAAAATAATAGGACTAAAGGGGGGGGGGGATGATAAGTTGATAAATGTGCTTGAACTTAGGTCAGTTGGACCGTTTTAATAAATTCGCTATTTTTTTTTATGCAACTTAGAATGGCATACAAGCTGGCTGCCCACCTGATGGAAAGTGGTAACCGACGCCTATAGACACGAGCTGTACCGTGGATGTAACAAAGTGTATTGTTTCGCTCATGATACCTCCACGCGTTGCCATTCCTGAGAACTCAGGTGTTATTCCTCTGTACCCTGTAAATTCACTGACATATCCCACCCTTCAAACTGGAACAGCCATGCAAATACAACTGCTTCACGGTAGAAACACTAATGGGACAGAGGTACCCAAGCGAACGATTTTTGTACAAAGTCTCCCTCTGCTATAAAGTGACTACAACGCTTTTTAGGAAGGATCGTGTAGAGGTCGACCTGAAGGACATATTACAGATAGATATAATTGGCTTCTATTTAATTTTATTAATTAGTAATTATATGGTTTTAGAGACCGACTTTTTATTTGTTAATAAGTTAATTATGTAAAGTAAATACTTAAAAAAAAAAAAAAATAGAATCAAAATAAAATTATATAAGTACCGGTTTTTCATACTTTTCTAAATTAAATATGTATATATGCAGATTCTCCCAGAATAAGAAAAAATACGTAGGTAGGTATATAATAAAATATTCATGCGAAAAAACTTTAAAAAAAACTGATTCCACAGTCATATGATTTGACAAAAAATTATGACGTCATCTGAGTGGAATAAATATATAGTTTGTAACCACGTGGCTCGTGCGTGTATTTACAATGCCATAGGGATTTTTATATCCTTCTGAAGATTTGTAATCTATGGCCGAATGTCGGTAGGCTCAGGTAGTGCCGGGATGGACGGTTTGAATGTCGAACACTGTCGGGTTGCCAACGCTGAAATATTTTTAACCTATAATTGTACCATCCATTAATTATTAATATAAAAAATATTTTAAAAAAATACCAATTTTGTATTAACTTATTATAAGTGAGGGGAAGTATATAATTTAATATTAATATTGAATGGTCTGGATTATGAGCGATAGATAAACAAAGATGGAAGCAAAGGATAAAATTGATTGTAAGATGGGTAACAAAAAAGAAAAAATATGGCACCATATAATTATTGTAGAAAATATTTATTCCTATGTACCCTATACAGGTTTAATTCTGTAATTAAGCCTATATAGAGTATACAGGTATATTATTAGTTATGTAGATAACGTTCCCATTACACGGGCGTCCATATCACATGAACGTTTTCTGCATATACTAGCTACCATTTAGTAAAGTAGTAATCACTCCTGTAATTAAGATAAATTTAACGAGACGCGTTGTACCAAATATTTGGACTTATTTTTACACATACATTCGACAAACATTACCCTCCATTCTTTGGTAAGAGATAAAAATTATCTTATATCTCGTTTGGTTTTTCTAACAATAAAAATAAATACTAAGTATAACTGAAAACTTAGACTTGTTCGAACTCTTAGTAATTTATCGAAGATTTTGTTTTAGTAATTAAAATACATTATAGTTTAGCAATAGGAACCCCAAAATACTACAAAAAAAAAAAATCTAAATACATGTTATGAAGACTCAATAAAGCTGCTTTGTTTATCGACTGGGCGAATAAGTATACAAATGGAGAATCGACGACTATTAGATGCATTCAATAATTATAATTAATTATAATTGAGTTTAGAAATTGAATTGCGAAATTGTACATTACGAGTATAGTCAACATTCACATATTCTTACTCACCCCTTGTTTTATAAATAACTCTAACCTTATTTCATTTTGAACCGGTTAAACAAAATGCTGCGATATACTTACATGTGTATGATATTTAAGCCGTCAGACGGCGACGTGTCAAGGATTACAACTTTCATTTATAAAAATATTTCTCTATTTACTCCTGAATGATAGGCGGAACCAATGTATGGCAACACTGTCGGGAAGCTCAGGAACCACTTCCCAGAACGATAAAGGGCCGGCGGTGTAAAGAGGAGCGCGGGGGGCGGAGCGGCGCGACAGCTGCGCTCGCGTCGCTCTCCCCTCGCCGCGCGTTATTCTGTCGCCGATCGCCGGGCAAATAGCACGCGTTCACGGGCTCGCGAAATACGCGCGTAACCACATTCCGTTGGACTCGAGTGCGTGAGTTCATAACAGTTTACGTACGAGCGGGTCGACATCGACACGGAAGATGGAGAGCGAGCGGGCGCGGCGCAGGAGTGCCGCGGTCCTTTGTCCGGGAGGCCCGTGTGGCTGGGCGGTGACTGGTGCTATATTCAGTATATGTGCGATATTGCACCAGTCCCGGCCTATCCAAGCGGGCCGGATCGGCCGACACCGCTACTCAGGCGCTCAGCATCCGCGGCGCGCAGTACCGTTACGCGGCCGGTCGTTCACAGCACAGCGGTGGCCACGCATAGGACGCGATTTGGTGTAAACCTTGTGCCTTTTATCGAATCAAATTGCACCAATCCCGGCCTGCCTGTAGCCACCGGCGAGTGTGCGGCGGCCAGCGGCTGCACGACTGGTTTGGTCGCACGTGGTAAAAACTCAGGTAACCGAGCTTACGGAGCTCCTCTGTGCCCCAATTGTTTGCGAATAACCACATTGTCTGTCATTTGAGGTGAATATGATGTTGTAGTAGGCATTTTACTGTGTCGCATTTTTATTCATGTACCTACCTACTTTTATTGAGGAAGTTCAAGGGAGTTTCATTGAATACAATGATAAATATTATTTTGCACGTATCATTAACATGTGGGATCTATTCGATTTTATTATAGTTTCTTTAGATCTTTCAATCGAGAAAACGTAGTTTCTATTTCAATTTTTTTTATCTGTGGGTAGTGTTTGATTTCCGTTATCTATTACTATTTTTTTTTTTTTAATTATCATCTACCCACGTAATTAAGGTTACTTGTACCATTGACCAATGAACTTTCTAAATAGAGGTAACTAGGTATCTGGTGCCGTTAATTATGACCAAAATTTATTTATTTATGCATAAAGACAAGTTCAGTGACGCAAGGTCGCTTGGCTACAGCTGCTCGATTGGAAATGATTAAAATCAAGTTATTGCATCGTCCAGATAATTACCTGGGTAGGTATTTATATTAACATATGTTTAAATGTTTTCAAATCCCGATACGAATGGCACCTTATCTAATCCTAAAGTTTGATTGTGACGTCCAATTTTAAAATTTGCAATGCGATCTTAGGATGTCTCTGAGTTGTATCATAAAAATGTATTTAATATTTCTTTGTTTTTTTATATAATTTGCTAAAGAATATATGAAATATCTACTTCATATGTGTACCTACATAGTAATGTATAAAATAAGCCCGATTCAAATTTGGCAAATGCGTTTTAGAAAAACATTTTCTTACCTACCCACCAGTTATTAAAAAAAAAATGTTATTTTAATGACAATATGTGCGTGGATAATTTATGTATTTATTTAAAAAAATATACAAAACGTTTGAACTGTTACATTAAAGAATCTATGCTGTTTTGTTTTAAAATTCGTCCAAAATGGGTGGACAAAGAGCATGGTTCATACAGCCTGTTAAAGAATGAATGCATTTCTGTACACTAGAGCAATTGTTAGAGACAAAAGTATGTTTTGCACTGATATGCTAGACTGAGGAACCTAACACAACTGCAACAAATAAAAAAAAAAATCAACGAGTTTTTAGGAAATATACGTACCTAACACCATAACAAAAAATTCCTTTTTTCTTAACTACCTACGTGTTTAAATCTGCTTTTTATGTGATTACTTAGCTATCTACTTAAGTACATAGTTTATCGATTTTTTGCTATTGTTGTGATCTAAATCTAGATAGGTATGTTTATAAAATATAGCGTGGTCCATCCAATTTATTTACATTTAAAAATTTATAACCAACTACTTACCTATCTACTTAGGTAAGCTATCTATAAGATTGACAGTAGAAAGTTTTGTAAACACGACTGTTTCTTTGCCTCCACTTGAGATCAGACTTGAAAGTGCAACATACATTTTGTGTCCGAATTGATAGAGTGAGCACGGACCATCGACAATGTGTGCGTAGACCGGTTTTGTTCATAAATCTTAATATATATATATGTATGTATCTATCCATGTTCTAATTTGTGGCAATGAATTGCACTAAAAATGCCTAACTTTTCTCATGTGAAATGTTCATTAAATGAATCCTTAGTATTATAAATGTAAAAGCGGGATTGTCGTAACAAATCAATATGAAATTTGGTATATACATACAATAATGTATGAAGATGGTTAGAGGCTACTTTTTATCTCGCTTAGTAAACATATCCCGGCCACGTGGACGATTTTGCGGGCAAAAGTTAATTGTAGTTAATAGAAAAATAAAAGTAAAGTTAGGTAGGTATACAGCATATTCCTTTTTGAAAGGCCGGCAGCACACCTGCAATGCCGTTGGTGTTGTGGGTGATCATGGGTGGCGGTAGTCACTTACCATCAAGTGAGCCGCGTGCTCGTTTGCCCCCTGTGTTGTAAAAATATTGTCACCCATCTGTGACCTATTAGTAAAATTGTACCCCCGACCTTAAAATGTCATCAATACAAACAATATAATGTAAACCAATGTTTTTCAACGTGTGGGTCGTCAGAATTACCACAGTGAAAAGAAAAACAAAGTTATGAAGATAGATTTGAATTTAAAACGTTTATGTTAATACAAATTAACAAAAAAATACAAATAAATCGAAGGTCGCGAAATATTTTTTCATACTAGGGGGTAGTGTCATAAAAAAGGGTTGAAAAACACTGATATAAACTATATAAGTATTTTTTTATGTAATTTAGAATGATAATTAAGCATTTTTATTAATCACTAGCTGACTCGGTAAACGTTGTTTTACCATATACATTATTTCGAGAACTGTACATGAAAATATATCGTACTACAATTATTATATTCTTTATATCTACTGCGGCATATAAAAACCTAGATTAAAAAACAGGGGTTGATCGTAAAAGCGTGAAAATTTGAATTATTATGTATTTTTCAAAGCTAAATCATAATAAAATAAAAATAAAAAAAGGTTGTCAAAGAATTAAAAAGAAATATTTAGGAGTAGGTCACCCTTATCATTGAGGGGTATGAAAAATAGATGTTGGCCGATTCTCAGACTTATCCGATATGCACACAAAATTTCATGAAAATCGGTAAAGCCGTTTCGGAGGAGTTTGGTAACAAACACCGCGACACGAGAATTTTATATAATAGATTAATTGTACATTAATCTTAACATCATTATTATCATTTCAACCTTTAACTGTCCACTGCTGGACATAAGCTTTTCCCATAAGGGAAGTTTTGTCAATGGTTGCCACGCTTGGCAGGCGGGTTGGCAACCGCAGTTAGGCTTTTAGACATGTTATAAGAGGGACGTCTCTCTACCATTACATTTCTTTGGACATTTCTTACGACACCCACAGCAAAGGAAGGGTTGGCTTATTCTATGCCGGGACTACGATAGAAAAAAAAATATATACTAAACCATTATTTTTAATTTTAAAACTTATTACTGTTTATAATTATTGTATGTAATAACCATTTAACACATTTTTTGAAGCAATTTTAAGTGGAAACTTGTTCATTTGTGTTTTATTTTTTGTATGTTTTTATTACAAAACTCAGTTTAGAATTGATTAAGATATCTCATAGCATGGGGTTCTTCAAAAGGGGGGTAAAGAGGTTTCTTCAGGGTTGGCAACGCGCGCGTAATACCTCTGGTATTGCAGGCGTTCATAGGCTACGGTAACCACTTACCGTCAGGTGGACAGAATACTTGTTTGCCACCTCAATGGTATAAAAAAAATCTACATAATGTTACGCGATATGTTATCTAATTTGGATCTTATTTTAATAATTAATTCTTTAGCAATACGGATTAGTTTAAAATGGTGTTGTTTCCATTTGTATTTTAAATTTTTTAACGACTTTTTTAAACGATTTTTAAAACTGTCATTTTTATTGCAAAATCTTAGATTATTATTTTAGGAATTTATTTTTATTTTATTAATCTTTAATTCAATAAAAAAACTCGGTCAAAATTGTTTGCTAAAATCGAATACAATTTGTAATAATATACCGTTATGTAGGTTTTTTTTATGCCACTTAGAGTGGCAAACAAGCTGACGGCTCACTTCATGAAAAGTGGTAACCGTCGCCTATAGACATGAGCAGTACCATGGATATAACAGAGTATACTGTTTCGCCCATGATATCCCCTATGCGTTGCCATTCCTGTGGACTAAGGTGTTATTCACTTTATTGCAACATAACAGGATTTGTTGAACTATAGTGTAGTACAAAAGGTGGTCTTTTGCTAAGCAATTACTTCCAGACAACCTTTGGGTAGAAGGAATGTACCCTGTAAATTCACTGCTATATCCCACCATTCAAACCAAAATACAGCCATGCAAACAACTGTTTCACGATAAAAACCCGAATGGAACAGAGGTACCCATGCAAACGACTTTTTTACAGTCTTCCTCTGGTAATTGTAATATAAATAATATGTTAAGGCAGGCACGTTAAATTAATATATTCTCAAATATATTGCGCATACCGCCCACATAGGAATTAAAAAGTCTTATTGTCCACTTTAAAACTACCCACCTACTCCAAAATAAAAAAAAAAAGTAAGATGTGGAGAAATGTTACTAGTATTGTAAGAATTGTAGAACAGCTGAAATACACATCAAAAACTCAAATTTTTTGCCATTTAAAATACTTCCAAAACTAACACATTATATATAATATATATATATATATATATATATATATAAATATGTGTGTGTGTACATATATGTGTGTATATATATGTATAATGTGTTGAGAAAGACTGATAAAATAAATGATGCATGCATTTTACCTCCGTTTACATACAATACTAAACGTGTTGAGTGTAGTTGGGTGTGGCTTGTGTAACTAAGATATATCAATATGTCTATGTAGTTAGTGTAAATACATTGAAAGTGGCACAGATAACACTATATTTTTTTAATGATGGCCATTTCCTTTTATAGTCTATGATTTTGTGTCTATGCTCTTTTAATATTTCTATTGTGTTTTTACTCTATCATATATATAAATATATATAAAAGAAATAGGTTCTTATATTCGTTCGTGTTTTTTTATATTTGTTACCTCCTAACTCCTTTACTTATATACCGGTTAAGGAAATTCCTATCTGAATATACACGTACAGTTTGGTCCCATTGAAATTTTATCAAAATTGATATGGTAATTTAATTTTTAAATCTAATCTAATTAAATCTAAGTTTGTGGGACATAATCTTTATTTATTATGCTTCGTTTTTTATTATTTACAACGTGAATATGAAAGTGTCGTGCTGTTTATTTTTTTTTTATACAACTTAGAATGGCAAACAAGCTGACGGCCCACCCGATGGAAAGTGGCAACCGTCGTTCGTCGCTGTGTTCTTACTTCATCATTAACCAGAGTTAAAGTTGATTGAACTATAAGTATATATTCCACCTATATATAATATATGATTAGCCAAGTTTTAAGCATTATTATCAATTGCTCTTTCTAAGTCGGTCAACGGCGTAACTGTGAATGTACTAGTCGCCAGCTTATTGCATTCCAAAACATGAATGCCTATACGTTAATGTTTTTAAACATACATTGCTGGCTGACTGGACCATATTTGTAACCACCATATATTATTATTTGAAGTAATTATTGTTTTTCTAAAGATAATAACTATCCTTCGATAATAGATAGATAGATAGATATATCGTTTATTTGTTTGTTACTAATCACACACAACATGTACATAAGAATAGATAATACATAAAACAACATAAGATTTATAAAATTGTGTTATTATGTGTGATCTGCAGCAATACAAAAAGGTCGAAGCTCAGCGTTTAACATTGTTCAAGGAACAAAACACAGATTTTCAGCTTTAACCCATTTGAGGGTACGTGAAAATAATAAATAAAATAAAAAGAGCAATATTTTTGGTGACTGTCTGTGCAGTGTGTGTATAATAAGAATAATGTAAATGTAATAGAGAACATGTTATTTTAAATCAATTATTTTATACCACTCAGTTGGTAAACAAGCATACGTCCCACATGATGATACATTTTTCATTAGAACATTTATAATAATTTTAATTAAAAATGTGATGTCTGTGCTGATAAAAATACACATACATACATATCTGTCACGCCTGTCTCCCGTTAGGGTAGGCAGAAACAATGGAACGCCAAATGCTTCGATTCAAACAAACCTCTTTCGCTTCTTCCACATTTAATCAATCTTTTCATACACGCTCGCCGGTTACGGGTACTTTTAATTTGGCCCTTCTTCATCACGTCGCCTATTTGGTCAACATACGTCCGTCTAGGGCGGCCCCTACCGACATCTCCATCCATTCTTGCTCGATAAATCTCTTTCGTAATTCTTTTTCATCCATCCGCTTCAAATGACCAAACCAACGCAACATTCCTTTTTCGATGTTTGTCACTACATCGTCTTTCAGTCCACACTTCTCTCTAATCACACTGTTTCTTACTCTATCTTTTAATGATAAAAATATCTGTATTTTAAAAAGCAACTGAGTTAAAAAAATCTAAATAAATAAAACAAAATTGGGTTAGTTACACCATTTCTAAATTCAGAACGGCTGAGCAGTTTTTGATGATCTATGGTTTGTTGGATTCGTCTGCGTCCTACATAACAGAATAACTCTAAAAATATCTAAAAGATTGAAAAAAAAAATTTAGACTGTGCGAAGTTAGGCGGTACGAAGTTTTCCGGGTCAATTAGTATAAAATATACAAAAGTACAGGTTAACATTAGATTTTTTTTTAATTTTTTTTTTATTGGATGAAAATGGTATGGTAACCCCGCCTGCGCTAACGGGATACGCTTGCGAAGCATCAGTGAAGGATGATAGATGAGAATGAAAACAGGCCAGTTAGTCCATCATGATGAATTCATCTGGAATTAATCATGATAGTTTCCAAGGGGAACCACGAGGAGATCGACCTGGTTGGGTATATTGCTAGCAATGGGACTCTTAGTCACCATTACTAACAATCCCTTTCCCCTTGGTTAACCTTAGATTATAAGATTGACATCTTCATTTATTTTTATTTTAATAGAATTGTAAGCCAAGTGCTTTCCAAATGAGCGGTGGAATCATAAAAAAACATTTTTAAAAAGGCTTATTAAATTTAAGTTTACTTGTATAAAAAATATTTCTTGTTTTCTTTCCCGCCGCGTTATCCACCAGTGAGAGATATTTTTAATGACGAAAATGGAATGGTAACTTGCGTAAATGGTATACGCTGGTGGATTCCCAGTGAATGATGATATATGAAAGAAAACTCAGATCAGGTCGACGACGGGCCACCATCGTGATGAATCAATCAAAAAGAACATGGCATACAGTTGAGTGACACCATTTTAATGCTGATCTTTTTGTTTTTGTTTATTTTTTTTTAATTAAGTGTGAAATTGAACAATAAATAAATATTTTGTTTCTTTCTTTCTGTCGGCAACTCAACACTAAAATAAATTATTTGTAAATGGCAAGAGAGAACGAGGTTCTTTCTTCTAATAAAAAAAAAAAACTCAACTGAATGTACTTGTCTTGTAATTATAACATCAAATTAATTATATTTGAAAGTAGTGTAATTGTAAAATCATTTTGTGATCGGTTTCTTAACAGAAATAACGAATACGCACATGGTCCTTCGTGCCGGATATGAGTCCAGCGACCTATAGATGAATTATAATAATAAAACCAGGAATTAATCAAGATGGTTTCCAAGGGCAACCGCGTGGAGGTCGATAGGATACATTCTTCTTATATATCTAAAAGTTTGGTCTGCGTTATTTTATCATAGGCAATTAATCTATTTTTATGGTGAGATGAGAGTCATGCCCCCCTTTGGGAGGTTAATGGGTTATTATGTCAATGATAGCAGTTAAATTACAGTAATTACATCTGCATATGTTTTATAAAACATCGATTGTATGGTACATTATGTATTGTATTCTAAATATAATAGTTGCATGGAAAAATGATTCACAAGAGACCAGAATGCAATCGGAAGCATAATTCTATGATTGGCAAAACAGTTTCAGTTTTGAACCGACTTTATAAAAAAGGAGGTTTTCAATTACTTTTTTTTTAATGTTTTTAAATGTTATATATATATATATATATATATATATATATATATATATATATATATATATATATATATATATATATATATATATATATATATTTTTTTTTTTTTAATCGGAAGGATGAATTCAGAGATTGTTCCCGTAGAAATTTTATAAAAATCTAATTATACGATTTAGTAGTATTCGGGAGTTTTATTACAAATACAAGTATGAAATAAATAAAATATAAATTCATCCATTTATAAAAATCAACTCTTTGAAAAAAAAAAACAGTTGAGCTTTTTGCTCGCTCTCTCAGCCGGAATTGTAAAGCATTTGTAAAGGGGATTTTAAAGACATTTTAAGATAAATTTTCAAAAAAGTTTTATAAAAAAATATGACTATTCAAAAATTTTGTTTCTTTTTTTTATCTTTTATCATCTTAACGGTATTTTTTATCTGATCTCAATAAAGAGGGTAGTTTTTTGGAAATGTTTAGTAATTTGTTACTCTATTAGAAATCTTTTTTTTTTTTCTGCGGGTACCGTAAGAGATGTTCAGCGGTGGACAGTTAATGGCTAATATGATGATAAATAGAAATTTGAAATAGGAAACAGTAAAACAGCGAAATTAAAAAAAAGAAGAGATTGTTTTTTTTTTTTTGATAAATGATAGAGAAAATTTTTTTTTTGATAAAATTTATGTTACTGTATTTCACTTGAATTATTCACTCGTCATTGTATATTTTTATTTATGGTGCAATAAAGAGTTAAATAAATAAAAATAAAATTGTGTAATGGTAACCCCGCCTGCGCTAACGGGGTATACACTGGTGGTGTACCAGTGAGGGATGATAAGTGAGAATGAAAAGGCAGGGCAGTTAGCCCATCGCAATGTATACACCTGGATTTCAGCGTGATGGTTTCCAGGGAAGGACCATGTGGAGGTCGATCTGACAGAGAATATTGCTAGCTATAAGATAGCAAACTCACTTTCACATTTATAATGTTAGTGAGCATCTATGTTTAAAAAAGTTTTACAACAAACATTATTACAACAACAAACATTGTAAAATTAAAATGAGTGTATATGCGTATTTTTATATATATATATATATATATATATATATATATATATATATATATATATATATATATATTTATATATATATATTTAAAGTACTAATTTTGCACCTTTTATGTTATGCTTTTTATGCTAATCCTATAAATAATTTCTCCTCTCGGGTTCTCCAGGTTGACTGGAAGAAATCCCTTTAAATGATAAGTTCGCCTGTGTACACTTTGGTATAACCTAATATCTATATCTGGGGGGAAAGGGAGTTTGACAGCCCCATTGCTAGCAATATGCCCTATTAGGTCGACCTCAACGTGGTTCCCCCTGGCAACCATCGTGAACAATTCTTGTTGAATTCGTCACGATGGGCTAACTGACCTGTTTCATCCTCACCTATCATCCTTCACTGGTGCCTCGCCGGTGTATACCGATAGCGCGGGTGGGGTTACCATTCCATTTTCATCCATTAAAAAAAATCTATATCTATAAGTGAATGTACAAAAGTATATAAATAAATAAATAAATAAATTTACAACATAATAAATAAATAATAATGTGTCAACCAGACTTTCTCATGGTTAACGCACACGATCCCAAAAACGTGGAAAGGATGCGCGCCCGTACGGTAACCGGAAATCTCAGTTATTGAGATGAAACTACTTTTTATTTGCCATTTTTGCGTTCAAAGGGTGAACGTTCATGCAAGCTGCACGTAAAACCTGATTTGCAGGAAAGGAGCTTTACAATTTCGATCGGTTCCTTACTGAGTTATGTTAGGGGTCCGTGAACCTCTTGATGGTGGGGTTGAGACATTATTGTATAAAGTGGTCACATCCTATATTTTTATATACAGCGTGTATCCTTATATATTATTTATTTATTTATAAAACACTAGCGGCCCGTGCCGCATTAGACATTTTTACAACATTTTAAAAAGTGGTTATTGTGACATAACGATAATAGTTGGACATATAGTATCGCGAAGTTTTTTTGTAGGTATTGACATTTTCTTCAATATTGTAGAACATACTTTTGTTCTATCACCAATAGTTTCCGCAGCGCACGCGACGAAAGATATTTTATAGTATTTTTTTTACACCTTGAGCTACGTTACTAAAGTTTTAGTAAGGATCCCTAATCTTTTCTAGCAATAAATATAGCCTATGTTACTCAGGGTGAAAGAATTTTTGAAATCGGCAAAGTAGTTTTTGAGTTTGTTCATTACAAACATACATACACACAAAAATACAAATCTTTCCTCTTTATATTAGTGTAGATAACATGTTCACAATAATTAAACAATAGGTACAATGCTATAAATTAGTGGGAAAGGATTTGTTAGTAATGCCGACTATCAGTCTCATTGCCAGCAATAAACACTGACAGGTCGACTTCCACGTGGTCCCCCCTGGAAAGCATCGTACTGAATTCCAGGTGCATTTATCACGATGGGCTAACTGACCTGCTCTTTCATTTTCAGTTATCATCTCTCATTGGTGCCCCGCCGGTGTATACAGATAGCGCGGCGGGGTTACTATTCCATTATCATTTATTAAAATAAAAAAAAAATACCGTTGGCAATCCACATTTTATTTTATTTAATATTTCATTAACATTGGATAGTTGTTAGATAAATAAATAAATAAATAACATTAATTAAATAGTTACTTACGTTTAAAGAGAAATACTGCTGCCTATCCCAAAAATTATTATTTTTAAAATTTTTAGAAAATTCCCATCTTCCCTTTTAAGGAGAGGAGATGGCAACTAACTCCCGGCAGAAGCACAGTCGGCCGGCGTTTAGAGCCCTAGGGAGAGAAACCGGCGTATAATGCGGGCAGAATCTAAGAGCACCGCTTTCTGCATCTTTCCCGGGAGTGAGTCGCCTCGGAATACCAACCGTCTGAGATGTTGTTCCAGACTGGTTGGGATAGGACCGTTCACCGACAATTATTATTGTCTGCTATTAACTGTCCACTGCTGAACATACAGACCATCCCCATAAGGAGGGTTTCGCTAATAGTTGCCACGCTTGGCAACGGCAGTTAGGCTTTGGTTATATTTTAATTGGGACACTGGCGTTCATTCCTCGACTATTAAGTTCCCTTAGTCGGTTTTTACGATACCCACGGGAAAGGAAGCGGTGGCTCATTCTATGCTGGGACCATACGGTGACTTAAAATTATATGTTTACATTGTTTCTTTTATTTCCTCATATAGCTAAGGTACAACAATATTTATTTATAATATATATATAAATACTTGAATTATGACTATTTTTAGCCGTTTTCCTTTATATATATATAGAACAGTGGTAATTAATTTTATTCCTACAAAAATGTATATACATATATTGTATATATTTCTCTATGCAACTTAGAATGGTAAACAAGCTGACGCCCCACCTGATGGAAAGTGGTAAACGTCGCCTATAGACATGAGCTGTACCGTAGACATAACAGAGTATACTGTTACGTCCATGATACCCCCCATGCGTTGCCATTCCTGAAGACTCAGGTGTTATTCCTCTGTAACCAGTAAATTCACTGCCATATCCTATCCTTCAAACCGAAACACAGCCATGCAAACACAACTGCTTCACGGTAGAAACACGAATGGGACAGAGGTGCCCAAGCAAACGACTTTTGTACACAGTCTCCCTCGGGTATCTCTCTCTCTCTATGTTTCTAGTGCAATAAGTAGATAAATAAATAAATAAAATTAGTGTTAGTAAAACTAACCCTAAGTTAAATAACGTCTCATTATCCTTCCTAGTATTATGAATGTGAATGTGTTTTTTTTTTTGATGGGTGAAAATGGTATGGTAATCCCGCCCGCGCTAACGGGATACGCTGGCGGAGCACCAGTGAAGGGTGATAGATGAGAATGAAAACAGGCCAGTTAGTCCATCGTGATGAATTCATCAGGAATTAACCATGATAGTTTCCGGGGAGAAACGCGAGAAGGTCGACCTGATTGGGTATATTGCTAGCAATGAATGTGAATGTGTTTGTTTGTTACTTTATAACTCCTTAATAGCTTATCACTATGACATTAGGTATATACGTACTACATGGGATGGGGAAGGATATAAGGGTACTTTTTTTTTTTGATATAAATGGACCAATTTAATGCATTGTTTTCATACCAAAGGTTGATTGGTAGAGAATGCTACTAGCATTGAGAGTCTGCCTTTTGTACCATATTTTACTTTGGTCAAGAAAGTTATTTAATTAACTAAATAAATGTTTGGTTACTTTATATATCTTAAAAAATATTTGTTGGAGACCCCCATAGGAACGGCCATGACCGTTAATCTTTAGGGGGTCACAGTATAGTTTGACAAACACTTATAGATTATCCTTAGATGTGCATACATAATTGTCAAATCGGCCTTTCCGTACTAGACATTGAAAGAAGGAAAGAAATTTGATAACATACAAATAATATGTACTTGGAGAGAAAGAGATTGTTAGTAATGGAGACTGAGAATCCCATTGCTATCAATATACCCAACCAGGTCGACCTCCTCGCGGTTCTCCCTGGAAACTATCATGTTTAATTCCTGATGAATTCATCATGATGGGCTAACTGGCCTGTTTTCATTCTCATCTATCACCCTTCACTGGTGCTCCGCCAGCGTATCTCGTTAGCGCAGGCGGGGCTACCATACCATTTTCACCCATAAAAAAAAAAGAAAAAAAAAGTACTTTTAATATTAAAATGTGTACCAAATAGGACTCCATGTTGGCATTAATGGATCTATGGAATGGAATGCATGCATGGAAAGCTTTAGTTAATGACTTAATTATTTAAATTGAACCAAACCAATTTAGTTGATTGTATAAGTAACTATATTTACATTTTAAATGTACCAGATATTTGATTATTAGTTTTAGAAATTGGTTTAGTACATTACCAGAGACTTTGTACAACAGTCGTTTGCTTGGGCACCTCTGTCTCATTCGTGTTTCTACCGTGAAGCAGTTGTGTTTGCATATCTGTGTGTCGGTTTGAAGGGTGGCATATGGCGTGAATTTACAGGGTACAGAGGAATAAAACCTGATTCTTTAGGAATGGCAACGTATGGGGGATATCATGGGCGAAACAGTATACTCTGTTATATCCATGGTACTGCTCATGTCTATAGGCGACCGTTACCACTTTCCATCAGGTGGGCCGTCAGCTTGTTTGCCATTCTAAGTTACATTATACATACCAGTATTTAAATTAACAAATTGCCAGTATGAATAGGTTTTTGTGTTAATTGGCGTCACAGTATATTCTGTAATGTCGATATGTCTATAGGCGACGGTGACTTTCTACAAGGCGAGTATAAGAATCGAGTCTGTTTCGATGCGTCATTACGATTTGTAAAAAAAAATATTATTTTGCTCTTTTTAAATTTTACTGTACTACTTGTCTTTTCTGCTTGATTACTGCTTGATGGACGAGAACACCTTTAGGTGTTTTTATAAAATACATTTCGACTTTTCAATCGACTTCAAAATTTTTTTATACAACTTAGAATGGCAAAGTTAACCGTGGCCTATAGACATGACCATGGACAAACAGACATATATCGATCCCTGAGGAAAGTACTTCACGAATGAAGTCATACATTGATTGTTTATTAATAAAATGACAATTAATTATAGAAAAAAAATATATAAAAAAAAATAGTAAAAGAGGCGGTCGGTCGTCGGTATGTATGTAGTTACGCGTACGAGAGAGCGGACAGCGTGCATAGGATTGTCAACTTTTTTTTTTACAAGAAATAAAGTATATTTTGGTCTGAGAAGAATATTAAACAGCATTTTAAAAAAAAAAAATTAACAGTATTTTATTTATTTAATGTTTGAAATACATATTTTTCTAGAGTTTCTCGCACAACTTATTAATTTAGTCTTTTTTTTTAAAACTTCATACAGTCTCACTACAGTTATTATAACTAAAAATAAATGAGAGGCTTATTTTTTATTAAATTAATCTGCACTGAGCGTCCTCTGATTGAATAAAAAAAAATGTGTGAGCGTCTAAGTCGTAACTCTTATAGTGTTAAGCATTTTGATACTGAACACAGTATTTTGTATACTTGAATGAGCTCCCTGCCGAGGTTTTCCCAAGAGACTACAGCATGGGGTTCTTCAAAAGGGGGGTAAAGATGTTTCTTCAGGGTCGGCAATGCGCGCGTAATACCTCTGGTATTGCAGGCGTTCATAGGCTACGGTAACTACTTACCATCAGGTGGGCCGTATGCTTGTTTGCCACCTCAGTGGTATAAAAAAAAAAAAAACTTTATTCTACAGTAAACAGTATAATGTAGTGATAAACACTAGAATACTATTTTTAAGGGGGGAAAGGGATTGTTAGCGATGGGTCTTAACAGCCCCAATACTAGCAATGTTACTAATCGGGTCGACCTCCACGTGGTTCCCCCTGCAAACCATCGTGGTTACTTCTCGTGGAATTCTTCACGATGGGCTAACTGACCTGCTTTCATTGTCATCTATCATCTGTCACTGGTGTCCCCGCCAGCGTATACCGTTAGCGCAGGCAGGGTTACTATTGCATTATCACCCATTAAAAAAAAAAAAAACTATTTTTAACAGTATAGTTGGCAACCCTAGCGCGCAGGCTAACGTCCCGTATAGCAAACTTCGCTAACGAGACACATAACGGGCCTCGTGTTTCTGTCATTAGAGGCAGTTATTTAGCAAATACCTTAATGGAAAACAGGCGGTTAGGTTTAGGTGATGTTTTAACAGGGATGCTGCTGTCCATTCTTCGACTATTAAGTTTGCTAAGTCGCCTCTTATGACATCCACGACACAGAAAGTGGCCCATTTTATGCCGGGACTATAATTTTTAAGTTGAAAAATGAAAATGAAAAAATATTTATTTCGTAACAAAATTGATACCATACTAAGATCGTTGTGGTGACCTTCTGGTAAGTGTTATCACCTGTATCAGAAAGTCACGCTCCTCCATAACCATGCAAATACAAATCATAGTACCATCAAATTAAGACATAAACATATACTTACCAGAGGGAGACTTTGTACAAAAGTCGATTGCTTGGGTACCTCTGTCTCATTCGTGTTTCAACCGTGCAGCAGTTGTGTTTGCATAGCTGTGTTTCGGTTTGAAGTGTGGGATATGGCGTGAATTTACTGGGTACAGAGGAATAACACCTGAGTCCTTAGGAATGGCAGCGCATGGGGGGTATAATGGGCGAAACAGTATACTCTGTTATGTCCATGGTACTGCTCATGTCTATAGGCGACGGTTACCACTTTCCATCAGGTGGGCCGTCAGCTTGCTTGCCATTCTAAGTTGTATAAAAAAAAAAATCCTTTTTGACTTATGTATATATAAATTGCATAATTTCGCTGTGTATTTTTTTTATGTAAACTTTAAAGGTAAATATACAGTTATCACGCCATAGATATAGTATCTTGCGCCGCGACGCGCCGTGAATCAAGCGGAAAGGTGATTCACTGGCGACTCGAGAGATCGTAGGTGACCGTTATGATTTAAATTGTAAGCCGCGGCGGCAGCTGTCACAGCATGCGCCACACGAATTGCGGTACACACTTTTTTTACAACACAGGGGCCAAACGAGCACGCGGCTCACCTGATGGTGAGTGACTACCGCCGCCCATGATCACCCACAACACTAACGACATTGCAGGTGTGCTGCCGGCCTTTTAAAAAGGAATATGCTCTTTTCTTGAAGGTTACGATGTCGTATCGGTTCGGAAATAATGCTGCTGGAAGTTGATTCCAAAGAGTGGTTGTGAGTGGAAGAAAGTGCATTGAAAAACGCACGGTGGAAGATCGCCACTCGACCGGATGGTTGGGATGAAACTTTAGTTTATGGCGGATTGTACGGTGGTGAAAATCAGCAGCAGGTATTAATCCGAACAATTCCTCAGAACACTTATCTCGAATATCGAGATTTATGAATGCTAAGAACAAGGAATTACATAGAAGAAGTGATAAAATAGTCAATTCATAACAGGCCAGTGTATAGAAAATGTTATACGGCCGTATAATAACCCTACCAAATTCAGACACAACCTGCTTGCATACTTTCTACATAAACTGTGTCGAATATATAATCTAGTAATGTAAAATTTGTCATTGACAAATAATTGACACATCAAAACATTTTCTATACACTAGTCTGATATGAATTGAAAAAAGTAGCAACTGATGGTGTATCTTTCGTCCTTTTTTTACTAATTATATTTGCATAAGAAGAAAAGAGCCAACTATATGATGTGCAGTTTTTATTTTATAATTCCTTCTATGTAATTCCTTGTTCTTAGTATGAATGATATTTTACTTAATTGTTGCGTCAAATTTTTTTTTGTAGTCTATTTTAATAAAGGGAATTATTGATACAAAAATATAACAATTTAAGATTTTGCCATTTCGGTATGTGGATCTTTTTTTTTATACAACTTAGAATGGCAAACAAGCTGACGGTCCACCTGATGGAAAGTGGTAACCGTTACCTATAAACATGAGCAGTACCGTGGACATAACAGAGTATACTGTTTCGCCCATGATACCCCCCATGCGTTGCCATTCCTGAGGACTCAGGTGTTATTCCTCTGTACCCTGTACATTCACGACATATCTCACCCTTCAAACCGAAACACAGCCATGCAAACACAATGGATCTGCGAGTATATTTGAAAATAAACCAATCTCCTGTCTATTGAGACTATATTTCTATATCGATTCTTCCCTTGGGGGAAAGGGATTGTTTGCAATGGAGTTTGACAGCCCCATTGCTAGCAATATGCCCTATCAGATCAACCTCCACGTGGTTTCCCCTGGAAACCATCGTGAACCATTCTTGTTGAATTCGTCACGACGGGCTAACTGATCTGCTTTATACCCACCTATC
This sequence comes from Galleria mellonella, assembly GCF_026898425.1. NCBI lineage: Eukaryota > Metazoa > Arthropoda > Insecta > Lepidoptera > Pyralidae > Galleria > Galleria mellonella. The sequence continues at coordinate 2,823,062 of NW_026441987.1, read as the reverse complement.
ATCCTTCACTGGTGCCCCGCCGGTGTATACCGATAGCGCAGGTGGGGCTACCATTCCATTATCACCCATTTAAAAAAATACTTCTCTTTGTGTTTTGTATTATACTAACAACCAATAATTTTCAGTCAAAAGTACTTTTGACTGATTTTGCTAGTCAATAGTGGTTTTGACTGGTTAAGAGTTTTGACTGCAACATATATACTTTTTTAATTTATTGTGAGAAACAGCGGAGTTTATTAAACAAGTTTTATGTTGTAAAAAAAGGTGATGATAGCTGAATTAGTATTTGAATAATCGTGTCGCGGAATTTGAGAATTTAATTGCAGAACTCGTCTCTACAGTCTAACGGGCCAGTGCATCTCAACCTGTTTGCTCGTGACCCCCAAAGGATCGTGGACTTGCTCCGAGAGGATGGCTCTTAATAAGGTGTGTTTTTTTTTATTATATTACTGTTTATTCCAATGTTGCGTTTGCGTCGTGTACTTGGATAATATAATTGTGGCTTCTTTAAAAAAAAGCCAGTGTTTTTCAACCTGTGGCTTGTGACCCCATGGGTTTTACTACGCGAGTATGGCGGTTGTTTTTCATTATGTTTTCAGTTATTATTGTTTTTGTAATTCCCGATTAAGTTTTATAGCGATCCTAGGGATCACACCTTTGAGAAGTTGAAAAGACTGTTCCATATAATAGGCAGCCATGGGGGGAAAGGGATTGTTAGTAATAGGGTCAAACAGCCCCATTACCATATACCTGTCATATACCCTGTCAGGTCGACCTCCACGTGGTTCCCCCTGGAAACTATTGTGACTAATTCTGGTTGAATTCGTCAGGATGGGCTAACTGACCTGCTTTCATCCTCATCAGTCATCTATCACTGGTGCCTCGCTAACGTATACCGATAGCGCAGACGGGGTTACCATACCATTATCACCCATTAAAAAAAATAGGCAGCCATGATGGTATTTACCACGATAGATTTATGTTTAAAAAAAGTGTCCACGTCCAGACTGCCTCTCGTCTGCAGCGGAAATATTATAAAATACCCAGCACTTTGTTTATGCGAACCGATCACGCCGTCCACGTAACTAACTAGCGTCTCATTATTTCGTTCCACGCCACAATTCCTTATAAAAACAAACGGACGGACTAATTCATTCATACCGGCGCACGTGGTTAATATAAATTAAAAGTCACGCTAGATACTAGTATATTGGGGTAGGGGACGCGGGGCCTTGACACCGAATCAGTGGACCGTTAATTTTTCACTTTTAACACAGCAGATGCACACAATTAAAACAATACAATGAGCTTTTAAGTTTAAACCATTTTACTCGTATGTGGTCGCAACAGTACGCCCAGCGTCTTGACGTAACGGTCGTGTTGTGTTGTTAAATTGTGCAATTGTACACGGGAACCGGTAGTGCGGGGTAATGACATCGAACGCGGTGTTCGAATTTTCAAAATTCGAACTTGGAATACGAACCGAAAATGGAACATGGGAACAAGGGAATGGAATAAACGATTAAATAAAATAAATGCGTTACTTTTATATCCCTTTCAGACCTGAACGATACGGGCGTGAGTTGTAACTTTAAAAAATTCTAAAACCGCGCGCGCAATTCATTTTTACGCACGAAGCTGTAATAACATGATAGTGAGATTCTAAACCGGCCAATAAGAAATCATTCTAGCGGTTAGGTGGTGCAGTAGTCTCGTGCGCGCCGGCAAGATGGCTTGGCTCCAAAACACGAAAATATATTTATTCTAAAAGAAAAAAGTCTTGGGTCTGAAAGAGATATAAGTCATTTAAATTTTAAATGAAATAAAAAATGAGGTCATTATTTTATTTTAGCTTTTTTATTAAATTAAATTTCTCCTGTTACATACAGTGGACACTATGCTAACATATAAATAATATTAATTAATAAATTATATTAATTAATAATACGTATACGAATTCTCAAGTACTTCGGCCATATCATCCGGAATGAAGATTGTATGGAACGTTTAATTGTCCAAGGAGCGGTACAAGGCAAACGTTCTCGGGGTAGATCACCGACGCGATGGACTGACCTCATCAAAACGGCCACACAGCAGTCTATTGTGGAATGCTCTCGCTCGGCGGCGAACAGAAGTAGATGGAGACATATTGCGAGGACCTCAATCGCGAAGGAGAGCCTCACCGACGATCCACCGTCATTGTGAAAACCACGACCACTCTGCCAAGAGTGTACGACTGAAGAGAGAGAATAAATTATATGAAAAATGTATATGAAGGATCTTAACAAGATCAATAGATGTCGAAAAAGTAATTTTTAAAAATTTTGTCTGTCTGTATGTTTGTCATCAGTTTGTGCCAGTATCACGCTAAAGTTACCGCATCACATTGGATGCGGTTTGGTTCACGCGAACGAATCGAGAACTGCTCCTTTTTGAAGTCGGGTGAAATAAGTAAATTTTAATTAATTTCCTCATTAAGATTGTGTAATTTGTTATCTTGTATTATGCGCATATGCGCATATGTAATGTAACTTCTCTTTTCGCTACACTTGGCCTGGAAAACTTCATGACTTTTTATTAACCGACTTCACAAAAGGAAGTGGCTCTCAATTCGGTTGTCTTTTATTTGTCTTACCTCAGAACAATGGTCATTTAAAAACTTAGCTAGTTTTTACCCGCGACTTAGACCGCGTGACCGGGATATGTTTTTTTTAATGGATGATAATGAAATGGTAGCTCCGCCTGCGCTATTGATATACGCTGACGGGGCACCAGTGTGGGATGATATATGAGAGTGAAGCAGGTTAGTTAGCCCATCGTGACAAATTCAACAATAAACCAATCACGATGGTTTCCAAGGGGGTTCCCCTGAGGGTTCCCCTGGCGAGGAGGTCGACCTGATAGGGTTTATTGCTAGTAATGGGGTTGCTAATCCCCATTACTAACAATCCCTTCCCCCGACCGGGATATATTACTGACTGGGATAATAAGTACCCTATATCCTCCTCCATCCCATATATAATAGTTTGTGTATACCAAATTTCATAGTGATTGGTTAAGTGCTATAAAATAATAAACCAGTGTTTTTCAAACTTTTTCATGACGCGACCCCCTTATTAAGTACAAATATCTTGTGACCCCCTACCCTCCACGGTTTTGAATGTGTATCAATTTTATTATAGTACAAATTATGAAATCCGTACAGTTGTATTCACTGTAAGGTATCGATAAAATAAAATAAATAATACTTATGTGTAAAGTATCTAAAACAGCCATGTAACCGATGTCTGTTATAGATACGTCATTATGTATTATTGATTGACTGATGTATTTACGGAACTGTTGATTTTTCACTGCTTCGCGACCTTCCGCGATCCCCTTGTAGAGGCTCGGGGACTCCCCAAGTGGTCACGACCACACTTTGAAAAACACTGTTTCAATATAATAAACAAATAAACCCACTTTTATATTTTCAATACATATTAATAAGACCAGAGGGAGACTTTGTACAAAAGTCGATTGCTTGGATACCTCTGTCCCATTCGTGTTTCTACCGTGAAGCAGTTGTGTTTGCATGGCTGTGTTTCGGTTTGAAGGATGGGATATGGCGTGAATTTACTGGGTACAGAGGAATAACACCTGAGTCCTCAGGAATGGCAACGCATGGGGGGTATCATGGGCGAAACAGTATACTCTGTTATGTCCATGGTACTGCTTGTCTGTAGGCGACGGTTACCACTTATTATCGGGTGGGTCGTCAGCTTGTTTGCCGTTCTAGGTTGTATAAAAAAAAAAAAGAATTTAGATTTTTTTAATCGAAAGGATGTACTTTTAGTTTGGTCCCATAGAAAGTTTATCAGAATCGATTTAGCAGTTTATTTATTTAATTAAAATGACTGTTTATGCCCCGGTTGAAGTCGGATGTTTTTTTTTTATTATTTTCATGCAATTGGACACGGGACTTGGGGATTTATAAAAAAATATTTGTTGTTAAAAAAAAATCGTTTCTTTCATTGCAGAAGAACTGTCACAATTTCTGAATGGCAATGGACTCTTACTCGAAGAATTGACAATTGACAGCGAAGAAAGGTCGAGTGGCGGCCTCGTCAGGCAAACGCAGTGTAAGTTGCCTTTACATTAGATGGTGTGATGATTCAAATGTATTTGAATTGAATGGCGTGAATTTACAGGGTACAGAGGAATAACACCTGAGTCCTCAGGAATGGCAACGTATGGGGGGTATCATGGGCGAAACAGTATACTTTGTTACGTCCATGGTACTGCTCATGTCTATAGGCGACGGTTACTACTTTCCATCAGGTGGGCCGTCAGCTTGTTTGCCATTCTAAGTTGTATAAAAAAAAAAGAAAAGCATATGTAAATTGTAATACCATACCAGCTGTTAATTAGTCCTCTACTAGACCAGTAGTTGCCACGTTTGGCAAGCGGGTTGGCAACCGCAGTTAGGGTTTGGTGATGTCTTAGAAAGGACGCTGCTGCACATCCTTAGACTTTTAAGTTCCCTTAGTCGTCTCTTACGACATCCACGAGAGAGGAAAGGGGTGACCCGTTCTATGCCGGATATATATATATATATATATATATATATATATATATATATATATATATATATATATATATATATATATATGATTGATATAACGAAATATAACAGTGGAAAGCAAATGTACAAAGGTGCGCTTAACTATACGACAGTTCAAATATATATACTGTCTTTTGCCCGCGACTTCGTCCGTCTGACCTGGATAAAAAGTACCCTGTATTCTTCTCCATTCCATAAAGTATGTGTATACTAAAATTCATAGTGATTAGTTAAGCCGTTAAGGCGATATAAGGTAACAAACAAACTCACTTTCACATTTATAATATAAATTAGTAAGAAAATGTGATAAATATTTAACAGCATGAAATAATAAAAGGTGTTACTTTTATATTTTGGCTACGGAACCCTAATGCACTGCGCAGAAGATGGACACAATTTCCCTTTATTTCCCTTTCCTCTTCTTCAAGACTTTAATCTTTGATGCAAATAACTTATATACGTACACACAGAAATGCATACTAGTGCACGTCATCGGCATACACGAAGGGAAATTTTGTCCACAAGATGTCCATCATTGGCACAGGCCTTTAAGGTACTATTTTCAGGTACCGTACTTAAAATGTTGACGAAAGAGGTCATTCACATATCCGTCTGTCACAGTCTTCGTCACAGATATTTATCTTAGAGAGCGTTTGACATTTAGATAGATTTTGTAATGTAAGACATTATGTTGAGTTGCACTTTTCAATCGACTTCAAATTCTTGTCTCTCAATTATGCTGTATACATGTTTGTAACCTCATAACTCCGTCAGATGTAAGCCGATTTGGAAAATTGTTTTTTTATCTGATAGGACACACTTACAGATTGGTCCCATTGAAATTTTATCAAAATCGGTTCAGTAATTTAGTTTTTAAATCAAAATAACTGGTTTTATTATAATTTAAGTCGGTTTTTTTTTTTTTGTGGGACACAACCTCTATGTTATTCCAATATCAGTTTTTATAGAAACAGTTTGGAATAATTTGCAGGAAAATTACATTTTTACAAAAAAAAAAAAATGTTTTTATATAATATAATAAGCATTAAAAGGGAATATGACTCAAAAAAAAAATCGACGGCTTCAATTAAAAAAATATGATTATTATTATGTCGGCCATTACCTGTCCACTGCTGAACATAGGCCTCCCCATAAGGAGGGGTTTTCTTGTTGCCACGCTTGGCAGGCGAATTGGCAACCGCAGTTAGGCTTTGATGATATTTGAAGGTGGGCATTGCTGTCCATCTCTCGATCGTTAAGTTCCCTTAGTTGGCTCTTTCGACACTTACGGAAAAGGAAGGGGTGGCTCATTCTATACCGGGACCACACGGCAATCTAAATTTACCATATTATCTACGGCAGTGTTTCCAAATCTTTTTTGTACCCTGTCCCACTTGAACATTTTTAAAAATTTTATGCCCTTAATTTTTCCCTTTAAAGTTTACTTGACGACTCTAACCGCCTAGTTGATATTTTGGTAACGTCAAACGAAATTATACCTAAATAAATATTTACAGCATTTTTTTATTTACTTTTTTTTTGTTTAATCTGGCACCGATATCTACTCGTGGCATTGCATTTAAATGGCCCGGAGCAAAAGGGTTAAAATCGCTTCGAGTCCATTTTTTAATTGCCCCTCCCCCCTTAACTATCAAACTGCGCCCCTTGTGGGGGGTGGGCCCCACGTTGGGAAACACCGATCTACGGTAACCGCGTACATCAGATGGGCCGCATGTTTATCTGCCACCTCAGTGGCATAAAAAATCTTTAATTGGTCTATTTCCTTGATTTTTCTACTTCTGAAATACATACGAAGTAGCGGGCTAAAAGCTAGTCTATAAGTAAAGATGTAATGGAAATGACTTTTTGAACGATGACTCATAAGAACTGGATTTGAACGGATGACCTCGTCTACCGTAACCTCTTAGACGTATTGTGACATGAAATTCATTGATAATTGGCAAGCAAAGAACATAATAGTAAGCTAGGACTCTACATAGAACCGGTTCGAGTCCGCCGTCCAATATGGGAGTGAATAGCCCATTTTTTCCTTTATATTAAAATCGTGTAAAGGTTGGATCAAGTTTCGGTGGGAACTGCGTTTTAATCTTTCGCGACTCGATGCGATTATTTTGCGACGACAATGATAAGTCAGTATAATATAATTATATATATATATATATATATATATTTTTTTTTTTTTGTTGGATATATACCCCTTTATTCGTAAAAAATGTCAAACTCCCTATAAATGTAAATTACATTTATAGAGAGGCTTCTTTTGTTTTTTTTTTCTTGCGCTAACATCTCAATTTGAATCACTAATATCTAATAGATAAAATATCTAATATAATTATATTATATATTATATATATAATTCCGGAATAAGAGAAGGCGAGGGATGGTGTCCCTTTTAAAGCTTAACTGCGGTTGCCAATCCGCCTGCCAATCGTGGCAACTACTGCCAAATCCCTCTAAGGGGGAGGCTTATGTTCAGCAGTGGGCAGTTAAAAGCTGATGATATAATGAATTTGTAGGCCGTTTTAGTTTTTATGAACATAGGGGATTACTTTAGTGCTAAATGCCTAATTTATTATATATATATTTACAATTTATATTCAACGAGGAAATATCTGCATTACCATCAGTCCCCAAACTAGGCCAGACCTGTATCTTGGGGACTATGAGTGCGATTACCTATTTATTAGTACACTTTATTTACAAAAAAATAAAATGAATAAATAAGGAAAACTATGTAAAAAGGTGAGTACATGTGTGCGTGCGTGCGTATATATATATATATATATATATATATATATATATATATATATATATATATATATATATATCTATATACAATCACGTGGACGACCTGTGATCTTTCCCTGAGTGGGATAAATTAAACTACTACTACTACTAATTCGACAATTAGCTGACAAAAAGTTGACCCGTTTTTAAGGCTCGATACTCTCTATCTATATAATCTAAGCTTTCAACATAATTAAACTATAAACAAATTAATATTTGGCCCGACCATAAGACAGTCAGCTGATGTCCAATAGTACGTACTAAAAAAAACTGTTTCAATTTATTTCTAATTTCATTTAAGGAATGTTTCTGTCACAATTACTATAACATTTGGTTACCTTTCCATTATGTTGTACTGAAATAAACTATACTAGCGCCAGTTAATGAGAATTTAACGATGTAATGACGTAAATATGGCAACATTATCAAGAAATACAAGTGGGACGTCGTAGCTACATAGTTGAGTAGAGCAGTAACAGATGTTAAGCAGAATCCCTGGACCCATATGTGAATTGCGATGGAAAAACATTAGTTTTAATGGTTCTACGTCATGACAATAATATTATAAGTATGTATTGAAGTCAACAAACTATAGACAAAACGAAATACAAACGAAATTTCGATAATACAATCAAGAACAAAAAATATTTTTTTTTTATACAACTTAGAATGGCAAACAAGCTGACGGCCCATCTGGTCTAAAGTGGTAACCGTCGCCTATAGACGTGAGCAGTACCATGGACATAATAGAGTATACTGTTTTGCCCATGATACCCCCCATGCGTTGCCATTCCTGAGGACTCAGGTGTTATTTCTCTGTACCCAGTAAATTCACATATTCCACCCTTCAAATCGAAACACAGCCATGCAAACACAACTGCTTCACGGTAGATACACGAATGAGACAGAGGTGCCCAAGCAAACGATTTTTGTACAAAGTCTCCCTCTGGTAATGTACTAAACCAATTTCTAAAACTAATAATCAAATATCTGGTACATTTAAAATGTAAATATAGTTGCTTATACAATCAACTAAATTGGTTTGGTTCAATTTAAATAATTAAGTCATTAACTAAAGCTTTTCATGCATGCATTCCATTCCATAGATCCATTAATGCCAACATGGAGTCCTATTTGGTACACATTTTAATATTAAAAGTACATATTATTTGTATGTTATCAAATTTCTTTCCTTCTTTCAATGTCTGGTACGAAAAGGCCGATTTGACAATTATGCATGCATATCTAAGGATAATCTGTGAAAGTTTGTCAAACTGTACTGTGACCCCTAAAGATTAACGGCCATGGCCCTTCTAAGATATATGACGTAACCAAACATTTATTTATTTAATTAAAAAACTTTATTAACCAACGTAAAATATGGTACAAAAGGCAGACTCTCAATGCTAGTAGCATTTCCTACCAATAAACCTTTGGTATGAAAACATCAATGCATTATATAGATATTATAAATAAAATATCGCGTAAACACAGTCGCGTGTGTTGCCAGTAATATTACTTTTATTTATTAAATTTATAAAGTATTGAAGTCAATGTCAAATGCAGGTATTTTTTTTTATTTTTCGTTTGGCTTGGAAGCGTATCCTTTGGCCAATGCAGCAACTATGTTGCTATAGTTAAAAACTTGAAATTTAAATCTGATCAATTAAAAAAAAAAAAACAAGAAGACACAGGTTAATATAATAGAAGTATTTAATGTTAAAGAAAAGTCTCTGCTCTATACAAAAGACTGTGTATCGTGTAAATATTTTATTTGGAATTTGTTCTTAAAATGTTACATTAAAATGGTTTTCAAGTGAAATATAATTTCAAGTGAAGCCAATTGTAAAGTTTTTCATTAAATTGTTTTAATGTAAAACTATAATTAAATAAATAATCATTGTTACCTTATGTCAGTGGAGGTCTCATTCAGTATTCACTGTAATACATCAAATGGCTATTAAATGATTTTATATTTTTATGTGAAATGTTGAATAAATATGTTTGGTATTTCTATTGTAATAAATGAGTAAATAAATAAATTGATTTTAATTTATTTTTACCCTCCTATTGAAGTTAGAAGATAATGTTTTAATTAAGAACGTATGCCCAGTGGTTGACTAAGGGGGGGGGGGGAGGCGGTCGCGCCGGGCGTCTAGTCCTGTCGGGGTACTTGATAATAAAAAAAATCATGCAAAGAAGGGTTAAAACATCACCCAAAGCCAAATTGCGGTTGCCAACCCGCCTGCTAAACGTGGCAACTATTCGCAAAACTTATGGCGGGGGGGGGGGGTCTATATTTAGCAGTGGACAGTTAATGTCTAAATAACAACAACAATCGTGACGAACGATCATACGGCCCGTCTGATGGTAAACGGTTACCGTAACCTATTGATGCTTGCTACATCAAGAGGATTTTTCATGCGGTGCAATGATTTAAGAAAACTTATTTAACGTTCATCTAGAAGAACCCTACACTATGTTCTCTAAGGACAACCTTGGCGGAAAGCTCATCCTGCGAGCTGAGTGACTAGGAGTCTCGACTGAAACTGCTGCGTGCGATGCCAAAAGGTAGCTGTGGGTATAACAATTAAACTAGGTTATATAAAAATCCATGTGGTCCCGGCATAGAATAGGCCACCTGTTTTTTTGTGCGGGTCGTAAGAGCCTACTCAGGGAGGACGAGGGATGGGCAGCAGCGTCCCTTTTAAAACATTTCTAAAGCTTGACTGTGGTTTTTTTTATGGATGAAAATGGTATTGTAACCCCGCCTGCGCTAACGGTATACGCTTGTGGAGCACCAGTGAAGGGTGATAGATGAGAATGAAAACAGGCCAGTTAGCCCATCATGATGAATTCATCAGGAATTAACCATGATAGTTCCCAGGGGGAACCGCGAGGAGGTCGACCTGGTTGGGTATATTGCTAGCAATGGGATTCTCAGTCTCCATTACTAACAATCCCTTTCTCCTTAACTGTCCACTGCTGAACGTAATCCTCCCTCTTGGGTAGTTTTGCCAGTTATTGCAATATACCCAATATTGCTGGCAATGGGATTCTCAGTCTCCATTACTAACAATCCCTTTCCCCCCGCTTGACTGTGGTTATCAACCCGCCTACCAAGCGTGGCAATAACTGGCAAAACTACCCAAAAGGGAGGATTACGTTTAGCAGTGGACAGTTAAGGGTTAACATGATGGTGATATAAAAATCTCATAAGTATTGCTTGTATTACTCTGCAAAATTTATTTATCAATGCAAATGCGTAATTCTTCTTCCTTCTTCTCTTCTTTTGGATCTTCTCTCTCTTGGAAATTAATTAAAAAGTCTTAAAAAATTAATATTTTTATGCATCTTAGACTGGCGAACAAGCTGATGGTCCACCTGATGGAAAGTGGTAACCGTGGTCTATAGACATGAGCAGTACCATGGACATACTACACGCCTCAGCTTCGTAATCAAAATTTTTCGCTTTTCCGCCAGCGTATACCGATAGCACAGGCAGGGTTACCATTGCATTATTATTAATAAATAAATAAATAAATTATAACCCATTAAAAATAATATGTAAATGCAAGGCAAGGTTTTTAAAATGAGATATATAACTGTCAATTTTTTTAATATTAGTAACCCAATACATTTTTTTTCTAAAAAAACGAACAGATCCTGCGTCTGAGAACTGCTACCCCACAACATGACGCCGTAGCTAAACCATGAGTATAGCCATAATTTAGTACGCAGGTAGGTTTTTTAATGGATGATAATGGAATGGTAACCCAGCCTGCGCTGACAGTATACGCTGGCAGGGGGAAGGATTTGTTAGTAATGGGGAGGTTGTTCCCATTACTATCAATCATCAGGACGACCTCCACGCGGTTCCTCCTGGAAACCATCGTGCTGAATTCCAAATGTATTTATCACGATAAACTAACGGACCTGTTTTTTTGTTCTCACCTATCATCCTGCATTGGTGCCCCGCCAGCTTATACCGATAGCGCAGGCGGGGTTACCATTTCCATTATCATCCTTTAAAAAAAAGTATACGCCGGCGGAGCACCAGTGACGAATGTACTAGGAATTCAGCACGATGGTTTCCAGAGAAGACCACGGGGAGGTCGACCTGTTAGGGTATATTGTTAGCAATGGACCTGGTAATCCGCATTACTTACAGCCCCTTACGCAGATAGGTTGTATATTAACTTAAAACATAAGATACTACAATGATTCATGCGGGTAAAGTTTCTATCGTGAAGCAGTTGTGTTTACATGGTTATGTTTCGGTTTGAAGGGTGGGATATGGCTTGAATTTACTGGGTGCAGAGGAATAACACCTGAGTCCTCAGGAATGGCAACGCATGAGGGTATCAGGAGTGAAACAGTATACTCTGTTATGTCCATGGTACTGCTCATGCCTATAGGCGACGGTTACCACTTTCCATCAAGTTGGCCGTTATTGGCTTGTTTGCCATTCTAAGTTGTATAAAAAAAAGTCACAGGGTACATTTAGTTAACAATAAATTAGTCACAACATTTCTTTCTATACGTAGGTAGGCTAAGGATAAAAAAACAATGGCCGATGATACTTCAACTTTGCAAACAAAGTGCAAATCTGCAAACAATTACTGTTTACCTACGTGTGTGTACATGTGTAATACATTTATTTCTGCTATGATTTTTATATTTATTCATAAAGAAATAAAAGAAAAACGATCTATTTTGTGAACCTACCCTCACGTCTATAGGCGAAAGTTAGGCCTAAGTTTAATTTTAAAGATTTTACCACAAAGGTAGCAAACAAGCACACAGCTCGTCTGATGGTAAGCGATCACTGTAGCCTATGGACGCCTGCAACAGTAGGGGTGTGGGGGAAAGGGATTGTTAGTAACGGGAGCTAATGGCCCCATTGTTAGCAAGCCTTGTGAGGTCGACCTCCACGTGGTTCCTTCTGGAAACCATCGTGAATAATAATTGTTGGATTCGTCTGCTTTCATACTCATCTATCATCTCTCACTGGTGCCTTATAAACGTATGACAATAGCGCGGGCGGGGTTACTATTCTATTATTATCTATTAAAAAAAAAAACTAGGGGTATCACGTGCGCGTTGCCGACCCTGAAGAAACCTTAATATACCCTTTTTGAAGAATCCCCATACTGTAGTTTCTAAGGAAAACCTCCGCCGGAAGCTCTTTCCACAGCCTGAGCGTTCGCGGGAGAAAATTCCTTTGAAACCACACAGTACGTGACCATTAAGGTTCAAGCGTGTGAGGATGAATCCCCTGTCGATGGTGACAAAGGTGGCTGTGGGCATCATTTCAAACAATTCCTCAGAACACAATCTGTTATACAAGCGGTAGAACACAGAAAGGGAGACAAATCTCTCGCCTAAGACTTAAGGTCGATCCCTTAAGTAGCGCCTGTTCATAATAAAATTGTAATGGTTATATATTTATTTATTTATTCTTATTGACCACATTGCAAAAAATGTCTGGTACAAAAGGCGGACTTAATACTATATAGCGTTCTCTCGCAGTCAACCTTTGGCGAAACAGAAATTTAATTATCCGGTTTTTATATTTAATGTAAAGAGGTAATAGAATAGCCAATTCGCAGATATCTTAACATTTGAGTGCATTTATTTAGAAATGAAAGGTTTTACTTTATTTTAATGTATCAACTCATTGGAGAATAATTCAAACATAATTTTCACCTAAATAGATTAAATATTGGTCTTATCCTGAAGCTGAACTTAAATTGGAAATTATAGAAATATCTATGTAAATTTATTGATTTTTTTTCCGTGGGTATTTTTTTTAATGAGCGAAAATAGAATGGTAACTCCACCTGCGCTATTGCTATACACTGGCGGGGCACCAGTGAGGGATAATAGGTGACGATGAAAGCAGATCAGTTAGCCCATCGAGATGAACTCCACAAGAATTTACCATTATGGTTTCCAGGGGAAACCGCGTGGGGTTGTTAAAGCTCATTATTAACAATGTGTTCCCCCCCCCCCCCCTATCCAATCTATATTTATTAATTCTGAACTTAAATTAGAAATTTTAGAAACATCTACGTAAATTTATTGATCCTTTTTTTCCATGGGTAAGGTAGGTAGATAAAATTTGATAAATCACACAGTACCTACCTATAAAAAAAAAAAAACTAAAGTAGTAGTTATTAATTTATCTGCAATGGGAAAGGCAAAGGAATGAAGCCCTACATCTTGATATTGAACAAAATGAAATAAAAAAAACAACTTATTTTTTTTTAAATAGTTATGGACAAATTCAACTGAGGCTTCGGCTTCAAGCATTTTGTTGACGATGGTGATAGTAGTTCTTCGTTAGGATCCAATTTTTTTTTATGGGTGATAATGGAATGGTAACACCACCCGCGCTAACGGTATACACCGGCGGGGCACCAGTGAAGGACGATAGGTGAGGATGAAGCAGGTCAGTTAGCCCATCGTGACGAATTCAATAAGAATCGTTCACAATGGTCTCCAGGGGGAACCACGTGGAGGTCGACCTAGTAGGGCAAATTGCTAACAATGGGGCTGTCAAACTCCATCGCTAACAATCTCTTTCCCCGCGGATCCAAAAGTTGTTCCAAGAATATTTTCCTCCTTGGACCCAAGTATCCATCACTTGGTCCATCGTAAATATGAATTATGTAAAAGTTCACTGCATCAGTGACGTAGATATTACGTGACTGTACCTACTTGTTTGTGACTTAAATATTGCGTGACACAACACAATACATGTGTTACGCCCTAGTTGGGAGACAAAGGCACACCCATACACAGCTATCATCGCATACATAAATGATTTAGAATAGACATCATACTATGTACATATATAAGTACGCGATAAGGTTTGTTTCTTTAAGCTTTACTCATCATTCTAATTGCTGTATCGAGGGGGAAAGGGAATGTTAGTAATGGGGGGGGGGGGGGTCAGTCCCCATTGCTATCAACATACCCAATCAGGTCGACCTCCTCGCCGTTCCCCCTGGAAACTATCATGGTTAATTCCTGATGAATTTATCATGATGGGCTAACTGGCCTGTTTTCATTCTCATCTATCACCCTTCACTGGTGCTCCGCCAGCGTATCCGGTTAGCGCAGGCGGGGTTACCATACCATTTTCACCCATAAAAAAAAAAAAAACTACGGTCAATCCGCCTACCAAGCGCGGTTACTACTGGGAAAGTCCCATAAGTGGAAGGCCTATGTTCAGCAGTGGACCTTTAACTGCTGTATCATCATCATCAACCACCATACGTTGTTTTACTGAGATATTCAATTTTTACATTTTTTTTTATACAACTTAGATAGATACTCTTTATTGTTTCCTCCAAAAGATTACGACCTTATCGCTAAGAGCGATCTCTTGAATTAAAATGTATGATTGTTATCTCAAGACACTTTAATCATTAATCATTTGGCATGAAATTTGGCATACACATAGTATTTGGTTAAAAGATGGATAAACTTCACTCTATCCCGGTCAAGTCATGAAGTCACGAGTAAAAACAACTTATAGAAAATAATTATCTGAAAAAAATAACTTCGAGTAAACTTAATTGGAAATAAGCACCAGTATTTGATATTAAATTGATAGTCAATTATTACGAATCTACCGCCCAGTTTGAAATAAAGTTACAGCTGAGACGAACGGACGAGAAATTTAGCTGTTACTTTTTCAAACAAAGGGGCTTTTTTTAATAGATGATAAGTGAGAATGAAAAGGCAGGTCAGTTAGCCCATCGTGATGAATACACCTGGAATTCAGCACGATTGTTGGGAGGACCAGGTGGAGGTCGACCTGATATGTTATATTGCTAGCAATATAAAATATTAGCTCCCTTCACCACCTATATATATATATATATATATATATATATATATATATATATATATATATATGCTCCAGCGACAAGAGCGCAGCTCTTAAATAGGATAGATAGACAAGAGGAGTTTTTTGAAATTGAGGAGACATGATAAATGGCATATTTATCATGTCTTTATAGTATAGTTCGTAGTTATTTGTTATGTCGGCCGCTTCTGAATCGCTTTATATCTGTGATGAATGTTTAGACTTTCCTTTTAGAATCATTATTATAAATTTATTTTGTATTTTTTTTTTATACAACTTAGAATGGCAAACAAGCTGACGGCCCACCTGATGGAAAGCGGTAACCGTCGCCTATAGACATGAGCAGTACCATGGACATAACAGAATATACTGTTTCGCCCATGATACCCCCCATGCGTTGCCATTCCTGAGGACTCAGGTGTTATTCCTCTGTACCCAGTAAATTAACGTCATATCCCACCCTTCAAACCGAAACACAGACATGCAAACACAACTGCTTCACGGTAGAAACACGAATGGGACAGAGGTACCCAAGCAATCGACTTTTGTACAAAGTCTCCCTCTGGTGTACCAGATATATATATACAGTATATATATTAGTATAGTATACATATATATATACAGGTGTCGGGTTTCATGTGGTCCAAACCTACCTACCTGAGGGGCGCTTTTATGATTACGGTTGCACTTGTAGTTACTATCTGAGAGTAAACTTTTTAATGCCATATGAAATATATATATATATATATATATATATATATATATATATATATATATATATATATATATATATATATATATATATATATATATATATATATATATATATATATATATATATATATATATATAGTATATAGTAGCTAGCAATAGGACGGGTAATCCGCATTACTAATAATCCCCCCTCATCGGGAAATGTTGGCAGGTCTCCAATTAGGAATGGCAACGCTTGGGGGTATCATGGGCGAAACAGTATACTCTGTTTTTTTTTTAATGGACGATAATGGAATGGTTACCCCGCCTGCGCTATCGGTATACGCTGGCGGAGCACCAGTGAGGGGTGATAGGCGAGGGTGAAAGCAGGCCAGTTAGCCCATCGTGACGAATTTCGCAAGAATTAACCACGATGGTTTCCAGGGAGAACCACGTGGAGGTCGACCTGATAGGGTATATTGTTAGTAATGGGGCTGTTAGATTAGGGCTGTTAGGCCATTATTAACAATCCCTTTCCTCCAGTATACTCTGTTAGTCCAACAGAGTATGGTGGGTCGCCAGCTTGTTTAGCATTTTAAGTTGCATAAAAATAAACAATAAAAAAAAAACAATAATATATTAAAATTTTATTAAAAAAATCATGCATTAATAGTAAAAATTAGATCACATTTTCCCACATGTATATATATTTTATACAATAGGTATTCCTTAATTTTTATACAATAGAGAGTGGTAAACGTTACCTTAACAAATGCATGGACGTCACAGTATATTATTACACTATATACAGTACGGTATGTGATAATACATTAAAAAATCATATGATTCACAATTCCAAGAACATATTAACGAAATTATAACATATCACAGTGAACAATTATTTCTTTGTTATGTATTAATACATATGTATATGTTTTTGACGGCTGGATATGTAGGTACATTTAGATAGATAGATAGATACTCTTTATTGTTTCCTCCAAAAGATTATAATAGTAAACTTATTATAAATATAAATAATTACAAGAAATAATCACAATGAGAAAACAATGGGCGACCTTATCGCTAAGAGCGATCTCTTCCAGGCAACCTTTGGATGGAGAGGAGTAATTATAAACAATTTGGTGGGAGGCACGATGAAAAATTTTGTTAGTTCTAAATATGGGAGATGTGATATTTATTTATTTATTTATTCATTAGTACATATATGTGTACATAGCGGGCTTAATGCTAACAGCATTTTCTCCCAGTCAACATTAGGGAAGCGTCAGAATACTCGAATGCGGTACTAGTAATTATCAGTACATAGTATAAAACAAAGTCGCTTTTCGTCTGTCTGTCCCTATTTATGCTTAGATCTTTAAAACTACACAACGGATTTGGATGCGGTTTTTTTAATAGATAGAGTGATTGAAGAGGAAGGTTTAATATTATAATACATGCATAATAGAGAAACACTGATAATTTTTAAGGTTTCTAATGTGATGTGATGTAATGTACATCTGTGCGAAGCCGGGGCGGGTCGCTAGTAATTGATATAACTAGTCTGGCTATAAATACTGTTACATAAAGACTTTTTTTTAACTCTTTAATTATTTTGAATTTGGAACACGTTTATTATTTTAAAAACTTCATTCGATTTCGCGCCATTTCACAAATAAAATTTACATATATTATATATATGTATACCTATATATACTGCTAAAAATTTGCACGCCGACATAGAGGCAGAATGTACACAGAAAATATAAAACTCTATCATCTAAAATTACCTACATTCTAGCAAAATAAATTCATTTAATTTCGACATTAAATATTGGATTATAGATATACAACAATAATTATTCATTGTTGAGTCGGTATATAGACATTATAACAATAATATTACCCAACAATACTGAGCACCGCACATTACCTAATCGTTTCTTGTGTCCCCACATCCCTACCACCCACCCCACTCACCACATAACGCCTTATAGTCCTCATTCTCGCTGAAGCAACACTATCGAACACCCACTTCGAGCTCACTTCACCATTTCCCGCGCCGATAGTGATGTCAAAACTGCCGCCATTTTGTGCGTGTCCGCCATCTTGTACAACCGCGCCGCACAGTTCTAGCAGTTGTTTCGCGGCGTCCCTTTGTTCAGCTGTACTTTTTAATAGTACGCGCATGCCACTAAAGATGTCGTATGCGTATTCAGAGTGACACTTCCCGAGAGCTGTACGTTCGACGCGTGCTTTCTGGAAGGGAAATAAAATAATTATTATACATTTAAACAATTCTTACCAGAGGGTGACTATGTTTAAAAATCGTCTGCGAGCGTCTTGTTAGCGAATATGCCCTATCAGGTCGGCCTCCACGCGTTTTTCTCTGGAAAGCATCGTAATTTTTGTGGAATTACTCACGATAGGCTAACTGATCTGCTTTCATCCTCACCTATCGTCTCTCACTGATGCCCTGTTAACGTATACCGGCAGCGCAGGCGGTGTTACCATTCCATTATCATCCATTAAAACAATCTTTAAGGGGGAGGGGGCATTTTTAGCAATTAGGAGTAACAATACCATTGCTACCAATATACTTTAGCAAGATGTTATCCACATGGTTCTTTTTGGAAACCATTGTGGTTTATATGTCACGATGGATCAACTGACCATATTTATTTATTTATTTAACTCTTTATTGCACCAAAGACATAAAAATAAACAATGACATATAAACAATTCAATACAGTAGCATGGAGTCTTCTATGATTTCTATACTCGGCTATGCCTCGGCTCACATTTGCATGTTCGTCCATCAATGCCTCAGTTGCTGCCCGTTGCAGTATTACGTATAATGACATCATTCATACATTTTCAATTGTCATAATTTACTGCTATCCCACTAGTGTATACCGATATGGCAAGCTGGGTTGGTATTCCATTCTCATCACAAAAGTGAATAGACAAAAAGTGAATACATACTAGTGAAATTTTCTTCAAATGTGGCACTTCGTAACCGTAGTGATGTAACCACTGCTTGGCTTCCAAGGAATCTAACGCCCACTGTGCGTACAGTACTCTAGCGCCGCGAGCGGCCCCAGCTAAAGCGTTGAAGGTACGTGCATTTTTGCCAAGCCTATCTATCACTCGATTATTTATTCTAACACTAGTATTATGGTCATTATTCACTGGCGCACTGTCACTGGTTAATGATTTCTCTTGTTTATTCATAACGGATAGTCCGGAGCATTGGACGTTGTTAGCACGGAACGAGCCGAGTAGTACGTGCGTGGTACGCTTGTTGACGCTTGTCTGTACGTGGCCGTCTAGCTTGCGTATCGCCTCGCATACCGTGTGGCGTTCCGTACGGTCCATGCCTGTTAGTATCTGGAATTAATTGGTCAAAGGTTATAGGTAATCAATAGTTATTTGTGTACCACAGACTATGGTAAAAGCAGTAGTTCAAAACACAGCTGGATTCTGCTAAGTAGCTAACAATTTAAACATTTTTTTTTTTATGCAACTTAGAATGGCAAACAAGCTGACGGCCCACCTATAGACATAGGCAGTACCATGGACATAACAGAGTATACTGTTTCGCCCATGATACCCTCCATGCGTTGCCACTCCTGAGGACTCAGGTGTTATGCCTCTGCACCCTGTAAATTCACTGCCATATCCCACCCTTCAAACCGAAATACAGCCATGCATACTTAGTATAATAATTAAAATCCTGGCACAGAATTGGTACCCTCTTTTCTGTGAGAGTCGTAAGAGGCGATTAAGAGCTTTATAAGAGAGATTAACTGTTGAGTGATGGTCAGCAGCGTCTAACATAAAATATCACCATACCTTAACTGCGGTTGCCAAATACGCCTGTCAAATAGGCAACTACTACTACTAGGCAGTGTAGTGATACGCAAGCGAGTTGGTTAAACACTAATTTATTCATTGGAACAACAAATAGAACAATTGTTACCGGCCAGTATTTACAAAATTATTAGTGGCCAGTACGTGAACATAATATACTACAGGCAGAAGACCCCAAGCAGAGGTCTATGTTCGGCAGTGGACAGCCAACGGCTGATGTAATGATAATAAATAAAAGATATGAATTTATAAAATTTATAAATATTACAGCTTAAGGTTACAATTTAAAAACAATCTTTGTGAGAGACTGGTGTCGGTACTAGGATTACCCGTCTTACAGATGACCAGGCTCCCAAACTCAAGGACATCTATTTTACTTGATCTATAAAGGTGAGAATATACAAGTTAATAAATGAAATTAGGAAAATTTTATAATCTACGTGTATGTACTAGTATGGGTGAGAGGACAAGCGAAAGGTGAACAAGTGCGTGTGAGTAGGTTCATGAATGCGTACGTCATTAGTCATTTATTAAAAAAACAATGTACACTGTGTCTGAAATAAGGGATAAACATACAAAAATCATTACATTAACTTGAATATTACAACCATCCAATAACTATAATAATAAATTATACAATACAATAAATTATAATGTGAATGGCAACGCATGGGGGGTATCATTGGCGAAACAGTATACTCTGTTATGTCCATGGTACTGCTCGTGTGTATAGGCGACGGTTACCACTTTCCATCAGGTGGGCCGTCAGCTTGTTTGCCATTCTAAGTTGTATAAAAAACCACTGTTCTGCAGATGGGCCGCCAGCCTGTTTAGCACAAAATATCTAATATACATACAATTCTCGGTTTGAGCGATTTCACGGCTACTTTCTGTGTAGCGACGGGCGTACAGCCGGCGACCAATCGTCGCGCTATCCGTTCCGCGCGGGCCAGATCTCGTCTGTCCTTCTGTGTCAACTTGGGTGCGTTCACGCGTTTGGGACCAGCCAGCGTCGGCTCGTTATCTGGAATTAACGACGTTTAACTGTTAGATAACTTGCCATATTTTGTTTTAATAAGATTCTGTTGTACAAAATAGATAAATAAATAAACTTAGTAACATATAACAAATAAATATTTATTTATTTAAAACTTCTTTTCATTTAAGAGTTCCCTCTTGTCGTTGCAACCAATTCATGCATCTTCTTCCAGCCAGTTCTATCCCAGGCCATATCCTTTATCTCCCTATACGACATGACACCTAGTGTTTTCTTTATCTGTCCCATGTAGTTATTCCTCGGTCTTCCTCTTCCTCTTTTGCCCTCTATCTTTCCTTCTACTATGCTCTTAAAAAATCGTCATGTCGTATAAGGTGGCCCAGCATTTTGCCTCTTCTATTCTCTATTATTTCAACCAATGTTCTCTTCTCTTTCACTCTTTTTAGGACTTCCTCGTTCGTTAGTTTCTAGTTAGTTATTTAAAATTATTGCACCAATATTACAACATCTGTTGAGAAATTTTAGATAAGTATAGTACAAAAGGCGGTCTTATTGCTAAGCAATCTCTTCCAGACAACCTTTCTTCAGACAACCTTTGGGTAAAAATAATTAAAGAATAAATAGGTAGGTGGCGTGTTAAAAAAATAGATCTGTAATTAAAATATTATCAAAACCCAACTGCGGTTGGCAACTCGTCAAGCGTGGCAACTACTGGCAACACTTAGGGGAAGACCGATGTTCAGCAGTGAACGACTAACGGATGACATGACAGTCAACCGTTAAGAACGACAATACTTGCAAAAGAATCAAAATAACCGGACATAGCTTTAAGGATAAGCAAGCTGAAGTGGCAATAGGCTGGTCACATAGCTCGAAGAACCGACAACCGATGGGGAAGAAAGGTGTGAAGAAGGGAGAGGTGACCCTGTACAGGTAAACGCAATATAGGATCACCACCCACGAGATGGAGAGACGATCTCAAATGCATTGCAGGGAGCCAGTGGATGCGGACGACTCAGGATCGTTCCTTATGACAGTCTATGGGGGAGGCCTATGTCCAGCTGTGGACGGATAATGGCTGAAATGATGATGATGATGATGAAAATATATAATATGTTAACTGCTATAAAGACTACATAAAGAAAACATGAAAATGTATAAATATCATAAACACAGTGCAACGAAAGGGATTTATGCTGTAAGTGAATCACAATTAAAGATTGTACATTACAAAAAAACCCCACTAAAA
This sequence comes from Galleria mellonella, assembly GCF_026898425.1. Classification (NCBI taxonomy): domain Eukaryota; kingdom Metazoa; phylum Arthropoda; class Insecta; order Lepidoptera; family Pyralidae; genus Galleria; species Galleria mellonella. The sequence continues at coordinate 2,800,960 of NW_026441987.1, read as the reverse complement.
TGGGACCAATATGTAACTATAACAAGAACATTACCAAAGGGAGACTTTGTACAAAAATCGTTTGCTTGGGTACCACTGTCCCATTCGTGTTTCTACCGTGAAGCAGTTGTGTTTGCATGGCTGTGATTCGGTTTGAAGGGTGGGATATGGCGTGAATTTACTGGGTACAGAGGAATAACACCTGAGTCCTCAGGAATGGCAATGCATGGGGGTATCATGGACGAAACAGTATACTCTGTTATGTCCATGGTACAGCTCATGTCTATAGGCGACGGTAGGGTTATATGGCCGTATAACATTTTCAATACACTAGCCTGCTATGAATTGAGAATTTTATCACTCATTCTATGTAATTCCTTGTTCTTAGTAATAGACAAGAGCTAGTGTTGTGTAGAATTCTCACCGGATTCAGAGTCCTTGGTGAGGTCAGCGTCTCGCTGTGTGAACAGCTTCCTCTTGGACTTGCGCGGTCGCGGCGTGCTCATAGACTTGGGCATCGCCCGGCGGGGCGCTGTGTTCACGCGGGATTCAACATCTGTGACATTTGAACATGAACCGCCTTTTTAGTGGTTCATCCATCATATCAAGCTTTAACTGTCTCCTGCTAAACATAGGCTACCTTCAAAAGGGGAGTTTTGCCAGTAGTTGCCATGCTTGGTGTTACAACCGCAGTTAGGCTTTGATGGTGTTTTAAGAAGGGCGCCGCTGTCTAGTCTACCAGAGGGAGACTTTGTACAAAAGTCGATTGCTTAGGTACCTCTGTCCTATTCGTGTTTCTACTGTGAAGTAGTTGTGTTTGCATGACTGTGTTTCGGTTTAAATGGTGGGATATGGCGTGAATTAACAGGGTACAGAGGAATAACATCTGAGTCCTCAGGAATGGCAACGCATGGGGGGTATCATGAGCGAAACAGTATACTCTGTTATGTCCATGGTACTGCTCATGTGTATAGGTGACGGTTACCACTTTCTATCAGGTGGGCCGTCAGCTTGTTTGCCATTCTAAGTTGTATAAAAAACTAAAAAAAAATTGTGGAGGTCAAAAGTGAGTACATAAAAAAAAACGCTAAAAACCGAATCAAGGGGAAGTTAGAATGCAGCCATGGTAATTCCAAATCTTTCTCCTTAAACTCCGATAGAAGAATACCGTGGAATACATTTATTTTAATAAAGATACAACTCACCCGTGGCATCCTTGGAAGTGTCGCTCGATTTGGTTGTGTTTTTAGACGTGTCGCGCGACGTGTCGGCCGACGTGTCGCGTTCCGTCTCGCTCGACAGCCGCAGTCGCGCCGGTTTCAGTTCTCTCTCTTCGGATTCCGATAGTAGATCGGCTATCGGTACGTTCTCCATGTCGGCCTTTTTCTGGAGATTTCGTATATTAAAATTAACATTTTAAAATTTGCCTTTTTATACAAGGAGTGTGGATTACACAAGGATTGCAGCATACCGCGAACATGCAATGTGTGCAGTATGGTGAATGCATAATAAGAATAGAATAAATACCTATTCTTTCACTATCCAAGCTATCCGTCTCTGGAACTCCTTACCTCTTTTATTATTATAATTTTTTTTTAAATAGATGATAATGGAATGGTAAACCCGCCTGCGCTAACGGTATACGTTGGCGGAGCACCAGTGAGAGATGATGGGTGACGATAAAAAGGCAGATCAGTTAGCCCATCGTGATGAATACACTAGGAAAATACAATTGGAATGGTTGACTGGTAGAGAACACAGTCCGGTGTTAAGTCCGCCAAATGTACATAGAATTTTACTGTGCGTTAAAGTTTAAATAAATAAAAAAAATCAGCACGATGGTTTCCATGGGGGACCACGTGGAGGTGGACCTGACAGGGTTTATTGCTAGCAATGGGATCGGTAGTCCGCATTACTACGCTGTATGTATATATGGTGGCGCGTGTACGTACCAGCAGGACGCGCAGCGTGCGCGGCGAGGGCAGGTCGGAGGCTCGCGCGGCGGCGGGGAAGCCCCGCGCGGGCAGCCGCGCACCAGCCGCCGCGCACGCCTCCACCCACAGCGGCGACACCAGCTGGCTAGCCAGCGCTCGGCCTCGCGACCGCGCCCGCCGGCACCCGCCTGCCGATAACGGATTGTTAGCAATGGGATCAAATAGCCCGATTACTAGCAATATACCCTATCAGGTCAACCTTCATGGGGGGGGGGGTGTTAATAATGGAAATTAAGAGCCCCATTGCTAGCAATATACCCAACCAGGGCGACCTCCACATGGTAACCATCCCCCCTGGAAACCATCGGGCTGAATTCCAGGTGTATTCAATACGATGGGCTAACTGACCTGTCGTTTCATCCTTACCTATCATCACTCACTGGTGCCCCGCTAGTGTATACCGATAGCGCAGGCGGGGTTATTATTCCATCATCACCCATTAAAAATTAAAAATAAAAACCTTCACGTGGTTCCCCCTGGAAACCATCGTGACTAATTTAGCGTTAAATTCGTCACGAAGGGCTAACTGACCTCTTTGATCCTCATCAGTCATCTATCACTGGTGCCCCGCCAGTGTATACCGATAGCGCAGAAGGGGTAACCATACCATTATCACCCATTGGAAAAAAGGCTACTTTTTATCCCGATCAGTGAAGAATTTTTTTCATACTTCTTTGATGGCAAACAAACATAAAAAATCATCTACACACCTTAGTAGTAGCAAAACCAATTATTAGGGGGGGAAAGGGATTGTTAGCAATGGAGTTTGACAGTCCCATTGCTAGCAATATGCCTTATTAGGTCGACCTCCACGTGGTTCCCCGTGCAAACCATCATGAACAATTCCTGTTGAATTCGTCTCGATGGGCTAACTGACCTGCTTCATCCTCGCCTATCATCCTTCACTGGTGCCCCGAATAGCGCGGGCGGGGTTACCATTCCATTATCATCCATTAAAAAAAACAATTAATATGATTTTAAAAACAAATCCCTGAACTGATTTTGATGAAATTTCTATAGAATTAATTTGAAAATAAATTCTTTTTAGATGTTTTTTATGCAGATAAAAAATTTACCAAATAATTTTATAAATTACTGAGTACTGAAGTAGCACAAACATAAAAAGAAACAACCGAATTAAGAAAAGAGGGGGGGGGGGGAGTAGCCCTTTTTGAATTCAATTCAAAAATAAAACTTCTATTTGAGTATGTAGTTAATTGTCTGACTTGGAAAGATGACGTAAGCAGAAGTAATTTTTAAACCGCAGGGCAGAAGTCAAGCTAATACATTATTAGTAAAAAAAAAAAATTTAAATCATCTTTTATTTCTTCAATAAGTTGATTTCAAATACTTTTGCCTAATAAGATTCTCGAACCAGCCTACATCTTTGTTCCCGTTGCTTTCCAGACTACGGGCGTGTGGGGAGCGGAAGCAAAATCCTTCATAAAAGAGCTGAGCCTGCGCATTGCGGATAGGGGCCATGACCGCCGTTCTGGTTCGTATCTGGCTCAAAGGATATCTCTGGCGATCCAACGCGGAAATGCCGCAAGTGTCATGGGGACCTTTGGGTCGGGTACGAATCATGAATGGGACTGATTATTAATTTAATTTTTTTTTGTGATTCTACGAAGTGTATATATATTATATATATATATATATATATATATATATATATATATATATATATATATATATATATATATATATATATATATATATATATATATATATATATATGTATATATAGTTTTTTGCTCTCCTGTAAAGTAGACTTTATTTGACGATTTGATTTGATTTTGAATTGTACCGACGACATCCTGATCACGCGGACGAAATCACCAGTAAAACTAGTTATTAAAATAGTTTGAATATTATTACCTTGCGCCCACACTAGATGGGTAACAATGGGGCTCCAAGTTGGCACCACCGTGGCTCCCAACGCGGTCAGCGCCGCTCTGAGTGCCAGTGCTTTCTTCTCGTTGCCAACCTCCACTAACGCGACGACGCCGTGCAACACCTCGCTGGTTGCTTTCATTTCTTTTTCAAAATTCTGTAAATAATAATAATAATAATTTATTTGCAACAAAAACATTGGTTACAGTATTATTGAAAAACGATGATATCCGCAGAAGTATAAAACTGTGTCGCGAATGTCAAACGCCCTCCTCCTCATTGCAGGATTCCAAAACGGACTAATTAAAACGTATAGTAGTTGTTACATCAACGAAGACAATTTGTATCCAGCGACTAACTACTATACTAACTAATAACTACAATAAAAAAAAAATAAAAAATTAAAATTAAAAAACAGCAGCCTACATGTTAACTTAAAATGTGTGTGTGCGTGTATGTGTGTGTGTGTGTGAAATGAAAATTAATTATATATATAAATATTTAAACAGTAGTTAGTCATTATCCTTCATAATTATTTATACATTTTATATATCTATCTAGTTGTATATACGAGTATATATATATATATATATATTCCTTTACATTTATGTATGTATATTATAATCATTATTTTATGTTATTTATGTATATATTATTTATTTTGTAATAAATTATTAATTGTTATTTTCTTTATCTATTTCAATAATGAAGTACCACATTCGTGATTCACTGTTCACCCCAAAGGTTGACTGGTAGAGAATGTTACTAACATTAAGTTTGCCTTTTGTATTTTATTTAATTTTGGTTAATAAAGTTATTTAAATATATAAATAATTACTTAGGCCACATGAATTATGAAAAGTAATATCCTACGTGTTAATCTATACTAATAAAATAAAGACGAAAGATTTGAACTTTTTGTTTATAATGAATAAACTCAAAAATTATTAAGACAATTTTGACAAATTTGAATTCTGTTGGAGTTTTAATACTGGCTGTTGACACTGAGGTTTTTTAGAACAATATATTATTTTTATGTTTGTTCTATGTCAGATTTTATATAAAACGTACCTTGTATCTTTTGACTAAACTTATTATTTTATATCATAAATACATATATGTTTTATTACTGCATCCTGCTATTTACAACAAATTCATTTATATGGATAGCTTTATAATCAGTAAGGAAGATGGGATATTTTACTTTTATCTATCTGTGCACATTTGGTGTAAGTCATTTGTCTAAGACAGGGCTGTCCAAACCATGGTCCATGGGGCACAAATGATGTGGTCCATCAAATCTTTTTCATCTAATCTAATCCAATATTGATGTTGACAGAATTGTAAAAGATAAATTAATGAAGAATGAAATACAATAACAAAATGATGTTATAGCTGTAATTTTGTTCTTCCAAATATTTTACAGCCCCTCAATTAATTTAGTAATTTTTATTAGCCCTACATTCTATCTAGTTTGGACAGCCCTGGTCTAAGACATGGCCAATTTGTACATTAAAATTATTTTAAACTATTCAACCAGTATGATTGAGTAACAAATATTCAAACATGTCTGTAGACATGTTACAAACATGTTTGTAAACAAGTTAGGTGCATTACACAAGTGTACCAATATCAGGTATACCTCTGTTACACATTGATCAGACACAATTTTTATTATTTCTCTCCATCATAAGGTTGCCTGGAAGAGATTGATTTTTAGCAATAAGACTGCCCTAAGACTAATCTACTTACTTCAATTGCAGTATCCTCGTTTTTCTGTGAATTCGTTAAAACCGTTTTCTTGGTAGCTATTCTCTTTTTGGCTAATATACTTGTGACAGTAGTCTTCTTTTTTGATGTAGTGGCATTATCTGTACCTTTGAGGGCTGACCATTCCTCTCTTAGTCGAATCCTTTCAGCAATTGCTGAGCGTCGCTGTAAATAATAGAATGTATAAAATAATGAGTATTCTTTACTAGCTAGTTCCTGCATTTGTGCCTATGTTGATCAGTACATAAGATATCCTATGTATTAAGTTAGAACAAATCCTGTTTACCAAGTTTTATTCAAATTTGTTCAGCCATTAAAGCACAAATCAAGAAATTTACATACAAACACCCTCCACTTATGGGGGAGATAACAAAGCAGTTCGCTGTTTTACACACATGAAAATATTTTTTAATAATAAAAATAAAACTCAATCAGTTTTATGTGATATTAGAGGTAGTTTGTACATAGTAGGAAGAGCACAGAGGAAAGTCCAGAGGAACTGATAATGTTTAAAAGTATTAGGCTAATATAATAACAGTCAGGACAATTATAGTGCAATACTATAAATAAAAAAGTAACCATGCAATAGATTTTGTTTTTTTTTTAATGATTACTTACCAGTCCTGCTGCACTTCTGTTGCTGTCCTTGTTCATAATGAAAAACTATTCTACTGAAAAGAAAAAAAAGTAAGCAAATGTAAAAAGAAATTCTTAAAGAAACGTAAAATAAGCAAAAGCTTAAGTTCTAGAATATTAGCAAGGATTTAATTTATTTAAATATTACGTACTGTTATAATTTACTTACTAATATAAGTAGTAATATATTCTCTTAGAGTATTCTGTTAAAACTTACATCCAAATAAAAAAAAAAAACTATAAAAAATACTAAACGTTATCTTTTATGTGATAATATTATTCCTTAATCTTGAACAGTTCATTTCGAAATTCTTTTTATATTTAAGATTTATTAATATTGCGAAAACAAAATATAAAATACAGAAATATATTAGTAGAAATTTCTAATATATTAATAAAATATTAATAGCACAATAATAGCAAAGTTTGACAATTGACATTTTGTTTGACAATGACATATTTTTTTTTTTTTTTTAGTACGTTTGTTCCGTTTGGAACAGGCTAAGGTCGGAGACCATGCTGCCTAGTCTTCAAAAAGATAATTTGTCTGGAATTTTATTTTTCTAATGTCGCTTCAATTATTGTCATAATCTTCAATATTTCATTTGTCAAATCCGGTAAGTACATTTTCATAAATATCTTTTCTTGAGTTTTCTTAAACCAGTGGATTTATCAAATTAAAAATAAATAATTATAAAAAATCATTGTCTTGCAATTCAATAAAAGTATTCTTATAGCTCCTTGAATGTTGTAGTAATATAAGTGAAAATAGCTTTGAAACAAGAAGGAAATCTTAAGAGAAGCGGGATTGAGTGCGGGATATTTTCGGGTTTTTTGAAGATAATCCTAAGTTCGTCAAACATAATGTGTCTTTGAATGACAAATTCAGAGCAATCAAAAAAAAAGGTGATGTAGAGATTGGGCTGTATTTGAGTTACACCATGTGCATGATGGGGAAGCGATCATGCCCATTCGGTGCAGGTGTTCGTTGAAATGTCCGTGGCCGATTCGTAATCTACAAATATTGGTGTAAAATTTTCTGTTTGTGTCCTTTCCTTTGCAGAACCACGGTTTTCCAATACGCCAATTAATTTTGCGGTACCATTTGCCTTTAGTCTGTAATATTTGAGTCCAATGCTCCTCCCATTTAGTTGTAACGATTTTATGTATTCCAATACTACAATCTGAATAACAAAGGGGTAAATCTTGAACACGAGCAGCACTTGAATTAATAATTTTAGCCAAAGTGTCTACTTGTTCATTCCCAAACACTCCAATATGTGAAGGGGTCCAGATGAAGATAATATCTTTTCCATATATAGTACAGAGATGATAATATTTATTACGAATTTCTTGAATTAAGTAGTTTGATGATGAAATGAATGTGTTATTTTTTAATGCCATAAGAACACTCATACTATCTGTAATTATAATCCATTTCGAATATAGTACCTGTTTTTCTATGTATTCTAATGCTAAAAATATAGCTTTTGCTTCTGCTGTGTAAATACTAGCCAAAGTTGAAATTTTATAACCGTGACCAAATCTATTTGACAAATCGTAAAAAGCCACTGACGTGCTAAGTGCATTTTTGGAACCATCTGTATATATCTGCCTGTAGTCAATAAATTCTGATAAAGTCTCATACATATCGTGCTTTTCTTTTATGTCTTTACGTATAACAATTTTGATCTTACAGAACTTACTCTCATAAAGGCCATTATAACAAGGAAGTATCTTACTACTATAGATGTTATATTCATCTCGTAAATTCAAATCATTGACAATAGTTTTATTCAAAAACATAGAAATGGGGCAATTTAATAATTTGAGTATGAGTGGGTTATTGGAAACTGAAAAAACTTTGAAGAGAAATTTGAGTTTTAGGTATTCGAAACGAAGAAGGATAGGAGGCAAATTACATTCTACTTGCATTGAGATAATTGGAGAAGTATACATAGCACCTAAAATAAGTCTTAAATTCATATTTTGAATTTTTTCGAGTTTTTCTACTAATTTATGTTCTGAGGCATAACAAAAGAAAGCGTAATCAAAATTACTTCTAACAAGAGATTTGTAAAGTAAAAGGATAATTTTAGGATCAGCTCCCCAGTTACGACCAATTACAGATCTTATTATATTAGTGGCTCTTAAAGCACGATCTACTAAGCAATCAACGTATAGATCCCATTTTAAATTTTGATGAAAAATTACCCCCAGAAATTTAACGCTACAGTCTGTTGGAAGAGTTTGATTATTATATATAATATTCATTAATGGAACATATTTATGAACTTGATGAAAAACAACTACTTTACTTTTGGTTAAACTAATATCGAGGGAAAGAAGAGAAAAATATTTCTCAAGTCTTTTTAATGACTCATTTAACACTAATTGCATATCAATAATATTCTTTCCTTTTATATAAATTAATAAATCATCGGCAAATTGCAAGTTGTTCACACTGTTTCCTAAAATTGAATTAAGTTTATAGATATATAAAATATATAGTAGCGGGCTTAGAATACCACCTTGACATATTCCTTTAGAGCTTAACCTAGGTCCTATTAATTTACTATTTACTTTAACATACACTTCTCTATTACTAAGAAAATTATAAATCCATTCGATAAGTTTCATTGGAAGAAATGAGGATAAAATCGAAGATAGAACTGTTAAATTTACATTGTTAAAAGCTCCTACGACATCTAAAAAAACAGATAGAACATATTCATCGTTATTCAAAGCAGTACTAAGGTCGACATAGAAGTTCGCTAAACTTTCGCGCGCTGAATATCCACGGCGAAAACCAAATGATTCGATGGTAATATACTATTACTTTCAATAAAGAACTCTAAACGCTGTTTAATTAATTGTTCGAATAATTTGCCTGCACAGGACGTCAATGTTATAGGTCTATAGGAGTCGAAATTTGTAGGATCTTTACCGGGTTTAATTACTGGAATCAAACAATCCATTTTCCATTCTGGTGGGATAATACAGTCCTTCCATAAATCGTTAAAAATTTGTAAGAGTTTAGTAAGGTTTATTTTATTCAGCAATCGAAACATATTGTATGTTAAGCGATCAAGGCCACTAGCTGTATCTTTTCTAGATTTTACTGCACTGGATATTTCATCAATTGAGAATGGGTCAGTGAGAAATTTTGGGCATGAATTAACAGAATTAAACTGTTTGTCATCAAAAGGTGAGTGTACAAAATCAGGAGTATATTTGCGTAAAAAATCATTGACCCATGATATATCTTTAAAATGATTTTGACGATGTTTTGAATTTAGTTTTCTCATATTTTGCCAAACAGTGGAAATTGGTGTTAATCTATTAAATTTGGAACAAAATTCCTGCCACCCCTGTTGTCTTACTTGCTTAATTACTAACTTTTTAACAGCTTGAACTCTTTTAAAATTTATGTAATTATCGAGAGTTGGATTTTGTTTAAACCTAAGGTAAGCCGCTTTACTATCATTGACAGCTGTCGCACACCTGTTATTCCACCAAGGTACTGCAATATGTTTGTGCCTCTTTGAAGTATTTGCACCGCTATTTGATAAGTTCCTACGTGGAACGGAACGTTCCACAGCTGTCAAAATAATTTTACAGAATCTATTGTAATTGTTTAAGGGTTCATTGACATCATACTCGAAATCCAAAAGTAATCGATTAACAGTTTCAGAATAAAGATCCCAATTAACGAGACGTAGGTTTATACGATTTAACAAAAGTTTATTAACTTCATCTATAGGAGCATGTTGTTCACCTGACGGAGTTGATGAAGAGTTCTTTGTGTTTATTTTAGTAAAAGTCGGCAGGTGATAACTTCCTAACGGATCATCATGAACCGACCACTCGCATTTTAATGATATGGATGGGGATACCATAGTTAAATCAAGGCCATTGGGTCTCCAAATATGAGAGCCAACAGTAGTAACTTGCTTATCATTTAATAGTACCAAATTACATTCATCTAAACAATCAAGAATGTCTTTACCTCTTGTATTAGTGGAGGTACAACCCCACATAGTATGATGTGCATTTAAATCTCCAGATATGATAGTGGGTTTAGGAAGAGACTCCAAAAAGAACTTAAATTTGGCTTTAGTAAAACTAGGTGTACTATTGGTAGGACAGTAAATACTGGCAACTGAATACCAAGAATTATTAACTTCAATACTAATAGCTATAGTTTGCAAAGAATTGTCGAAAAAAGAGTGAAGTTTTTTATATCTAATACTATTATGTATAATAATCGCTACTCCATTGTGATTATTACCACAATCATTTCGTTCTATACAATAATCTTTAATTTTTAATTTGTAATGTGGTTTTAGCCAAGTTTCTGAGATGAGAGCAATGTGAATATGATGTTCATTTAAAAATTGTGTAAAAATAAGTCGATTGCTCAGTAGGCTCTGAGCGTTCCACTGTATGATAGTTAATTGGTCTCGATTGAATTTTGTGAAATAGGTGTATTACCAAAAGTATCATATAACACATTCAAAACACTTTTAGTGTTAATAGATGTGTTCTTTGTGTTATGTAGTGAAATAAGTTTGATTATGCTTTCTATTAAAAGTGATAAACTCTTGTTATCAGAATTTAGAATTGAAATTAGGTCTACATTTTTTTTAGGTTTGTTACCCAGTTTAGGAAATATTTCAGTGCTAAGTATATCTCCAAAAGAAGCAGGTCTGAATTTAGATCTATTTTCAGCAATTTTCTTTTGTTTAACAGGGCATTGCGGTGATACACTTGTGTGATTTCCATTGCAGTGTACACAAATAGCGTTTTCCATTCCAGTTGTACAAGTTTTATAATTATGCTCACCTTTGCAGATGCTGCAACGCTCAGAATTCTTACAGAATTTAGCTAAATGTCCATACCTCAAGCACCGGTAGCATTGTTTAACTGGTGGTATATATGGAGTGACATTGTGGCGCCAACCTCCAATATCCAGATATTCAGGTAATACAGATGCAGCAAAAGTAATTGTCACGGTTAGAGTTGGCTGTAACACATATCCATGAGTCAAGGTATTTTTTCTTAAAATTCTTTTAATAGCAATAATTTTCTTAGAACTCGATATCATAGTATATATTTTTTTATTAGATATATTTGTAGGTACATTTCTAATAACGCCTGTAACTTCTGTTGAAGAAGCAGGAATACTGGCCTTAAAATGGTAGTCATTTAAAAAAGTTTTATTATTTAAAAAAGCATTGGCTAAGTCTGGCTTTTGAAAGTATACTCCGATTTTGAATTTATTTATAGATCTAAGATAAGTTACCCCTTTATTAAATCGTTTTAAACAGGAGGAGAGTGAGAGCAAGTCTCTGGATCCAATGGTTTTCTGACTATCTGAGGATTCTACAAAGACAACAAATTCTGTCCCAGGGGATTCCTCGGGATATCTTCTAATATAATCTGTGACGTAGTAAGGTTTATACTTATCGGCCTTATCAATTTCAGATTCTGAGTCAGTAGAAGTATCTTCCGAATATATATCCTTGTCATTACAAGGTTCATGGTCTACATCACCTGAATCGTCATCTTTTTTTTTCCTTTTCCTACAACTGCGCTTCCCCATGAATGCTAATTATATTACTGTCACTGAATTTAGTGAAAATATAATATTTTATTCAATAATAAGAATTGATAGAGATAGTTTTTATAAATTAATAAAAAAAATTTAAAAAACCCGCTTGTTCTTATTCGAGTTTCCCGCCTTTTTCTTGACAATGACATACTTGAACTGTCAATCATGCGGGATTTTCGGTAATATTTTCGTTCAGAAATTCATACATACAAACTTAGATGCATATATATCTACCACGCCTCTCTCTCATTAAGGTAGGCAGATCATCATCATCATCATTTTAGCCATCATCCATCCACTGCTGGACATAAGCCTCCCCCATAGACTGCCGTAAGTAACGATCCTGAGCCGCCTGCATTCACTGAGTCCCTGCAATGCATTGCAGGTCATCACTCTATTTAGAAGGGGGGGGGGGGGTTCGTTCTACACTGCGCTCATACGGAGTCGTCACTTAAGAACTTTTCTTCCCCATCGGTTGTTAGTTTTTCGAGCTATGTAACCAATCCATTGCCACTCAGCCCATTGTCCAAAAAAACCTCGAGCATAGTCCTCTCCATAACCCGCTGAGCAATTTGAAGCTTTTGGAAATGGGCAATCGTATAGAGCCATGTTTTAGTTGCAAAAGTCATCACTGGCAACATGCACTTGTTAAAGACCTCGGTCTTCAAACTGAATTTTTTTGGATGAAAAAATGTGGCGTAGTTTTCTGAACGCTGACCAGTCGAGTTGGATTCGTTGATTACCCTCTTAGTCAAAATTAGACTTAGCCATTTGAAGAACTTGTCCTAGGTATACATACTCGTCGACAACTGCGAGCGTAATATTCTCGATCAGTATAGGTGTGCTGGCCATCTTCATCTTAAAAGCTACCTGTTGAGAAATACGATTGAGGTCATTGAGCTTAGTATTCAGATCCTCCAAGGATTCCGCCACGATTACTTTATAATCTGCAAATCGACAAACGCTAAACTTAGTGGCAGATTCCTTTTTGGTTTTCTGTATAACATGCCATAGTGTATGTATGTGGTCTATGGTGCTAAAGCCCTTTCGGAAGCCAGCTTGTTAGGGTGACTAGAAGTCGTTGAGTTTTTTTTTTTTACAACACAGGGGGCAAACGAGCATGCGGCTCACCTGATGGTAAGTGACTACCGCCGCCCATGATCACCCACAACACCAGCGGCATTGCAGGTGTGCTGCCGGCCTTTTAAAAAGGAATATACTCTTTTCTTGAAGGTTACGTTGTCGTATCGGTTCGGAAATACTGCTGCTGGAAGTTGATTCCAAAGAATGGTTGTGCGTGGAAGAAAGTGCCTTGAAAAACGCACGGTGGAAGACCGCCACTCGTCCAGATGATTGGGATGAAACTTTAGTTTGTGGCGGGTTGTACGGTGGTGAAAATCAGCAGCAGGTATCAATCCGAACAATTCCTCAGAACACTCCCCATGATAAATTCGGTAGAAGATGCACAGAGATGCAACATCTCTGCGCAGTTTCAGTGGGTCAAGTCGGACAGTAAGGCGTTGACTATCGATAATTCGAGCCGCCCGACTTTGAATGCGGTCTAACGGAAGGAGTTGGTACTGTGGCGCTCCTGCCCACAGGTGAGAACAGTATTCCATATGCGGCCTGACTTGGGCTTTATATAATTTCAGGCGGTGTTCTGGCATGAAATATCGTCTCACCCTATTGAGCACTCCTAACTTTTTGGAAGCTATCTTAGCCTTCTCCTCCAGATGACCGCAAAACTGGACGTCGCAAGATATATCAACGCCCAGAATTCCTAGACTCGACTTTTTATCAAGGGAAGTGCCCTGAAAGTGAGGAGATACGACAAACGGCGTCTTTTTTGCGGTAAAGTCTAGTTTGCGCGTAAGACGACGACGTAGGCAGATCATGTTATTGTAATCTACAGTTATTTAGTAAAATAAATAATAAAAATTACGTTTAGCATTTTGTAGCAAAAATATCAACTAAACTGAGACGCTTGGCTTGCATGGTATATCATGGCCGATGGCCATTTTTTATTTCCTTGCCCAACAGTGGGCGCCAACGGGTTGTTTAGAAAGATTAAGAGTACATGAAATATAAAACTTGAACCATAGGTGTAAGGCAAATGTGACGTGGGCTACTGGCCACGGCCGCGCGTTTTAAGGGACATCGTGGTATGCTTAGTACGTTATATTAAGTTTATGGTGGTACGTAGATTTCTGTTTTCGTTCTTTATCCAAAAGTTATTTTTTAAATTGTCTTTATCACCAATAGGATTAACATCTTTGGTCTTCACCCTTCACCCTAAATATATCTTGTCCCTATTCCATTTAGATCTTTTTCCAAAATGGTTTTTACACTGTAGTTATTTAGATATTTTCAAGTTAAATAAATAAATAATGAAAATTTCAAAATATTTATTTCCAACATAATATATCTGTGATTAAATAGAAACATGTAGACGGCGTGTTTAAGGTTATTTTCTTCTAAACTCTGGACTCTTAAGAAAGGTGTACATGTGCGGTTGTCAACCCGCCTGCTAAGCGTGGTAACTGCTGGCAAAATCCCTCTTATGGCAGAGGCTTATGTTCAGCAGTGGACAGTTAACGGGTAATAGGGTGTGGTATTCTTAATCTATGGTACAATTGGTAAATAACAGTACAGTACAGTTGTATACAGTCCTCTTCAACTTCACTATTATGAGGTAGATTGTACTTCAAATAAACTTTTTAATGTGAATCCCTCCTTCAACGGTTCTATAGCCAGTCCTAAATAAGAACTGTACATCGGTTGCAGTTCGCCTTCTGGCTTGTTCTGAGCTAGTTGTGACGCCAAGTATAAATTTGGTCCCATTTCGCCGCGGGGTTCGCCGATTTCTTCCAATTCATCTATGTCGTCTGTTATTGATTTTGGGCACTGGAAGATAAATTTATAGTCAAGTAAAGTGTTATATATGTGGCGGTTATCATTTTGCATCACTACTCTCTTAATCACCTCAGTTACTTTTAAACCATTGCGTTTAGTTATATCTATTTCATCATTAACATTATAGCTTACTGGATCAACTAAAAAAAAATTAACAGAACAGAAGATAACTGCATAAAGATCATATCTATAAGACGGACAGAAGTATCAGTTAGTAGAAATTTTTACAAAGTCTCTCAGACCATACCATTCGTCTGTTTATATTTTTAATAAGTTTTTTAAAGACATGGATGCCTTGTGTGAAAGATGATATGGCCACATTGGGAGTGAATGCGAAAATGATTGGGAATAGAGAAGAATGAAAAAGAAAAACATATTATACCGACCCCAAATAATAATTGGGATAAGGGTAGGAAAATGATGATGATATATTTTATAAGTTCTGTTCAATGATCGTAATTACCTCATGGTCCCAAGTCATCTCGACTCCAAATACTGGTCTCTCAGAGTAAGCTTGGTGCAGAGCTTGCAGTTCGGCCAGTAGTGGACGCAGTCTGTTTGGAGGGTCTGCTCTGAAGCCCAGCACGTAACCACCGGACGTCGGACGGACGACGAACACAAGGGCTTCGCCAAATTTGGAGTCGCGAACTGATACCTAGTGATAATGACAAAGAAGTTAATCCTTACTAATTGTTACTAATATTATAAATTTGAAAATGTGTTTATATATTATCTCTTTGCGCCTTAACAGCTTAACCAATCTCTATGAAATTTGATACACATACTATGTAAAAGGGATGGAGGAGGACAGGTTATTTTTTATACAGAGAGACCTGGCGCGCCTTACTGTCCGGCTCGACCCACTGAGACTGCGTAGAGATGTTGCATCTCTGTGTATCTTCTATCGAATTTATCATGGGGAGTGCGCTGACGAAGTGTTCGGATTGATATACCTGCTGCTGATATTCACCATCGTACTACCCGCCATAAACTAAAATTTCATCCCAACCATCTGGACGAGTGGCGGTCCTCCACCGTGCGTTTTTCAAGGCACTTTATTCCACGCACAACCACTCTTTGGAATCAACTTCCAGTATTTTCGAACGGTTACGACAACATAACCTTCAAGAAAGGAGCATATTCCTTTTTAAAAGGCCGGCAGCACACCTGCAATGCCTTTGGTGTTGTGGGTGATCATGGGTGGCGGTAGTCACTTACCACCAGATGAGCCGCATGCTCGTTTGCCCCCTGTGTTGTAAAAGAAAAAGAAAATGGCAACCAAGCTAACGGCTCATCTGATAGAAAGTAATAGCAAATGTCTTGAGTAGAATCATGGATATTGTAGAATACATTATGACCTCTACGTATTGAGACCTCTGAGGACGAAAAGGGTCATGAGAGCATTGCTCCTTATCTTTTCTGTATAGTCAACCGTACTATCAAGACCTATCCATCACAACAAGGCCCTGACAGAGAAAGCAGAAAAGAAAGAATCGTTTATACATATTTTTTGTTATTTAAGAAACTGAACTACTTTATCCAAGGAGTAGATTCGAAATCTTAGCTCTTTTTGATCGTTACACATAAACCATGTGTTTTTGATCTTCAGGTGAGCCGTTAATTAGTTTGTTATTTTTAAGTTGTATAAAAAAGGATTCAAACCAAAATGACACGGTGAAGATACATACGCTTTCAATGGTGATGTATGGCATGGATACATTGAAGGCCTCGTTCACGTCTGCGTACCAGACGACGCGTACATTCGTCACCAGCATCGTGCCGAGGTTGCCGGAGTCAGTCGACAAGTTCCAGATGCTGTGCTCATTGAGACTAATCTACAGATGGAAGGAAGTAATATTTCATTTAAACATGTCTATATTGCTATTTCTGTCTCGTTACCGTTGGTGTTACAGTATATTCTGTGACGCCCGTTATGCTGTTCATGTTTGTAGGCGACAGTCACCACGTCTCATCAGATGCGGCGTCAGTTTATTTTGCTTTTAAATAATATAAAAAAAACATGTAAGATCAGAAGCAAATGGCATCAAATTGCATCTTGTTATTGTTCGTCGTTAAAGAAGGGAAAACTTGTGCATGCGGGGCGGAGGGGGAATAGTGGATTGTTATAAATGGGGATAAGTAGCCCCATTGTTAGCAATACACCTTATCAGGTGGACCTCCTTGCGGTTCCCCCTAGAAATTATCGTGTTGAATTCCAGGTGTATTCATCACGATGGGCTAACTGACCGGTCCTTTAATTCTCACCCATCATCCCTCACTGGTGCTCCGTCAGTGTATTCTGTTAGTGCAGGCGGTGTTACCATTCCATTATCATCCATTGAAAAACCTTTCTTTGTAGAAAAGAAAGGTGCCTGATTAACAAATAATTAAATTGTGTTAAAAAAAACCGACTTCAGTTATGGAAACACCAATTATTTTGATTTAAAAACAAATTACTGAATCGATTTTGATAAAATTTCTATAGAATTAATCTGTAAGCTTACCGTTTCAGTTAAAAAATAGAATTTTCCAAATCGGTTTACAACTGACGGAGTTATGAGGTGACAAACATAAAAAAAACCATACAACCGAATTTAGAACCTCCTTCTTTAAAGTCGGTTGAAAAGGAAACATGACACTTACTTTCTCGAGAGGTAACATGCGTAACTGTTTGTTGTGCACAATAGCACCGCGAAGTTTGAGGTCTCTGTACATTCTAGAATTGGCGTATGCCCTGGAACATTGGCGAAACAAAACACGTACTGAGCGCCCAAGTATTACAGGGATTAATTATGCTGACTGTATTACGTTACCGAATCTAATTAGAATGATGCTGAAACGAGTTTCCCGCTGACCTTATCCCTAGAGACTACAGCATGGGGTTCTTTAAAAAGGGCGTAATAAGCTTTCCCAAGGGTCGGGAACACGCGCACGCAACACTTCTGTTAATGGTAACGGTTTCCTGTCGGATGAGACATGGTTGTTTGCCACTGTCAGAGTGTAAAAAGAAATTAAAAAGAAAAATCTATTCATGAAACGACGCGTAATCCTGACGTTGTTACTTAAAGACATACATACACTACATACACTTTTTTTTAAGAGAATGTAATTGAAATGGTTACTTCGCTAATTACTATTATTATATCAGCCGATTAACTGCCCACTGCTGATCTTAAGTCTCCTTCATATGGGAAATTTTGTCAATAGTTACCACGCTTGGTAGGCGGGTTGGCAACAGCAGTTAGGTTTTGATGATGTTTTAAAAGAAACGCCGCTGCCCATAGCTCTACCATTAAGTTCCCCTAGTCACATTTTACGACATTTCGAGTCTCTAGTACTGGCGTTCCTCAGAACTCTCTGTTTACTCTACAAGGAACTTAGCATGAATATAGATAAACGCAATGGAGCTAATATACAAGATAGGGGGGAGAAGGGATTCTTAGTAATGGGGATTAGTAGCCCTATTGCTAACAATATACCCTGTCAGATCGACCTCCACGTGGTTTCCCCTGGAAACCATTGTGATAGATTTGTCACAGTGGGCTAACTGACCTGCTTCATCCTCATCTATCACCTCTCACTGGTGCCCCGCCAGTGTATACTAATAGCGCAGGCGAGGTTACCATTCCATTATCATCCATTAAATAAAACATACAAGATATAAGATGTCATTCTTAGAATAAATCACACTCGTAAATCTTGGAAATCAAACATGTCGTCTAAGTATATTTGTATAACTTATATGGAAATAAATATATTTGATATATATATAAAAAAAAAAATCTTACTTATGCACGCCGACAACAGACGTATAATGTCTGATAGAGTTGGGTGACAGGTTCGTAAATATGAATTCGTATCGGCTGGTCTTATACGCGGCCAGTACGTACAGGGCTTGAGTGGTGCCTCTTAGCCCTGAATTTACTATTTTTGTACTAGTCGACAATATGCAGTTCAGACCGATGGCTGGAAGAAAAGGTTTACAGTAGAATAGAATCATTATCATTAAATAATAGGTAGGGTCGAAAGTAAGTCAGTTAGCCCATCGTGATGAATTCCACATGAATTTCGATGATTTCAGATAGTAAAAAGTGGTAGCTAACATAATAGGATCTGACATTATGAGAGAGTACGCTATACTCGTATATAATTTTGAAAAAAAAAATTAGAGATCGGTAAGAAATTACAAATAATATAACCTAAGGTAGAATAATAGCTGGCTTCTGATGCCAGGATTAAATCACTCGAAAGCCCTGATTAAAATATTTTCTAAAACTTACTCTAAGAAATTACTTTTTTTTTGAGTAAAAGCAAATGTGTGTATTAACAAGGGCTCTCACTGGACACTGCAAACTAAACAAGCATATGGCCCAATTAGGTTTATGCCCAAAAGTGTTTGCAGATTTTGTCACAACGAGGAAGAAACGCCGCAGGACTTAAAGCCCACTCATACATAATCAATATATCTCTTTTGGAAAACAAATTTTATATCTTGAGGAGATACAAACATCATAAAATTCCTGTTATTGATAGAAATTAGCAAGGAACTTTAAAAAAGAGCGAGCACAAAAGATCATGGAATTCGCAGTGTCATAGGTTTTTCTGTCTTTTAATAATAATAATCATTATCTTCTTCTTAAGGAGTCATCTCCTACCGAAGGTTGGTAATCATCATGGCGTCTTTGTCCACCGTCATCCTGAAAAGGGATCTGGTGCTCATTCAAGCCACTGCCTTAGATTTTTAAAACATGGGAGTTTGGTATCTTTCCAGTCTTCGGCAACCTTCTCCTTCAATATAAGCTGTTAACTATCCACTGCTGAACATAAGCCTTCCCAGGTTTTGACAGCATTACCATGCTTGGCAGGTCTAAAAAAGTCGTATATACTCTCAGATATATGTCTTTGCGAAGTTTTACTCGCATCCTGGGGTGAGCATCAGACGATTCTATTTTTTTTTATACAACTTAGAATGGCAAACAAGCTGACGGTCCATCTGATGGAAAGTGGTAACCGTCGCTTATAGACATGAGCAGTACCATGGACATAACAGAGTATACTCTTTGGCCCATGATACCACCTATACGTTGCCATTCCTGAGGACTCAGGTGTTGTTCCTCTGTACCCTGTAAATTCACACCTTAAATTCTTTTGTAGGTACGATCCCCTGGCTCCCCTCTAAATACGCCAATAATTGAAATGCATCTTACACAAATTAATTCTGGGCGATGCCAATGAGTGCCAAATTATCCTTAAATTGGTGACCACCATTCTCCCTTTGGTTCCGCTGTTTCCTTTCGTGTCTTCTATAGGTTCAATTCTGTCGAATATTTTTTCGCCGGGTCTTAATTTTAAATACCTAAAAAAAAAAAATTAAATACGTACTTATGGACATTCTGAAAAATACATAATATTTATATTTACTTATTATTTTTATTATTTCAGCCGTTAATAGACGACTTACTGAATACAAGGCTTCTTCATAATGTGAGTTTTGCCAGTAGTTGCCGCAGTTAGGCTTTTAGAGATGTTTTAAGAAGGATGCTGCTGCCCATCCCTCGCGCTCCCTTAGTCACCTCTTACGACACCCACGGAAAAGGAGGGGTGGTTTATTTATTCTATGCCGGGACCACAAAGCGATCAAAATATTTATATTAGGTACTGAAAAATATTATATACTCCAGTGAACAACGTTATCTATTAAAAATACTCGTAATCCGAAGTAGCGATTCTCATACAAAATTAACTATTTAAAATTTTTCGATCTTTCAACTTTATGGTTTTTCCGTCTTTTCTTTTAGACCACCTCTGTATTATAATGAACAAAACAAAAAAAAATATTCAAATCGGTTAAATTATTTCCGAGTTTTAGCGAGACTAAAATAAAAAATAAAATAAAAAAAATTTTTTATTGAAGTGAACTTAATAATTAGTATTTTTGAATATTCATAATATAATAGTCAAAAATTACTTAAATAAATCTCTTATATAAATAAGAATAAGAATATCTTTATTTCCTTGAACAAAATAAGCCTATGGTACAATATAGCTATGACCCCACACTAGGCAAAGCCTGTCTCGTGGAAGTCAAAGCAAGTAATTTTACAGTTATGGTGCGGCGAACAGGGTTAATCTATACAATGAACTATATCTATATAACTATTTTTTTTAACATAAGTCCACCCTGTACATATGTCCTGTACTAAAGAATAAATGAAATAAATGTTACTTACGAGAACGGGAGGTCGAAAAGGACCTCCCTGTCTTCCCACACAGCGCTGATTTTACTTTTAGGCATATTCTATAGGAGATATCAAAAGGTATTTTGCAAAAGCGTTATTTTGTTTTTATAATGCGTCGCCATGACAACATGGCCGGAGTCGAAAATCGTTCGGAAACAACGTTAAAGCGGCTTATATTTTCTTTTAAGTAATTTGTTTTTTTCCTCGAGTGTTTTTACAATCGTAAAGAAAATAAGTATATTATTTACGTTTAAATAGTACAAGTAGGTAGTTGATTTGCAAAATAAGTTTTTTAATTTTATAGAAATTTCGAGGTTATGTAATGCAAATTTAATGTATCACATTTTTTTTTTCTATACAACTTAGAATGGCAAACAAGCTGACGGCCCACCTGATGGAAAGTGGTAACCGTCACCTATAGACATGAGCAGTACCATGGACATAACAGAGTATACTGTTTCGCCCATAATACCCTCATGCGTTGTCATTCCTGAGGACTCAGATGTTATTCCTCTGTATCCTGTTAATTTACCCTCCCTTCAAACCGAAACACAGTCATGCAAACACAACTGCTTCACGGTAGAAACACGAATGAGATAGAGGTACCCAAGCAATCGACTTTCGTACAAAGTCTACCTCTGGTAAAATTTTGTAATGCATGATAATGGAATGGTAACCACGCCTGGAATGGGGACCTACACCGCAAGGGGTGTATACACTACCAATGATGATGAAAGGCAGGTCAGTTAGCCCATCGTGATGAATCCACCTGGAATTCAGCACCGTTGGTTCCCAGGGGGACCACGTGGAGTTGGTGTTGCTAATAATCCCATCCCGTTCTCCGAACTTACCTATCATTATGTGTTATATATATATATATATATATATATATATATATATATATATATATATATATATATATATTTTATTTTTTTTAGGCCACGGTTTCTTTAAGGGGCCATAATGGAACGGTAACCCCCTCTGCACTATCGGTATACGCTGTGGCGGGGTACTGACGAATTCCAATAGAATTAACCAAAATGGTTTCCTTGGCGAACTGCGTGGAGGAAGAACTGATAAGATGTATTGCTAGTAATGGGTCAATTAGAGCCCATTACTAATAATCCCTTTCCTCCCTTTAGGCCACGGTTATCATTTTACATCAAGGAGCTGTATCGACTCATTTCTTACAATGCGAATCGGCGTTTATTGTATACATTTTATACATATTTTGTTAACAAAAGCTGTGAGATGCCAAATCCTAGACATGACTAGTATTTGTTAGACATAGCTAGCCCGAGATGCATGAATCTTAATTAAGTCTAAGCCTTTGGCAGTACTGAGCATATTGGATTCCGTTTAGTAATTATTACTAGTAGAAACTCGTTGGACCCGAATGGATGTAGGATTCATTGCTGTGAGGGAGACACATTCATTGATAAATAAATAAATATAAATATATACGGACAAATCACACAGATTGAGCTAGCCCCAAAGTGAGTTTGAGACTTGTGTTATGGGATACTAATTCAACGATATTATATTTATAATAGATACATATATAGATAAACATCTAAGACCCAGGCCAATCAGGAAAAGATCGTTTTCCATCATGACTTGGCCGGGGATTGAACCCGGGGCCTCCACGTCGCAGGCAGGCGTGTTGACCGCTGCGCCACGGATGACGACAAATTGATAGTTGCAAAATAGTAGATATACTTAAGGTTGCCGTTTTAAGTATTCTTTTAATGGATGAAAATACAATGGTAACCCCGTCTGCGCTAACAGTATACATAGGCGGGACATCAGTGAGAGGTGATAGGTGAGAATGAAATGGCAGGTCAGCCCATCGTGATGAAAACACCAGGAATTCAGCACGATGGTTTCCAGGGGGGACCACGCGGAGTTCGACCTTTTAGGGCATATTGCTAGCAATTTAACTGATAGTCCGCATTACTAACAATCCCTTTCCCCCCTGGTTTAAGTATTGCCGTGTAGGTCCCGGCATAGAATGGACTCGTGGGTGTCGTAAGAGGCGACTAAGGGAGGGCGAGAGATGGGCAGCAGCGTCCCTTTTAAAACATCTCTAAAAGCCTAACTGCGGTTGCCAACTCGCCTATCAAGTGTGTCACCTACTGTCAAAACTCCCCTTATGTGGAAGACTTATGCCCAGTAGTGGACAGTTAACGACTGAAATAAAAATAAAAAATAAATACTTAAGGTTTACATGATGAATACTCTTAACTGACTATAATGTCTTTTTACAATAATTGTTACGTGCTAATATAAGATACAATATTTAAAACAATATTCCATACATTACGATATGTTTATGGAATGGGCCATAGGCATTTATTGGATAATAATGAAGTGGTATATTCGTTTGCGCCATTGGTATACGCTGGCGGGATACCAGTGACTGGTGATATTAGGTAAGGATGAAACCAGGTCCGTTAGTACATCCAGTAAGAAGAATTAGTCACGATGGTTACCAGGGGGAACCGCGTAGAGGTCTATATGACGGTATATTGTTAGCATGAGGATTAATGCCCCCACTACTAACGGAATTTTTTAATCCAATTACTTGCGACACTGAAAAATGGCGCGTTTTCTGTTGGTTTAAAAAAAATATGTTAGGCAAATGTCACTTTAGGTTATTAAATTTTGACACTCAATATTCTATCTAAGCATGATACATGTAATAGAATAATAATAGTATTATGAAGAATGGCAGCAAACTAGAACAATTTTAATTCTATGAAATCCACTTGCAATTAAATTATTAATTGAATTACAACGTCAAAATGTCGGAAAGGACATCACCCATCCGTAAATGAAATATGTAAATAAATCTTGACAGTTGTGTGCACTTAACTTTCCCGCCATACCATAATAACCAAAATGGCGTCTTTAATGTTTAACTCGATTAACAGAATCTGTCATTTAGTTTAAAAGCAGCTAAGTGCTAGAGAAAATCTTTTAATTGACGAAAACATCTTAAAAGCTTAGTGGTACATTATCAGATTTGTCATCCTTTGTCGAATTAACTCGTTATAACTTCATTACCGCAACGCGATAATGGCTTTGTTGTCTATGGATTTTCAAAATTTTTAGTCAAGTATTCTAAGTGAAAGGAAATCAGTCTGATATGGCTAACAGGCTTCTTCAGCATGGATTGTTTAAGCTGGCACGTCTACAATATTAACAGAAGTCAGTTTTGGGTTTTAGATAAATTTATATATTTTATATTTTCTTTCAATGTTCCCATTGAAATATAAGTACGTAATCTTTGATTGTATATGGAACATACTCTTAAAATATGTAAATTATTTTATTTCATTATTAATCTATGCGTCATTGCTAGGTAAGATCTTTTCAAAATCTTTTCAAAATTCCTGTTTTGCATCACTTTAAATTGGTCAAATATAAGTTTTTTTTTAATATTCTTTTTTTATGTGACAGAAATAATTTCAAAGTAGATGAAGATTTGAATTCATATCGTTTTAAACATAATTTGAGGCATTACTTCGACGAACAAATGGTAGAAACGATAGCACTTAGAAATAAGTATATTATAGGAATAATAGTTGAAAAATGATGTCAGCGTTTATGCACTAAACCAAAAGGATTTATTCGCTTATTCTACGAGCTGGAACTCCTATTATATATCTATGCTTGTCAAAAATAATAATAATAAATTACTTGTGTCATTTATGTCTCATTACTCATAGACAATATTATTAAACGTTATTGTTTTTTTTATACCACTGAGGTGGCAAACAATCAAGCAAGCTTATGAATGCCTGCAATACCAGAGGGGGTGCGCGCGTTGCCGACTCTGAAGAAACCTCTTTACTCCCCTATTGAAGAATTGTAGTTTTGTGAAGGTACGTTTAATAATAATAGTAAGTAAAAAACATAACAATAATAATGTCAACTTTATATATTAAAATAATAAATCAGTGGTAACAGCTGAAATGGTCTCCACTCAGCTTAAGCTGCAGTGTGGTGCTGCAGCGCTGATTTTCAGTGGGGTCACCACTCAATAGCACTCAAGAAACAGGACTAAACCTATAATATACTATATTTAAATTTCGAACTGGCTTACAAATAGAAAGCTGTTTATTGAAAAAAAAAAAAGGAACATTATGGCGCGTGAAAAATTATTATTGTTCGTTATTCGTCATTGAACTTAAAAAGTAAAATTGTGTTTTTGATTTCCGCGCATTGTTTGAGAAAAGTACTATACAGGCCTTGGCCACAACTAGGCATTGATGGACTCACGTATGTGTGCCTCGGCAACGCCTCGGCCCACATTTGTACGTTCGTCCATCAATGCCTCAGTTGCTGGCCGCTGCAGTAATGTACTATTAACTGGACTTTATATGTACATATTTTTTGAAAACAAATATTAGCTAATACATCATTTGATGTTTATTCGATCTGATCCTATTTCAATTATTTCAAAAATCATTCTAATGATTTGAAACGCTATTGGCACAGTCTTCATTTGCAATTAGGATGAAATAAGCGCTACCTACTTCTTTTCATTTATTATTTTTCAAAATTAGTATAGTTGCAGACCTGTCTACCACATATAGTTGCAGAACGGTCCTGAGCCACCTGCATTGACTAGCTCCCTGCAATACAGTTCAGGTCGTCACTCCATCTAATGGGGGGTCGTCCTACACTGCGTTTGCCCGTACGGGGTCGCCACTCAATGACTTATCTTTCCTATCGGTTATTGATTCTTCGAGCTATATGACCAGCCCATTGCCACTTTAGCTTGCTTATCTTTCTTTTTGCTTGTTTTATAATTGTCAATTTCCTTTTCGTCTTTGTGTACTCTTGTAGTTTCTTCAGTTTAGTTATTATACCGGGGGGGAAACAATTGTTAGCAATGGAGTTTGACAGCCCCATTGCTAGCAATATGTCCTATTAGGTCGACCTCCACGTGGTTCCCCCGGGAAACCATCGTGAACAATTTGTGTTGAAATCGTCATGATGGGCTAACTGACTTGCTTCATCCTCACCTATCATCCTTCACTGGTGCCCCGCCGGTGTACACCGATAGCGCGGCTGGGGTTACCATTCTATTATCACCCATAAAAAAAAAGTTATTTTACCTTTTAATCTATTGTTTCATTACACTAAATACATTCATGGTCTCGCCCACAAGTATTTTAGGAGCACTTTCATAGTCATTAACATCCTTGTTATTTAACGTCTTCTGAACACAAGCTTCCTCGATAAATTACCACAAATTGCTTGCATTTTCACGTGATTTCACAATTTCTCGGTATAGATAGGCCAAGCGAAATTGTCCGGCCTTCGTAGTATTCTAATAATGCCTTTGACCCTTAAAAATTCGTCCCTCAAACGGACGAGTGGGCTAATGTAGAAGAGGTCCGTAAAAAGACTTTACGAGTGGGCCACAATCAGATAAAATTTAATTTGTACCGGTCGTTAAGGCAAATTGCTATGCTCGAATCTTGATATCGAGTTTAAGACTCAATGAGATTTCCCTAACATTATAATAATATGACGCTAACAAAGTTTTGACAGAGTAAAAAAATTTTTTTTTTGTATTTTGATAAGCTTCAGTTGGCTGGTTTTTTAATGGACTTAAAAAAGGAGCCTCTCAATTCGGATGTATTTTTTTTTATATTTATTACTTCAAAATTCCGTTATTTGGATATCGGTCTAGACGTTTCTTTTTCTGTTATTATTGTTATTAGTCCTGTAGAAATTTTATCGAAATCGATTCAGTAGTTACGTGTTTTTAATAAAAAATTTGAGCCACTATTTATGACGGTTTTTTTTGGGAAATAAAATCTACTTGTTAATAGTTTTTTTTATACAACTTGGAATGGCAAACAAGCTGACGGCCCACCTGATGTAAAGTGGTAATCGTCGCCAACGTCGTTTATAGCGCGGCTGTAAATTTCATATAAAATTTCAAGAA
Organism: Galleria mellonella; assembly: GCF_026898425.1. Taxonomy (NCBI): domain Eukaryota; kingdom Metazoa; phylum Arthropoda; class Insecta; order Lepidoptera; family Pyralidae; genus Galleria; species Galleria mellonella. Next base: position 2,773,957 of record NW_026441987.1, on the reverse strand, counting down.
TCCTGATTTTAATTTAAATACATAATATTCTTAACTATACTCTAACAATTATATTCGCAAACCCATTTTATTTATGTTTTTCGACTTGTATTTTAAGTTTGAAAGCTCCAATTTACTTTTTATAGAATTCTGAGAACCTTGTATTTAACAAGTAAAAATATTCTTACCTACGGGACTATAGGAACTATATATATATATATATATATATATATATATATATATATATAGCGTGGATTAAGATATATATATATATATATATATATATATATATATATATATATATATATATATATATATATATATATATATATCTTAATCCACGCTAACTACAGTCTAACAATTTGTATTCGTAAATCAAATTGTAAACAGAATTTTTCCACGTATTTGGAATAAAAGTTGTGTTTGAATTTCGAAGTACAAATCTATATTTTCAAGTGTGTCTATGGTAGCGTCAGTCGTCGTTAATTATCACGGTTGGCAGCACCGCAGCTTCCTGCTCTATGGTCATTTCAACCGGACGCGCGCGGCAATATCCGATAGCACGCTTTGTTCTACGCCAGTGTATCATTTAATCCAGTTACTGATATAACATGATCTTGAAATGTAGAAGGCTTTTATTGTATAGAAATACTGAATTACAAATTCCTATTTCTTGAGGCTATTTGCTTTGCTAGTGTGCTTACATTATTTTAAACCTATTTTTTCAAAGGATGAAACGTTCACAAGTATGACGGATAAACCAGCAATTGTTGTGTTCAACCATATTATAGGGAGCTCAAAGACCCGGCCACCAGTTTAGACATTATAGCATAATTTGTTACATCACCATTTACACGTTATGATTACGTCTAACGGGATGGCGATTCTTTCCGAAAAAGATATATATTTTAAATCGATTCGAATTGTTAACTGATAAATCGATTCACAAAAATAGATTTCTTTTGAAATTTACATTTTTAATACAAATTTAAATCCAAATATAGAAAACATAATGGACACTTTACGAGAACGGATATTTTATATTTTTTATTATTTTTTACTATTACTATTTCAAAATATGGGCTATAAAAAAAAAAAAAAACGTAAATATACACGTGTTCGGATACATTTGAGTAATTGTAAAGAATTTTATGGCTCTTATCAACAAAGAAAAAATGGAATCTTGATTTTCTAGGGTGGAATATCTATTCGCTGGGTCGATTCAGTGGTGTATAACGGATACAAAAATCGATTTTTTACAGAAGAAATCGATTCATCGATTAATCGATCTTAGATTGCCGTGTCTATTTTAATATTTCTTTATCAGAGAAAGATATAACTTTCTATTATCTGGTCAGGCGGCTTCAGTACAAGAATTAATCACGACAGTTTCTAAGATGTAGAGTAATTCAATTCAATCATTTATTTATTGCTATTTCATGTTGTAACAATATAGGTCTTAAGTTATTAAAAGTATAGAATCAACATGAACCCTGGAAGGGCAGCAATCACATTAATAAATATTTCATAATATACATAACTAAATTTTTACACTATATAACAGTAATGTTAGATCCAATTTCTAACATGCCCTTCTCCGCCTGCATTGTTCCTTCATCCGTTTGTTACGACATCCTGATGTTGGAAATGAGTAGAGGATATCAAAGTAAAGTTGTTTAAATATCCCCTAAGTCAACGCTTGTTCTTTTACATTAAGATTTTCATTTAAAATTATTTTCCAAGGGTCCCATAAGGTCCGATTTTGTGCGCGTTGATAATAATCTTACCGAAAACTGTTGCGGCCATTGTGAAGATTATGCCTGTGGAAATAAGAGCCGTATTCCGATAACAAGACATTCATACTCGGCTAATTGTCCCTTGTATAATTAAGTGGGAGAATTCCAAAGTACGTGAACTCGGCTCCCGGATGCGGCAAATTATCTTATTAAAAGAGCCAATTGTACTTGCATTTATCTTTACATTTCTCAGTTAAATTATAACAATATTATTTAATTAATACCCAAGACGTAATCTGATAAAAAACCTATTTCTATTTTATAATTACAACATAACCTTCAAGAAAAGAGCATATTCCTTTTTAAAAGGCCTGCAGCACACCTGCAATGCCGTTGGTGTTATAAGCGATCATGGGCGGCGGTAGTCACTTACCCGGTGACCCGCACGCTCGTTTGCCCCCTGTGTTGTAAAAAAAAATTGCCGTGTGGTCCTGGCATAGAATAGGCTATCCCTTCCTTCCCAGTGGGGTGTCGTAAGAGGCGATTAAGAAAATTGAAAGGTAGATGGATGGGCAGCAGCGTTCCTTTTAAAACATGATCGAAGCCAGGCTACGGTTGCTCGCATACCGTGCGTGGATACTGTTGGCAGTTCCCATCCCCTTTCTTCCCCCTTACGGGGGAGGCCTGTGTTCTGTTACTGTTATCCTTCTTGAATATTTTTGTATGTCATCAATTAAAAAACTGTTAAAAGCCTGCACAATATCTTCAGGTTTTGAGATATATTCTCAATTAACTATGACATTTTGAATTATTGTACATTCGGAGGGATAATTTCTTTTTTACTGTTTATGATATACACTACAGCTTTTGATTTGATAGTGGCAGTTTCAATTTTATAGTTATTTTGTAATTTTTGTGTCAATTTTTTTATCTTTTAGAGTATTCAGTAAAAGTATTTTTTTTCTATTTACGTTTATATTTGTATAAGCATTAAATTATCCGAACGTACTTTGATTTTTATTATTACAATACCTAAGAACAAGGAATTACATAGAAAGAATGATAAAATAAAAACTGTAAATCATATAGTTGCCTCTTTTCTTCTTATGCAAATATAATTAGTAAAAAGACGACGAAAGATACACCATCAGCTGCTATTTTTCTCAATTCATAGCAGGCTAGTGTATAGAAAATGTTTGATATGTCAATTATTTGTCAATGACAAATTTTATATTACTAAATTATATATTCGACACAGTTTATGTAGAAAGTATGCAAGCGGGTTGTATCTGAATTTGGTGGGGTTATACGGTCGTATGACATTCAACATCTTTATCGTCCAGTTAAAATTATATTATATTAGTAAAATGTAAACGGTGAACTTTTTTAATATTGCCATAAATACTAGTATGTCGAGTCACAGGAAATACAGCAAGGGGTGTTTAAGACTCGTTATTTACACATGCCCTGTTTATTGCAACGATAAATAACATTAAGTTTATGAGGCGAAAAAAAAACTCCTGTCTGAATACGAGGTTGAATTTCAATTCCCCATGAATTTTTTTTTTTCATTTCGAAGTACTCGTGGTCTCAAAGTGAAATGTTTCGATTTTAGATGGAGTTTTTGTATAAAAGTCGTACGCTTGGATACTGATCGAATCTGTCTCGTCTGTGTTTCTAGTGTGAAGCAGTTATGCTTGCACGACATGAAGAGTGGGATATGGTAATGGTTACTGCAGCCGTGTTCGTATAATTTTTTTTTGATGGTTGAAAATTCAACTCTCTGCTTTTAGATGGCGTATGAAAGCAACATATACACCAGATTTTAAGTTTTTTTTGATGGGTGAAAATGGTATGGTAACCCCGCCTGCGCTAACGGGATACGCTAGCGGAGCACCAGTGAAGGGTGATAGATGAGAATGAAAACAGGCCAGTTAGCCCATCATGATGAATTCATCAGGAATTAACCACGATAGTTTCCAGGGAGAACCGCGAGGAGGTCGACCTGGTTGGGTATATTGCTAGCAATGTGATTCTCAGTCTCAATTACTAACAATCCCTTTCCCCCCTGTTCGTGTAATTTATTTATTTATTTAAACAGTGAAACTATGTACGAATGGCGGACTTAACACCGGACGGTGTTCTCTACCAGTCAACCATTGGGCGAACTGAGAAATAAGTAGGCGGTGTATTGTGGAATTGAGGAAATTTAAAAAGTAATGCTGAATATATTTATATATTATAAAGATATATATGCATAAATAAGTACATACATAAATAAATACATAAATATTATACGTACACCCCCCCCCCCCCCAGTACTAATTTACAGGCTAATACTAATGACAGGGTATATTGCTGATAATAGGCCTATTAGACCCCATTACTAACAATCCCTTTCCCCCCACTGTCTAGTACTAGACCAAGTAGAGTTTATAGAGATATTAGACAGCTGATATACATAAGTAAATTTTTTTTTAAATATAAATTGTGCTTGTTTTCAAACGACTTCTAAAAGGAGGTTGTCAATTCTGTTGAATTTTTTTTTTACATTTGTTACTTCATAACTCCGTCACTTACAAATCGATTTGGAAAATTCTCGTCGGTATCTGAAAGGACATACTTACAGATTGGTAATTATTTATTTATTGATTTATATTTTTGATTTGTTATGATATTTCATAATAATCGATTTAGTAGTTTTGTTTCTAAATTGAAATAACTCGTTTTGCCACAATTGAAGTTGGTGATTATTTTGTGAAATACGAATTATTTAGGTTCTGTAGCCTTTACAATAAGGAGTCTCGCTAGAAGTGACATTCATGTACTTTGTAAATGCTGCAAGGCCGAAGTACTACTGTACTGTTTTTCAAAAATATCCTAATATTTTCAATATTATAATCCTATTTAGACATTTTTTTTACAACACAGAGTGCAAACGAGCATGCGGCTCACCTGATGGTAAGTGACTACCGCCGCCCATGATCACCCACAACACCAGAGGCATTGCAGGTGTGCTGCCGGCCTTTTAAAAGGGAATATGCTCTTTTCTTGACGGTTATGATGTCGTATCGGTTTGGAAATACTGCTACTGGAAGTTGATTCCAAAGAGTGGTTGTGCGTGCAAGAAAGTACCTTGAAAAACGCTCGATGGAAGACCGTTACTCGTCCAGATGGTTGGGATAAAAATTTAGTTTTTGGCGGGATGTACAGTGGTGAAAATCAGCAGCAGGTATCAATCCGAACAATTGCTTAATTATTAAGGTTATTGAGCTATCAGGGATGGCAACATAAATTTTATTATTATTAGACTTTTATGTAACCCGACAATAGTTTTTATATTTGAACACTCAGTATAAAAAACCATGAGATTAGTCAATAGTTGCCTGAGCGTTAATCGAGCGTTTATTTTTTATTTCCGACGCTACATCTACTTGTCTATGATCTAGACAGTTATTTGATAATTTATATGTCTATCTAGGTAGCTTTGTTGATTAAAGCTATCATTGCAAGGTAACCTTTAGGTGCGTAGTTTCAATTATTAAATATAGACGTTATGTTGGTTGGTATTTAGTTGCTATGTTCTCCTATTTGTAACTGATCATTTCATGTCATTGGTGAACAAAAAACAAGATGTAAATTTAAATACTAGATGAATCACTGAAAAGAGTGGGCTTTCAAACAAGTTATGCATTCATTTCTAACCAAACAAACTTAGATAAATGTACCTAAATATGTTCTTATAAATTTTCTATAAATATACATAGATAGAGGGAGACTGTACAAAAATCGATTGCTTGGGTACCTCTGTCCAATTCGTGTTTCTACCGTGAAGCAGTTGTGTTTGCATGGCTGTGTTTCGGTTTGAAGGGTGGGATATGGCGTGAATTTACAGGGTACAGAGGAATAACATCTGAGTCCTCAGGAATGGCAACGCATGGGGGTATTATGGGCGAAACAGTATACTCTGTTATGTCCATGGTACTGCTCATGTCTATAGGCGACGGTTACCACTTTCCATCAGGTGGGCCGTCAGCTTGTTTGCCATTTTAAGTTGTATAAAAATAATACCTACTCTTTATTCCTTTCCTCCAAAAGATTACAGTGGCAAAAGTTTCTCTCACGTCAATCAATAAATATTGTATGTATGTTTATATCTATAATAAGTTAACTATTGTAATCTTTTGGAGGATATAATAAAGAGTATCTATCTATCTTTTGTATGTGCTAAGTTAGAATATAACCTACCAGTATACCAAATTTCGTTAAAATCTGTTCAGTAGTTTTTGTGTGAAAGGGTGACAATATTCTATCACCCGTTCATCCATCTATCCTTATAAACTTTCGTGTCATTATTTTCAATTCATTTTAAAATAAGAATAACAAGTTTACTTTTTTTAATAGATGACAATGGAATGGTAACAACGCCTGCGCTAACCAGTGAGAGATGATAGGTGAGAATGAAACGGCAGGTCAGTTAGCCTATCGTTAGCTAATTCATCAAATTTTAACCACGATAGTTTCCAGGGAGAACCGTGTAGAGGTCAACCTGTGCTGTGCACAGGTCTTATTACTAACAATTCCTTTCTCCCCCATAACAAGTTTACTAGCCAATACTAATGAGGTCACGATTAAAGACTGCTTTTTAGAGAAAACCATGCAACTTATTAATCTACGTTTCAGAACAAGAACAAGGTGAATAATTCTTATTTTTTTTATATCTATGGTTCACATACAACCTTGTTGCTGTGAAGAGGTTATAACTGTGCAGAGCCGCGCATTGGACGTGCTACGGTTAAAACTTAAATTGTTTTATATGCTTGTAAAGTTTATGGTATATGCGCCTCGTATATTTATTAATTTTCGCCAACATAAAATATCTACTATTGTTTTTAGGGTTTTATATTTATACTAGCGATTTATACCGCCCCGGCTTCATACGTCTAAAATAATTGTTTATGTAACTTTTAAATTGTTCAACATATTTTAGTTTAAATGTCCAAAGTCGAAGTATTCAGTTTTTGAGTGTCTGAGTGTCCAAAGTCCAAGTGTCCGAATACCGTGTGCCGAGTATAGTGTTAGTGTCTGGTGTCGCAAGTATTGTGTCCGAGTGTCTGACTGTCCGAGCCTATAAGTGCCCAGTGTCCGACAGTCCGAATGTGTCTCTCAGTGTCCAGTATTCAAGTGTCCAGTGTCTAGTGTCTGAGTGACCAGTGTCCAAGCGTCTGGGCGCCCACTGTAGTTTCAAAGAGTTGAGATTCCAGTGTCTAAGTTCGAGTGTCTGAGTGTCCAGTCTCCAAGTGTCCATGGTCCGAGTGTCCAGTGTCTTAGTATCTAGTGTCTGAGAGTCCGAGTGTCCTGTGTTCGAAAGTCCAGTGTCTAGTGTCTGAGTGTTCGATGTCCAAGTGTCTGAGTGTGACCCATCCCTTTCTTTTACATGGGTGTGGTATGTCGTAAGAGGCGATAAAGGGAACAATGGCAATGCTCCCCTTATGGGGATGGCCTATGTTCAATTAAGGGCACATTATATGTAAGTATATAATGTGCTCTTTTTAAAGAGCTAGCCCCTTTGAAACATAACCTCAAATAGGCCATATATATATATATATATACATATATAATATATATGCATATAACGGTTTCACGTAGCTAATGGCTCCCAGTCGTCCAGTTAATTCTAAAACGGCCCAATAAGTATCCTTCATTGCAAAACGACCGGGCAATTTTTAATTAATTTCTTTTATTTTCTTTTCCTTGAACCCTTCGATTATAAATATTTGATCGAGAACTAAGAATTGGGGAATTTTAATTAACTCTTATTTCAATTTTAATTAGCGGGTATGTGGATTTATGCAACAGCTGAAAAGGGTTGTAATGTTCTTCGTATATCGTCGTCATCATATCAGCCTTTACCTGTCGACTGATGAACATAAGGCTCCTTAGGGGCGAAGGGGTTAGCCAGTAGTTGCCACACTTGGCAGGCGGATTAACAACAGTACATGCATCTAAATATATAGTATATATTTATTATCATTCGTCTGTCCCACTCGTGTTTCTACCGTGAAACAGTTGTGTTTGCATGGCTGTGTTTCGGTTTGAAGGGTGGAATATGGCAGTGAATTTACAGGGTGCAGAGGCATAACACCTGAGTCCTCAGGAATAGCAACGCATAGGGGGTATCATGGGCGAAACAGTATACTCTGTTATGTCCATGGTACTGCTCATGTCTATAGGCGGCAGTTATCACTTTCCATCAGGTGGGCCGTCAGCTTGTTTGCCGTTCTAAGTTATATATATATATATATATATATATATATATTTACAATTATTTCACACACTATTTCTATTTTTAGATTAGATTGTTCCAAATTAGGTTTCCGTTGAGTTCTTCAGTTAGAATATACAATTGAAGAATTCGTCTCTTGTAATAATCAAATGGCTTTGCGCCCGGAATACCGGATGGACTGAGGCATCCGGTATCCGGTCTTTAGACCGGCCCAAAGTTCTGAATCCGTTGTTCGGTATCTCATATATTTCGAATGGATGAGAGAGATGAAAGACATCCTGTCTTATCTTATTATGTAGTGTATTAAAATTTAAACTATACGATATATGTATCCGACTCGACCCACTGAAATTGCTTAGAGATATTTGCATCTCTATGCATTTTCCACTAATTTCATCATGGGGAGTGCTCTGAGGAATTGTTCGAGTTGATACTTGCTGTTGATTTTTACTACCGTACAACCTCCCACAAACTAAAGTTCCGTTCCAACCATCTGGATAAGTGGCGGTCCTCCACCGTGCGTTTTTCAAGGCACTTTCTTCCAAACACAACTACTCTTTGGAATCAACTTCCAGCAGCAGTATTTCCGAATTGATACGACATCATAGCCTTCAAGAAAAGAGCATATTCCTTTTTGAGAGGCCGGCAGCACACTTGAAATGCCTCTGGTGTTGTGGGTGATCATGGGCGGCGGTGGGCACTTACCATCAGGTGAGACGCATACTCGTTCGCCCCCTGTGTTGTAAAAAAAATATGGAAGATATTTTTTTTTAATAAGACCAATAGAAACCAAAACAATAATTTTTAGAAATTTTATATGTTTGTCTGTCTGACTGCAATAAAATAGAACGTTGTTTTCACTGTTGTGTTCGTGAAAGTCTAATTTCAAAATGTAATTTTTATCTGAAAGTGATTATCAACTTCCAAATAATATATATTAATCCTTCTTTGCATGATTTTTTTTATTGGTGAAATAAATCAAGGTGATATAATTCATGTTCAAAATTTAAGGAAAAATGGTTAAAAAAATAAATTTGACAGCTATGTTTTTTTTCTGCAATGGACATTAAAACAAGTTTACTTTAAGTTTATCGTGTCTGGATAAGACACGATAAACTTAAAGTAAACTTGTTCTTTTATATAATTTTTGGGCATGCAATGTAATGATAGAAATTTCCACTACTATGCAAAGAAGGGTTAAAATTAGTACAGGGGGGGGGGGGGGAATGTAACCAAAGTGTATTGGTATCAATATCAATAGGAGCATTTACTAACTACGTGCGAGCAAGTAAAAGGCACAATAGAGGAGAAATAAAAATAAATATTAAAAAATAAAATATTTACTTGTTTAATTTGCATTGAACAGATACCTATAACCCAAGAGTTAATAGGATTATTAAACCTCTTAGGTACATAGATGGGACGTAACAGGCTCGTAGCTTTCACACATAGGTATGTAAAATAAATAGCCTAATTGGGGGAGGTAGCGAGTAGGTATGTAGTCATTAGGATTAACCCTCTTACACATAAAAGGGGAAAAATGTTGGGACACTTGATACAACACGACGAACTTATGAACATTATAATAGAAGGTAAGATAGAAGGAAGAAGGGGAAGAGAGAGACCGAGACATAGTTACATCAGGCAGATCAAGGAAGGAGTTGGTGTCGTGTCGTATCAAGAGGTGAAGAGACTCGTTGAAAATCGTAGTGAGTGGCAAGAGCTCCACCGACAAGAGCGCAGCTCTTAAATAGGATAGATAGATAGACACATAAAAACTTCAAACCTTTTTTAAACCTATTTTAATTGTTATATTTTTTTGATTTGAATTTATTTATTTGTTTCCAAGAATTTGAGTTTATTTTTGGTTAATGACTGTAATTAAAAACTATGTTAATATTTAATTACTAATAATGATCTAGTCCTCTCGGCAAGCAAACTTACGAGGACTTTCACCAGGGGAAGACTTTAGACAAAAGTCGTTTGCTTGGGTACCTCTGTCCCATTCGTGTTTCAACCGTAAGGCAGTTGTGTTTGCATGGCTGTGTTTCGGTTTTAAGGGTGGGATATGGCGTGAATTTACTGGGTACAAAGGAATAACACCTGAGTCCTCAGGAATGGTAACACATGGGGGGGGGGGGGTATCATGGGCGAAACAGTACTCTGTTATGTCCACAGTACTGCTCATGTCTATAGGTGACAGTTACCATTTTCCATCAGGTGGGCCGTCAGCTTGTTTGCCATTCTAAATTGCATAAAAAAACCTATTTTAACTATTGAATTATTAAAAAGAAAAACGAAACTATTTTTCCTGTTAATCAACATATTTCGATCACGCGGAAGAAGTCGGTAGCTGAAGCCAGAGCAATAATAACAGTAAAGATTTGTAGTCTACCATGGTTTCAAAATTAATGCTGTTAAGAAGGCATAAACAAACTCGAGCACGATTGCGAGTTAGCAAATCGCTGGGTTGTAATTAAACAACTATTATTGTGAGGCCCACATTTTCCGGGGTCGGAGGGCAACTTTTTTTTTCTTTTTAATAAAACAAGAAAATTCTAACAAGAAAAATTTGAATAGCCGCACACCATCTGGTGGGTGCAACTTGTTTAAACTCCCCCCCCCCCCCTCCTCACCCGGCGCCCGTTGTAACGGTGGAGCTGTTAAATTTTTTTGCAAGAAATTACGAGCTTTCACCTTCTTACGGAAGTTTGCAGGTAAAAGGGCGGGAGGTTTCAGGAATTACTAGATTCTGGAATGTTGTTTTGAAAAGTTTGCAGCAGGATTGATTTATTGAGTGCTTGTCCTGTGCCGCGGCTTTCATCACGTTAATTACGATAAAATTTTGAATTATATTTTAATAATAATTTTATTTATAAATATAATTTATATATATATATATAAATATATATATATATATATATATATATATATATATATATATATATATATATATATATATATACCAAAGGAAGACTGTACAAAAGTCGTTTGCTTGGGCACCTATGTTTCATTCGTGTTTCTACCGTGCAGCAGTTAGTTGTGTTTGCATGGCTGTGTTTCGGTTTGAAGGGTGGGATATGGCAGTGAATTTACAGGGTACAGAGGAATAACACCTGAGTCCTCAGGAATGGCAACGCATGGGGGGTATCATGGGCGAAACAGTATACTCTGTTATGTCTATGGTACTGTTTCTATGTACTGTGTTCCATTGTTTCTGCCTACCCTAATGGGAGACAGGCGTGACAGATATGTATGTATGTATGTCTATGGTACTGCTCATGTCTATAGGCGACGGTTACCACTTTCCATCAGGTGGGCCGTCAGCTTGTTTGCCATTCTAAGTTGTATAAAACAAAAAAACATATATAGACCTTACATTATATAGATAGAGCATCGAGCCTCAAGAAGGAGTAACCCTTCTTTGCATGATTTTTTTATTGATGAAATAAATCAAAGTGATATAATTCATGTTCAAAATTAAAGGAAAAATGGCGAAGAAAAAAAAAATGTATCCAAACATTCTAACAATTAGTAACTTTCATATCCTCACTAATATTATAAATGTGCCAAATAAGTTTGTTTGTTACCTCTTAGCGGATTAACCAATCAATATGGAATTTGAAACTGAAACAATATGAAACTAAAAGGCTACCATATATCTCGATCACGTGGACGAAATCACGAGTAAAAGATAGTTCGTAATATTAGTAGGAGTGTAGGACCACAGACATATATAGAGTCAGATGACGCAAGTGTTTCAATTGTTATAGAATGAAAAAGAAGAGAGAAATAATTAATTTATAAAAATCATGATAATGTGTCATCACATCACATCAGTCGTTAACTGTTTATTTGCTGAACAGACTTTCCCCTTAAAGAAGTTTTGCCAGTAGTTGCCACACTTGGCGGGTTGATTGGCAACCCAAGCTACGCTTTTGGTAATGTTTTAAAAAGGAAGCTGCTACCCATGAAATTGTAAAATGAAATCGAATTTGAAAATCAAGCATGCCATTACTACATCACTTGCAATAATATTACTAAAACATGGTGAACTATTGACATAAAACCCCATTCTCTGTTTCATCAAATCCTTTCGCAAATGCTGTTCGGGTCTTAGGCGACAGTTACCACTTTCCATCAGGTGGGACGTCAGCTTGTTTGCCATTCTATGCTGTGTAAAGAAATATCGCACGTAATGCTCTTTTTGTGATTTCTCTAAACGTTTTTTGGAATTATATATCTCTCGTATTCCGTGGTATTATTTAATTAAAACTTACTTTTAAAATAAAAAATTTAGTATAAGATCACAGCAATATCTAAGGCCAATACGAACTAAATATCTGTTCTTTTTTCTTTATACTACTATAGTGGCAAACAAGCATACGGTCCATCTGATGGTAAACGAGATTACCGTAGTCTATGGACACTTGTAACATCAGGGACGTCACTTTTTTTTTTAATATTTGATAATGGAAGGGTAACCCTGCCTGCACTATCGGTATTCGCGAGGTACCAATGAGGGATGATAGGTGATCACGAAAGCAGGTCAGTTAGCCCATCGTGACGAATTCCATTATAACTAACCACGATGGTTTCCAGGGGGAACCGCGTGAAGGTCGAGCTGAGAGGGTGTATTGCTGGCGATGGGTCAGTTAGACCCCATTACTGACAATCCCTTTCCCCCAGGGACGTCACTTAACTCTTGAGACACTTTAATATGCCCTTTTTGAAGAACCCCATGCTGTAGTCTCAGTAACCTCTAATAGGTTTAAGTTAAAATTAACACAAATTTAGTTTATAATCGTTCATAAACCAGTAATTTTGCCCAATTTTTAATTTAAAATGTTAGGTTAGTGCCAAAAATTAATTGATACGAAAAGTACACATTTTTGCGCTATCTATTTCACTTAATATCTATGAGTAGGATCCCTATTGTTCGTTCGTTTGATTGTTTAATACCGTAATAATGTATTGTTGGTATAATTAGATATATCAAGAATCATTGATCGAGAAATAAACTCATACCTTGTTGGCGAAGTTGAGCAATTATAACAAGGGGTACGAGCCACTGAGATGAAGCGCGTAGAGCGTATTAAAATATTATTTAAATGTAATTCTACATATGTAGTTATGTGCCTTGCAGCCTCGGCGTAGAATGAACCACTCTTATCTTGACGGTGGATGTCGTAAGGGTCTACTGAGGGAACTTATAGAACTTATAGGTGAGGCCTATGTTAAGTGGCAGTCAGTTTGATATGTACAAAGTTATAGATCACGAACCGTCTTTAAATATACAAAAAACATATGTATTAGAACAAAAAAAAAACTACATTTTCTCTTAATATCTTTGAGAATTACCAGATGGGAGGACTTTCAAGGAGCCTTCTCACAAAACGTCATCTGATAATTCTGTAATCCAAAATAAAATTTTTAAAAAACTTTTATACGTATTTCGGTCGTATGTAGTTATGTGCCTTGCAGCTGCGTAGAATGAACCACTTTATCTTGACATGACTATGTTTCGGTTTGAAGAGTGGCACATGCCAATACAATTAATGAGTAAGGATACATAACATCTTAGCCCTCAGGAATGGCAACACATGAGGGTTACCATGGGCATAATAGTATATTCTATAACGTGCATGGTGCTTTTCGTGGCTATGGACGGCCACATTTTCCATCAGGTGGGCCGTCAGCTTGTTTGCCATTCTAAGTATCACCTACAATCATTTAGCTTTGCACTTTATAAATCTACTTGTTTATTTCTAACAAAAATATCAATAAAATTATTTAAATACTTGTAATATTTTTCAAGTAACATGACTACTCATTCTATATTTTGCTCCAGTAAGACACTTAAAGGAAAAAGTTACATAATTTTACAAGGAACATGCCTACTGTAAGTTTTTTGTACAATAAGTCGTTTTTAGATGAAACTTGCGAAATATTGCAAGTGACATGTGCACTCTATTTTATATCGTTTTTATGTAAAACTTGCAACATTTTGCAAGTGACATGTCCACTTTATTTACCTCCATCGTTTCTAGGTAAAACTTGCAAAATTTTGCAAGTGACATATCCACTCTATTTACCTCCATAGTTGCTACGTAGAACTTGTAACATTTTGCAAGTAACATGCTCGCTCTACGTTTCGTTACCAACAAGACAGCGTGGGAGCTAACTACTGAACCGTAGGTAGGCAAGTGTAACACGCCAAGTTCGAGTTGTGTGTAACGCTTTTGGGCGAAATAATTGATTGAGTGACAACACAGATTCCATTATGTACCGGAGTAGAAATTACGTTATTATTGCAATAATAGCTGTGTCCCGCGGCTTTGCTCGCGTGAATCATAATATAAAGTGTCCTATTTGTTAGGACGTAACTTTTTTTGTATCACTGAGGTGGCAAAAAACCATACGACCCATTTGATGGTAAGTGGTTACCGTAGCCTATGAACGCCTGTAATACCATGGGTATTACGCGCGCGTTGCCGACCCTGAAGAAACAATGTATTATTAACCTATTTGTAAAGATTGCTATTAATATTATTACGTATTATTTACTAGCTACTTCACGCAGTTTTGTAACAGTATACTCTGTTATGTCCATGGTACTGCTCATGTCTATAGGCGACGGTTAACACTTTCCATCAGATGGGCCGTCAGTTTGGTTGCTGTTCTAAGTTGCATAAAAAATTATAAAGACAGTTCTTCAGAATCCGCTGTCTCTGGTTATTTATTCCTATTCCGACCGCATCCCATCAGGGAAAGCAAAAGGTCATCCGTTTTATTACAGTATGTACAATTTGGCTACTGTTTAGGTCCTATAAGGTGATTTGTTGAGTGAAACGTGTTCAGATCATAGCCTGAATGCTGTAACCAAAAAGGAGCTTGAAAGACATGTAATATTTGAAACTAGAGTACTAACGTAGGCATATGCTGTGTAGTTGTACACCATACTTCAACCGATTTAAAAAATAAGAAAGTTTTCAATTCGGTTGTATATTTTTTATATTTGTTACCTCATAACTCCAGCAGTTGTGTACCGATTTGGACATTTCTTTTTTTTATATGAAAGGATGTACTTACAGATTAGTTCTGTCGAAATATTATCAATATCGGTTCAGCAGTTTAGTTTTTAAATCAAAATAACTGTTTTTTGTAATAATTAAGTTCAGTTTTTTTAAAGCACTGCAATTGTAATTTTTATAAGTAAGTAGATAGATAGATAGATAATTTATTTACATTAGTTACAACACACAAATTACAATAAAAAAAAACATACACATAATACACAATAAAAGAGATAAAAGAATGAAAATAAAAAAGCACAAAACAAAAAAAAAAAAACAAAAAAACAAAATATATAAACAATTTCCTTTCTTTCCTTTCCTTCATGCGTGTGCCATAGTAACACAAAATGGTCTCAACTCAGTTTATTGCTTTGCCCTTAAAAGAGCAAAACACTGATATTCTAAGAAATGCGAAATGAAATTTGATAAAAAAATTTAACATCTTCCATACAAACACGGGATGTTCGGTTGTCAAGTTAGTATGTTAGAAGATTTTTTTTTTAATCCTAAATATTACGCATATATCAAAATTGAAGACAAATTTGTCGCGTCGGCGAGGCGCTAACAGATTCCCAAGGTTGACTGGAAGAAATCCCTTCAAGGGATCAGTCTGCCTGTGTACTTAGCTATTTTTTTATTTATTTTAAAGGCTTTTACCTTATAAATACGTTAATGTATGCCAAATGTAAATCTTATCTATCTTCTATACTTATAAAAAATCTGTAAAGAGGTCAATTCTGTACATGAAATATATTTCCAAAATAACTATCAGCGGGTGATTAGTGATCGATACTGATGCCAAAAATGCAATCAGTAAAATTTTTGTCTGTCTGTCTGTACGTTATAGAAACAAAAACTACTCGCCGGATTTTAACGAAACTTGGTACAATTATTCTTCATACTCCTGGGCAGGTTATAGTATACTTTTTATCACGCTACGATCAATAGGAGCAGAGCAGTGAAGGGAAATGTGTCTGTTACATCAAAACCATTGAACCGTGAGGAAGGACATAGGCTATTTATTTTACGAAAAACCGACGGAAACGCGGGCGAAGTCGCGGGAAACAACTAGTATTATATAATATAATAAAATTTTAACTAGACAATGTTTGAACATGGGAGATATTATTCGAAAATCGATGTGAGAGGTCCTTATAAGAATTATAGTTCCTAAAACAATAATGGTTAGAAATTTTGTCTGTCTGTCTGTAACAAAAATCAACTATTACACTAAATGGAGCATAGTTTTTACAGTTGTATTCCCGAATGTCAAAATTAAAAACTGATTTATCTTTTATCGTGATGCATCATTTAAAAATGGTGAAATCCATTGGCTTTCCTACTTCTGAAATCCGCGCTTAAAAACTTATACGAGGTTTGTCCGGAAAGTACGTATAAAAGTTTTTTAAAAATTTTATTTTACAATTATTAAGGTAAATCAATTTTATCCCCTTCAAAGGTGACATAATGCACTTTGTCATTTCCACTGTGAGAAGGCTCCTTGAAAGTCCTCTGGTTGTAGGTTTCTCAGCTGCCCCGTCGTAATCTCATTTATGTCCCCCAAATGCCGCCCCCGAAGTACCAATTTGGTTTTTGGGAACAAGAAGAAGTCACACGGGGCCAACAACAGTCCTCACAGCAAGCAACTCTTCGTGATTTTTGATCCGGGGACAAAAGCTTGGGAACGATCTTGGCGCAAATTTTTTTCATTTGAAGTTCGTTTCTTAGAATTTCGTGGACCACGGTTTTGCCCAAATTAAGCTCTTCAGCCACCTGTCTGACCGTTAAACGACGGTCCCCATTAACACAAGTTCGAATTCTTTCCACGTTTTCGTCGGAATGTGAAGTGGAAGGACGTCCTGAACGTGGGTCATCTTGAACGCTTTCTCGGCCCTCTCTGAATCTTTTTAGCCACTTGTGGACGGTTGGTTCCTTCACAGCATCATCCCCATAAACTGTTCTGAGATCGGCAAAAATTTCACGGCCATTCTTGCCGAGTTTCGAGAGAAACTTGATTACGACGCGCTGCTCTTCAACGGAAGCGGGCTCCATGCCGACGGGGTTTCGGTAAGAGGTAACTTCACAGATGGCGTGACAAGCCAGTTCGCACCGCACGGCGGTCAGACCAGAACTGAAGCATTGTTAGGGACATAAGGAAGGGGTCCTGCGCTTACCTGGCCTCCCCACTCCTCTTTCTCGCATTCCAGAACACTTTTATACGAACTTTCCGGACAGACCTCGTATACATCAATTCAATGTTGGTTTGTTTGTCATTTCTTTTATAATATTAATGTCTTATAGTCAAGAAAGCTTATAAATACAGACGCCATTCAATAACGATTAAATGGCTGAAAAGAATTCTATTAAATTCGACACATAAAGACAGACCATACTAAGAGTTTTTTTTATACAAAGAATGGCAAACAAGCTGACGGCCCACCTGATGGAAAGTGGTAACCGTCGCCTACAGACATGAGCAGTACCATGGACATAACAGAGTATACTGTTTCGCCCATGATACTCCCCATGCGTTGCCATTCCTGAGAACTCATGTGTTATTTATTCCTTTGTACCCTGTAAATTCACGCCATATCCCACCCTTCAAACCGAAACACAGCCGTGCAAACACAACTGCTACACGGTTGAAACACGAATGCGATAGAGGTACCCAAGCAATCGACTTTTGTACAAAGTCTCCCTCTGGTTTCTTATCCCTTACGAGGAACGCCACGAGATACCATTAGTATTATATAGCTGGCTATGCAAGGCCACAAATAAATTGACAGAGAGATCCCGCGGCCTCCAGAAAACTACTTAACTAATTTATTTTTGCAGGTAAACCACTGTTTGTCAGTTTGACGTGTGTTCCGGAAAGTTCCGTAACTTTTGCGTCTACAAAAGAAATATTATATTACATTATAACTGTTTTTGCCTCATTTGTTATATTTTGGATAACAACGTTCGTATCTGTAGTTTGATTATTATATTTTATTTCACTGGTAATAATCAAATAGCATTAGAATTATTTTGTTAAATTCCGCTACTATTAGTATATATGCGACTGGCAACACTCGAAGATTGACTACTTTTTTTTTATACAACTTAGAATGGCAAACAATCTGACGGCCCACCTGATGGAAAGTGTAACCGTCGCCTCCTGAGGACTCAGGTGTTATTCCTCTGTACCCAGTAAATTCACGCCATATCCCACCCTTCAAACCGACTATTATTATTATCAGAAGTTTTATAATCTTCCATATTAGCCATTAATCTCCGAGTGTCATTTCATGCACGCATGTTTAGCGATACGCGTTTCGCAAAAATTTTCGCCCTTCCTGTGGCTGTGGAATAGGTAGAGGATAGAGTTATTTTCTATACACTAGCCTGCTATGAATTGAGAAAAATAGCAAGTGATAGTGTATCTTTCGTCCTCTTTTTACTAATTATATTTCCATAAGAAGAAAGGAGACAACCATATGATTTACAATTGTTATCATTCATTTAGATAATAGTGTTATTAATTTATCCACAATAGAAAAGGTAAAGGAACTAAGCTATACAGCCTGATCTTCAGTAGAAATGTCTATAACAACTGTTGCCACTTTATTTTTTTTATTGCCACTATTTTATTTTCTATATTGCATCAGCTTATTAGGCGTTTCAAATTGTATACAGAAAAAAAAAAACCACCAACCACTTCGTGCTTCATTAACAACAGTATAAATTGTTGCCGACGTTCAAATAAAAAAAAAAAGCGCATAAATAATAAAAAACAGAAACGAAGAAATAAGCTCTAAATGAAAAAAGGTAATTTCTCTCAAGAACGAGAAAGGAGAAATTAAGATGAAGACCGCGATGTGGTTGAGCGCTTGTATTTAATTTAATCGCCCGTAGAAATGAATTAAAATAATAAATGGCCTTCAATTATGAAGAGCGATGGCGGAGACATTGTTAGAGGGCGAGTTAATATATTAAGCGATTTTTTATTCAACTTAGAATGACAAATAAGCTGGCGAACTACCTGAGAGCAAGTGATAACGTATGAGGGGTACTGTACAAGGTCTAGAAGAAGGCTCACCGTAAGATTTTTTTATATACCACTGAGGTGGCAAACAAGCATACGGCCCACCTGATGGTAACTGGTTACCGTAGCCTATGAATACCTGCAATACCAGAGGTATTACGCGTGCGTTGCCGACCCCATGCTGTAGTCTCTTGGGAAAACCTCGGCAGGGAGCTTATCCCACAACCTGAGTGTTCGTGGGAGGAAACATCTCCGAAACCGCACACGGGCTTAATTTTTATAGGAAATTAAAGGCACTTGTTTTTTTTCAGTCAATTTAAAAAAGAAATAGGCTTAAATTTAGACTGCATTTTATTATTAAGATGTATTGTTAAGCAATATTTTCGCCAATTCAGAACCGATTTTTAATCGGATTAAAATGGGCGAGTTTGGAAATCCAATAATTTTATTTTTATTCTGTTTTTATGCTACGTGATAGATAATTGGCTGCGATAGTATACCTATTTTATATTACTTGTACATATATATTAATACACTCACGAGCAACCAAATGGACTCAACTCTTGACGGCGCACATATGCACTGATTTTACTAAAACGACAAATGTCAAATATAGAAATAAATTACTTCCTTGTTTTCGTTGTTGTTGCCTTGTTTGCAAGGGTTCAGCTAGCGAGCAGTCGCTGCCCAGCTCCACTTGAGCCAGTCTGCTGTATTCCGAGTATACAAACGGTTCCAAGAGACTGGTGCCTTCAATCGGAGACCAAGAACGAGCCGCCACCGTTGCACTTCAGAGACAGACGAATGCTTTATTGTCTCAACCTCGCTGCGCAATCGACACCTTACGGGTGTGCTGCACATCTGTGCAGTAGGAACTGAGATATGTACGAGGGGTGGTTGTAAGCAAATGGATGGTGAGAAGACGTTTGAAGGAAGCCAAATTGACGCCAAAAAGGCCTGCGACGGGCCCCAAATTGACTGCAGGCCATCGACAAGCGCGCTTTCAATTTGCTTGAGAGAATTTCAATTGGAGCGTTGCGCATTGGCGGTCGGTACTGTTTACTGATGACTGATGATACCGATGTCCGAGTGTCCGAGTGTTGAGTGTCAAGTGTCAAGTGTCGAGTGTCGAGTGTCGAGTGTCGAGTGTCCGAGTGTCCGAGTGTCCGAGTGTCAGAGTGTTGAGTGTCGAGTGTCGAGTGTCGAATGTCGAGTGTCGAGTGTCGAGTGTCGAGAGTCGAGAGTCGAGTGTCGACTGTAGAGTGTCTAGTGTACGAGTGTCCAGTGTCCGAGTGTCCAGGTCAGTGTCTATTGTCGAGTGTCCGAGTGTCCAGTGTCCAGTGTCGAGTGTCGAGTGTCCGAGTGTCCGAGTGTCCAGTGTCCAGTGTCCAGTGTCGAGTGTCGAGTGTCGAGTGTCGACTGTCGAGTGTCGAGTGTCGAGTGTCGAGTGTCGAGTGTCGAGTGTCGAGTGTCCGAGTGTCGAGTGTCGAGTGTCCAGTGTACGAGTGTCCAGTGTCCGAGTGTCCAGTGTCAGTGTCCATTGTCGAGTGTCTGAGTGTCCAGTATCGAGTGTCCAGTGTCAGTGTCCATTGTCGAGTGTCGAGGGTCGAGTGTCGAGTGTCCAGTGTCCAGAGTCCCGTGTCCGAGTGTCCAGTGTCCGAGTGTCCAGTGTTCGAGTGTCCAGTGTCCAAGTGTCCAGTGTCCAGTATCCCATGTCTGAGGGTCCCGTGTCCGAGTGTCCAGTGTCCGAGTGTCGAGTGTCCAGTGTCTAGTGTTCAGTGTCGAGTGTCGAGTGTCGAGTGTCGAGTGTCGAGTGTCGAGTGTCGAGTGTGGAGTGTCGAGTGTCGAGTGTCGAGTGTCGAGTGTCAGTGTCCAGTGTCCAGTATCTGAGTGTCCGAGTGTCCAGTGTCAGTGTCCATTGTTGAGTGTCCGAGTGTCCGAGTGTTCAGTGTCGAGTATCCAGTGTCAGTGTCCATTGTCGAGTGTCGAATGTCGACTGTAGAGTGTCTAGTGTACGAGTGTCCAGTGTCCGAGTGTCCAGTGTCCGAGTGTCCAGTGTCAGTGTCTATTGTCGAGTGTCCAGTGTCGAGAGTCCCGTGTCCCATTGTCGAGTGTCCCGAGTGTCGAGTGTCGAGAGTGTCCGAGTGTCGAGTGTCCAGTGTCCAGTGTCCATTGTCGAGTGTCGAGTGTCCAGTCCGAGTGTCGAGTGTCGAGTGTCGAGTGTCGAGTGTCGAGTCGAGTGTCCAGTTGTCGAGTGTCCGAGTGTCCAGTGTCAGAGTGTCCAGAGTGTCGAGTGTCGAGTGTCGAGTGTCAGTGTCGTGTCCGAGTGTCGAGTGTCGAGTGTCGAGTGTCGAGTGTCGAGTGTGTCTAGTATCGAGTGTCCAGTGTCCAGTGTCAGTGTCCATTCCGAGTTCCAGAGTGTCCGAGTGTCCGAGTGTTCCAGTGTCGAGTGTCCAGTGTCAGTGTCCATTGTCGAGTGTCGAATGTCGACTGTAGAGTGTCGAGAGTCGAGTCGTAGAGTGTCGAGTGTGTACGAGTGTACGAGTGTCCAGTGTCCGAGTGTCCAGTGTCAGTGTCTAGTGTCGAGAGTCCGAGTGTCGAGTCCAGTGTCGAGTGTCGAGTGTCGAGTGTCAGTGTCCAGAGTGTCCGATCCAGTGTCGAGTGTCGAGTGTCCAATGTCAGTGTCGAGTGTCCAGTGTCGAGTGTCCAGTGTCGAGTGTCCGAGTGTCGAGTGTCCGAGTGTCGAGTGTCAGTCGAGTGTCGAGTGTCCGAGTGTCCATTGTCGAGTGTCCAGAGTGTCCGAGTGTCTCGATACTCAACATTGACACACGACACTCGGACACTCAGACACTCAACACTCGACACTCGACACTCGACTCTCGATACTGGACACTCTGAGACTGGACACTCGCACACTGGACACTCGGACACTGGACACTCGGACACTGGACACTCGTACACTAGACACTCGACACTCGACACTCGACACTCGACACTCGACACTCGACACTCGACTCGACACTCGACTCTCGACACTCGACACTCGACACTCGACACTCGGACACTGGACACTGGACACTCGGACACTCGACACTCGACACTCGACACTCGACACTCGACACTCGACACTCGACACTCGACACTCGACACTCGACACTCGACACTCGACACTCGACACTCGGACACTGGACACTGGACACTTGGACACTGGACACTGGACACTCGGACACTGGACACTCGGACACTGGACACTCGGACACTGGACACACGGACACTGGATACTCGGACACTTGACACTCGACACTCGACACTGGACACTCGGACACTCAGATACTGGACACTCGACACTGACACTCGACACTCGACACTGACACTCGACACTCGGCACTCGACACTCGACACTCGCACTCGACACTCGACACTCGACACTCGACACTCGACACTCGACACTCGACACTCGACACTCGACACACGACACTCGACACTCGACACTCGACACTCACTCGACACTCGACACTCGACACTCGGACACTGGACACTGGACACTGGACACTTGGACACTGGACACTGGACACTCGGACACTGGACACTCGGACACTCGACACTCGACACTCGACACTCGACACTCGACAGTCGACACTCGACACTCGTACACTAGACACTCGACACTGGACACTCAGACACTCGACACTCGGAAACTGGACACTCGACACTCGGACACTGGACACTCGACACTCGACACTCGACACTCGACACTGGACACTGGACACTCGGACACTCGGACACTCGATAATGGACACTCGGACACTGGACACTTTGACACTCGTACACTACACTCGACACTCGACAGTCGACACTCGACACTCGTACACTAGCCACTCGACAGTCGACACTCGACACTCGACTCTCGACACTCGACACTCGACACTCGACACTCGACACTCGACACTCGACACTCGACACTCGACACTCGACACTCGACAGTCGACACTCGACACTCGACTCTCGACACTCGACACTCGACACTGGACACTCGCACACTCGGACACTCGATAATGGACACTCGGACACTGGACACTCGGACACTCGTACACTAGACACTCGACAGTCGAGACTGGACACTCGACTCTCGACACTCGGCACTCGACACTCGACACTCGACACTCGACACTCGACACTCGACACTCGACACTCGGACACTGGACACTGGACACAGGACACTCGGACACTGGACACTGGACACTGGACACTCGGACACTGGACACTCGGACACTGGACATTCGGACACTGGACACTCGGACACTGGATACTCAGACACTTGACACTCGACACTCGACACTGGACACTCGGACACTCAGATACTGGACACTCGACACTGACACTCGACACTCGACACTGACACTCGACACTCGACACTCGACACTCGACACTCGACACTCGACACTCGACACTCGACACTCGACACACGGCACTCGACACTCGAAACTCGCCACTGGACACTCGGACACTCGGACTCTCGACACTCGATACTGGACACTCTGACACTGGACACTCGCACACTGGACACTCGGACACTGGACACTCGGACACTGGACACTCGGACACTGGACCCTCGGACACTCGGACACTGGACACTCGGACACTCGGACACTGGACACTCGGACACTGGACACTCGGACACTGGACACTCGGACACTGGACACTCGGACACTGGACACTCGGACACTGGACACTCGGACATTGGACACTCGGACACTGGACACTCGGACACTGGACACTCGGACACTCGGACACTGGACACTGATACTAGACACTCGGACACGGGACACTCGGACACTGGACACTCGGACACTCGTACACTGGACACTCGGACACTCGACTTGGATTTTAAAAACAAACCATACTTATATACCACTAAGATACATTTGTAGATGTGGCCATTTTAAATTCTTTAATTTTTTTTATCTTTTTATAGGTACTTTTGATACCCATATTAAAAGAGTTAACAAGGTGTATTAGAGTACGTCAACATTGTATTTTTTTAATATTTTTGTGTTAGGAAAATGTTTTTATACCACTGAGGTGGCAATCAAGCGTGCGGCCCACCTGATGGTAAGCGGTTGCCGTAGCCTATGAACGCCAAGGGCGCGCGCGCGTTGCTTTCAGTATTGTTATTGACTGCCGTCAAGTATTGATACTATATTACTGTTATAAGTAGAAGTTATAGATACGACATGTAAAACATGTGTGTAGACCGAATAACGGTCGGAGATTAATAACTAATACGGAAAGTTGTAGAACTTCCAGTAGTCGTATTATGAACTTTTAAAAAACCAGTCAAGTTCCAAGCAATTCACTTTACGGTCGTAAACTGCCTTGTTCTTTTTCATATTATGACGTACAAAAAACAATCCGACTTCTGCCTGGATAATTTGTCTATGGTTGGTTATTCATTTACACTCTATTCGTTCAGAAACAACACAAGAATTTTTATGGTAAGTTACGGTTTTTATGTTCACATAGTAACACTTTTTGACAAAGTAATGGTTAAATTAATATAAAGAAAATGCAATGTTGACAGTCTCACGCATACTAATTATAGCGGAATTGAACAAAATTATTCTAAAAGACTAACTACAATATGCAATTGTGACTGTTAAATGGATTGAAAATTGGATGGGAAAGGGATTGTTAGTAATGAAGACTGAGAATCCCATTGCTAGCAATATACCCAACCAGGTCGATCTTCTCGCAGTTCCCCCTGGAAACTATCATGGTTAATTCCTGATGAATTCATCATGACGGGCTTACTGGCCTGTTTTCATTCTCATCTATCACCCTTCACTGGTGCTTCGCCAGCGTATCCCGTTAGCGCAGGCGGGGTTACCATATCATTTTCACCCATCAAAAAAAAATTGACAAATTTCAATTTCTTTTATCTAGGTTGAAAATAAAAAGTGAATTTGGCAAATCCGCGAGTGATTAGGGGGGGGGGGGGGCTACAAACGGATGTATGAATAGGCAATGTGACGGAAGTTACCTGAAAATTCAGGGCAAGAATAAACAATTAGTTAACTAACTACGAGCGGGAAGTTCACTGCGGCGTATTCGATTCATAGTGTAGTCTCTACTTTTATATATATTTTTTTATTGATTTATCTTACTGTTGTTATAAACTAGCTATATCCCGCGGCTTCTCTCTCGTGAATCAGTATGTATATGAAGTACCATATATAGGGAGTTTTGCCACTAGTGGCCACACTTGGCAGGCGGGTTGGCAACTACGGTTAGGCTTTGAAAATGTTTTAGGAGAGACGCTGCTGCGCGTCCTTTGAACATTAAGTTCTCTTAGTCGCCTCTTAAGACATCCAAGGGAAAGGAAGTCGTAGCCTATTCTATGCCGGGACCACACGTTAATACGGCATACTCAAAACACTAGTTTTAAGGAATGGTTTCCATCATTGACATACTGTATTACTGATTGACATAGGCAAAACTGCGGGATACAGTTAGTAAGTCTGTAAAAGAATATCTAACGAACACATTATACAGGTAAATTTTTTTTTATGCAACTTAGAATGGCAAACAAGCTGACGGCCCACCTGATGGAAAGTAGTAACCGTCGCCTATAGACATGAGCAGTACCATGGACATAACAGAGTATACTGTTTCGCCCATGATACCCCTATGCGTTGCCATTCCTGAGGACTCAGGTGTAATAATAATAATAATAATAAATCTCTTTATTTTCAGGTATATACCCATAGTTAACATTTTTATATTATTAATTAAATAAATTGTTATTATCATTTTTAAAATATACATCAATTATTAAATACCAATTTAAATTATTTCGTTATAAAATCTCTTATCGTCAGGTATGCTGTGAGAAATACAGTCTTTACAATATTATTACTTGTTGTCATTAATCTGTCATGAAATTTTGCCTTATAATTACGTAAAATAGCAAAAAAATCATTAACCCTGTTCTCTGCAAACATGCCAGACGCACTACACCGCCATGGCAAGTTGAGCATCACTCGGAATGCGTTATTGTATTGCACACGCAGTGTGTTATAAGCCCTTTTCGTATAACTATACCATAACTGGCTGGTGTAGAAAGCCTGACAATTACCCTGTAAATTCACTGTCATATTTCACCCTTCAAACCGAAACACAGCCATGCAAACACAACTGCTTCCCGGTAGAAACACGAATGGGACAGAGGTGGCCAAGCAAAGGACTTTAGTACAAAGTCCTCCCTCTAATAATAATACTTTTGCGAATTTATTTTAGCATAGTTAAAATTCATCTTAACAATAATCCTCAATGTCATTTATAAAGATTTTAATTGGCAAGTTCACTTGGAACTCGGACTACGAATGCCGCTATTTGCGAACGTTCCTCCGCCGGCGGACAGATGGCGCGCCGTGATTGATGAGAACAACTTAATTATAATACGCGTTCATATTCTTAAAATTATTTATTCAGGCAACTCAGCTGTAAGTTAGACAATAACTTGGATGGACGGGCTGTATCGGATGTTTATATCTGAATAATATATATATATCACTGGTGCCCCGCTAGTATGTATATATATATATATATATACTATATAACTATGACCCCACACTAGGGAAAGCCTGTCTCGTGGAAGTCAAAGTTTGAAATTTAATAGTTATGGTGCGGCGAACAGGGAATTTAAAAATGTGACATTGAATGTGAGTTTGGATATGTGTGTTTGTATAGGCGTGTACATGTAAGTGTGTGTGTGTGTGTGTTTATGGGCGCGTGCGTGCGTGCATGCGGGCGTGATATATATATATATATATATATATATATATATATATATATATATATATATAGATATGAACAGTACCATGGACATAACAGAGTATATTATTTCGCCACTGTACGTATAAATTCAGTTATATTTTTTGTTTGTTACCTCATAACTCCGTCAGTCTGAAACCAATTTGAAAAATTCTTTTGTTATCGGAAAAAGAAACACTTCTAGATTAGTTTCATAGAAATTTTATCAAAATTTATTTAGCAGTTTAGTTTTCAAATCAAAATAACGGGTTTCGTTATTATATACATAAGTCAGTTTTTTTTAATTAAACAAAAATAATTAAATCGTATACAGTTGATATCATATTACAAGGGTATCATGGGCGACACAGTATACTCTGTTACGTCCATGGTGCTGCTCATGTGTATAGGCGACGGTGACCACTTTCCATCAGGTGGGCCGTCAGCTTGTTTGTCATTCTGAGTTGCATGAAAAAATATACCTAATTGTGATTTAATATTAACAAAATAATATCTAATGCAATCAAAACAGTCTGTAAGTATGTATATCTAGAACATTATAATCCCTGGAGTACCGAAACAAATGGATTGGTTTCAAATCGGACGCTAGTGATGTATCGTGTATCGATAATTTCAGTCGATCTTTTATTAGATTCCAATAAAAGTTAGGCGGAATTAAACAAGTGTATAATTATTAAAAATTTTCAAGACAATACTATTTTTATTTCTTTGTTATATATGTATTGTTTGCGTAATTTGTATTTATTAATTACTAGTTTCTTTTTTTTTTACCAGAAATGCGTTCAGTTTTCATCTTTTTATATTTTGTTTTATATGTATGTACTAGTAGACGAAAGTCCCACGATTATAAAATCTAGTTCCATAGAAATTGTTCTAAATTATTTTTGTGTACCTAAATATTATTTTAAGGACTAACTTTATTTTTTTGTATTTCCGCATTGTTTTTTTTTTTACAATTACACGTCTCAATTTTAAATAGTATTTGTATAAGTTAATCGATAAAAGTAGCAATATTGATACCAATCTTCGGAGGGAAGGGATTGTTAGTAATGGAAATATAAGAGCTCCATTGCTAGCAATATACCCTATCAGGTCGACCTCCACGCAGTTCCCCCTGAAAACCATCATGTTGATTCATATCGAATTTGTCACGATGGGCTAACTGAATTGCTTTCATCTTCATACTTATCATCTCTTGGTGCCCCGCCAACGTATACTGACAGCGTAGTTAGTGTTGCCATTAGATGTTCACCTATTAAGAAAAAAGATACCAATCATCAGTTGTCATTCAAAAGCTATCGACAAATTCACATCCCTAAATTTAACCGATCCGCATCTAGTAACAATTTGTCTTCGTTGGACAAAATATCTGTGCCAACGGCATATCTGTCAAGTGAGTCGTGAAAAATTGCAGAGATAGAATAATAAATAATAAAAAAAAAAAAAAACAATCGAACGTACCGCCAGGGGGGAATGTATTTGAATGTTGATGTATGGCCTTTAGCTTCGCTATCGAGAAACAAATTTCGAATGAGAATAAAATTGTAATAAAGCAAATGACTGATTCTCACTTTTTCAAATGTCGATAAGTTTCAAATTGCTTTTTACTAAATCTTGTTTTTGTTTTTATACATGCAAAGAAGTATACAGTCCGTCTTTTTTTTATACAACTTAGAATGGCAAACAAGCTGACGGCCCACCTGATGGAAAGTGGTAACCGTCACCTGTAGACATGAGCAGTACCATGAACATAACAGAGTATACTGTTTCGCCATAATGGTTTCTAGGGGGAACCTCGTGGAGGTCGACCTAAGAGGGTCAATTGCTAGCAACAGGGCTATTAGACCTCATTACTAACAATCCCTTTCCCCCCGGTCTCAGGTGTTATTCCTCTGTACCCTGTAAATTCACTGCCATATCTCACCCTTCAAACTGAAACACAGCCATGCAAACACAACTGCTTTACGGTTGAAACACGAATGGTAAACGGTCACTATAGCCTATGGGTACCTGCAACACAAGGGGTGTCACGAGCGCGTTGCCATGCCTGAAGAAACCTTAATATATGTATCCTTTTTAAAGAACCTCATACAGTAGTCCCTGAATTGAGATTTTAGAAATTCTTTAAAATGTATTAAATATTTTACTAAATCAATTTTGATTGAATAATATATACATCATAGATTAAATACATATAATATTAGAAATAGATTAGAAATAATAGGATCTCAATCGTGCCTCCAATCAGACTGTTTATAATTACTCCTCTCCATCCAACGGTTGCTTGGAAGAGATCGCTTTTAGCGATAAGGTCGCCCATTGTTTTCTCATTGTGATTATTTCTTGTAATTATTTATATTTATAACTAATTACAAGAAATAATCACAATGAGATTTGGAAGAAACAATAAAGAGTATTTATCTATCTATGTATCTATATAGATAGAGCAAAGAGCAGCAAAAATGAGTCAGCTAAACGTCTCATTGTCAAAACATTTGTCGACATACCATCTATATAAACTAAGTTTACAATATTAGGCGAAAGGGGGGAAAGGGATTGTTAGTTATGGAGACTGAGAATGCCATTGCTAGCAATATACCCAACCAGGTCGACCTCCTAGCGGTTCTCCCTGGAAACTATCATGGTTAATTCCTGATGAATTCATCATGATGGGCTAACTGGCCTGTTTTCATTCTCACCTATCACCCTTCACTGGTGCTCCGCCAGCGTATCCCGTTAGCGCAGGCGGGGTTACCATTCCATTTTCACCCATAAAAAAAAATATTAGGCGAAAATATACGTAACATACATACAAAAATATAATCGAATCGATCTGTTTTGAAGTCGGCTAAAATTTGCGGTAGTCAAAGTAAAAGTAATAAATTATTCATAAAGTTTCAGTACCATATATTCAGTCTACCTTAAAATGCTCCTGCTGTTTGCCATCTGTGAGTGACAGTAATAAATGCAAAAAGTATACCATATAATGTAACACCAAAAATAGATGCCGCCACTGCATCACAATCTCCCTTAATTAATTAATCTCCCTTTCACATATGTATTTTTGCTAGCTTCTTCATGTGACTTCGTTCGCGTGACCGGGTTATTATAATTATTATTTAACTCTTTATTGCACCATAAACAAAAATATACAATGACAAGTGTATAATTTAAGTTAAATACAGTAACATAAATACAGATTGAAATATATACATGAAGATACAAGAGGCGGTCTTATCGCTAGGGCAATCTCTTACATACAACCTCTGGATGGAGAGAAGTAATTATAAACAGTCTGATTGGAGGCAGGAGGAGGGATGAAGATGGTGGATTATGGGTTATGGTGAATGACCGAGATGAATAGTATTGTATTATTGAATTTTTCTTTGTTTTTGTTTTAGTTCTATAACACATTATTATAAAACAAATAATTACAGACGGATAGATACATTAAAGGCAAAGGTATTAGCGTGCGTGTGAGTGTGTGTGTGTGTGTGGTGAGGTGATGACGAAGCAGGTCAGTTAGTCCATCGTGACGAATTTAACAATAAATCAATCACGATGGTTTCCAGGGGAACCACGACGATGTCGACCTGAAAGGGTATATTGCTAGCAAGGGAGCTATTAATCCTCATTACTAAAAATTCTTTCTCCTCCCCGACGGTTACTATTTTCCATCAGGTGGTCCGTCAGACTGCTTGCCATTCTAAATTGCATAAAAAAAATTATATTGTTAATTAGTTGAGCTATTAAGGCCAAAAAGTTACAAACAAACAAACACTTGCACGTTTATAATAGCAGTAAGGTAACAAGAATACTTATAACTGGCACCACTTCGAACATACAGAATCACTTCACACATATGGAATTAAAAAAAAAAAAAACTTCCCGCCAAAAAACACTAAACTCATCCTGGATTCAATTAAATTGCTGGCCACTTTAAAAACGAAATTTATGTTGGAGTAATTTTCATTCAAATCGGAAGCTCAAAATATGGTATTGAATCGAGGAAAGTAGATCGTAAAGTGCTCGAGTAATAAATTTAGTCCATTCTGCGAGTCTATTATATAGACACAAGAACATTAACATGGATTTCCACTAGAAACTTTAAACATTCAAAAGTTTTTCACATTTTATAATAGAAGCTTAGATTACATAGATAGAGTATCTCAATACGAATGCTTCGCCAAAAACTGCTCAACTTTTTTTTATCTATGTGAGTGTAAATCGGGTTGCCAGTATGTACAGTTAGTACTAAGTATGTGGGAGATTTTTTTCTATAAAGTTAAACTGAAAAATAAAAACAGTACAAAACTTTTACGAATGTATTTGAAGGAACAAGTCTACCTTGTTCGTTGCGTCGTAATGACAAGTTATTCATTACTAACAACTTTGATTTATATCTGCGTATAGACATAAAATATGTTTTTGTTTTCAAGTCATTAAAAATGGCCGCTATTATAATTAATACATGTATATTATTTTATAAGCAACATGTACATATGTATATTTATGTTACACGAGTAAAAATAGTTCCAAACTCAAATGAAAAAAATCTGGGTAATTTTTAACCTGATTACTTGCAACACTGAAAAAGAAGCGCGTTTAGTTTTTATAAATTTAAGTCAGTCAATCGTTAAATTAGCTTCTTAAAATTAGACATGTTTTTAATATTCGATGCTCTATGTATATAATCTAAGAATGTTACATATTGGTTAAGATACCAATTGTCAGCTTTCTTTTATAGAAAGTGTTGTACTAGTAACAAACACTTTTTCTCAGTGTGATCTTTTCTTGTACTTTTTTTTTGTTTATAATATGTTTTGTTTATAATAAGTTTATTAGTGTACTGTATCTTAGGAATAACACCTGAGTCCTCAGGAATGGCAACGCATGGGGGGTATCATGTGCGAAACAGTATATTCTGTTATGTCCATGGTACTGCTCATGTCTATAGGCGACAGTTACCACTTTCCATCTGGTGCACCGTCAGCTTGTTTGCCATTCTAAGTTGTATAAAAAAATCTTATGGAGAGTAAAGAGTATCGACTCATTGGTCTTTTGAAATATGGGTAGAAAAAAGATAAAAAACGCCCTTTCACTTATGGCGAGTTTTGCCAGTAGTTGCCACGCTTGGCATGCAGGTTGACAACTTCTGTTATATCTTGGTGATATTTCAAGAGGGATGCTGCTGTCCATCTCTCCAATATAAGGGTGGAAAGGGACTGTTAGTAATGGGGCCAAATAGCCCCATCACTAGCGTATTGCAATGGCAACGCATAAGGGGCATCATGGACTAATCAGTATACTCTGTTATGTCCATGGTACTGCTCATGTCTATAGGCGACGGTTACCACTTTCCATCAGGTGGGCCGTCAGTTTGATTGCCATTTTAAGTTGTATAAAAAAAAATTACCATTAAATATATTATTATTCACAATCACACTTGTCGACAGTTACTCATTTGTGATAATAAAAACTGATAAAACTCACCCTTCATAAAACAAAATCACGCCACCTCAATGGAGGTTCAAAGAACAGAATAGCGCGTAAAGCTGACCCACGACTATCGAAAAAATACGTCGTAGGCCGTATACCGATAGCGTAGTGCGAGCGTCGGAAATAGTGTTGTCTAATAATAATCGATTCGATTACGATCGATGATCAATTTATCGAATTACTATAGAATAATTATTGAATCGAATAATTATAATCGAGAATCGATATGTCGATAATGTTCATTCATAATAATGTAAATAAACGTGATCGATTATCCATTTATTTGCGTTAATATGGAATAATTTAAATATTGATTAACTTATCGATGGAATCAAAACATACGTATAAGAAGTTTTACACAATTAATCTGTTAATACTAAAAAAATATTATTATTTTAATCTAATAATTGATAATAATCGAAAATCTGAATATACTAATCACAGATAATTCAAAACAATATTGTCGATTCATTCGTTATATGCTCGTAAATTTTCCCAAAAAGATTGTCTGGAAGAGATCACTGTTTATTGCTTTATCTGTGAAATTTTAGTTTTAATAAAGTGCATTACAAATTTACAATGAATTTACAGGATACAGAGGAATAATATCTAAGTTTTCAGGAATGGGAACGCATGGGGGGGGGGGTATCAAGAGAAATTTACATATACCTAATCAATTATGATTATAAAACTATTTATTTACTAGAGGGAGACTTTGTACAAAAGTCGTTTACTTGGGCACCTCTGTCTCATTTGTGTTTCAACCGTAAAGCAGTTGTGTTTGCATGGCTGTGTCTGGATTTGAAGATTGGGATATGGCGTAAATTTACAGGGTACAGAGGAATAACGCCTGAGTCCTCAGGAATAGCAACGCATGGGGGGCATCATGGGCGAAACAGTATACTCTGTTATATCCATGGTACTGCTCATGTCTATAGGCGACGGTTATCACTTTCCATTAGGTGGACTGTCAGCTTGTTTCCCATTCTAAGTTGCATAAAAAAAGAGTATTAATTTATCTATATAGATTAACCATTATATCGTATTATTAATCTTATAATCGATTATTAATGAACCCAATCGGACTACCGATTGATAATCGAATCCCACCGATTACAAGCAACACCGTGACCGCCGGAATAACTGAGGACATAAACCGCAAGGGACCCGTCAGTCCTACAGTCTGCTGACAATATTAACGTACCACAAATCCCCGATATTCGCAGTATCGGCTAGACCCATCGCGGGATTATAGACCGATGTCGTCCGCCAGATGGCGTACCAAAATATCGCCAGATTAATGGTCCGAATGCGTTCGAAATTCATATTTAATAATCGGCCAAGAAAAACAGGTCCAAGAGAGGCGCTCTCGACTCGTCGTCGGGACGGATGCAAAAGATTCAATCGAGCTATTTGACTATGAAAAATTAGCAAGTCATATTCAAGTCGGGCCGACCGAATTTTTTTCCGTGTTGAGATGTTTCCTTTGCTTTTTTACATAAATCGATGGTGGCCATAATAGTAGGAATATTATTACCATCAATAAATAATGTATCAAGAAGACTCTGTTTGAGTCATAGATTACTATCTGCTCTTTCATCGCAGTTGTTTTATTCAATTGTTTTATATAGTAATATTTTATGGATTTATTTATTTATGTATTTATTGTAGGTATATATTTAATTTATTTATTATATTTATTTATTTAATATATTATGTGTATGTATTGTTTTATTTATCGTCTATTCGATCATGCACCGCCTACGTATTTCTGTATTCGCTCAATGGTTGACTGGTAGAGAACACAGTCCGGTGTTAAGTCCGCCAAATGTGCATAGAATTTTACTGTGCGTTAAAGTTTAAATAAATAAATAATATACTTTGATTGATAGCTGTTTTTATCTATATGATAGTTTGTGATGGATATTGTATCTATTCGAATCTTTTTTAACTTGTAAACTCAATCTTTGTTTGAAAAAAAAAGTAACAGCTGAGTTTCTTGCCCGTGTTTCTGATTTTAAATTCCGAATTTGACGGTAGATTCATAAACAATGACTATAATAAAATGCCTAATAAGTTTAATAAAAACTAGTTATAAGTACATAAAGTATGCTATGTGCTAAGTTAGGATATAACCTATCCGTGTACCAAATTTAATTCAAATCTGTTCAGTAATTTTTGCATGAAAAGGTAACAAACATCCATCATTACAAACTTTCTTATTTATATCATTAATAGGATTATTTTTATTTATTTATTACTGGTTATTTAATCAGAATTATTTTAATTTCGCTACCATTAGTATGGGTATGGTACTGCTCATGTCTATAGGTGACGGTTACCACTGTCCATCAGGTGGGCCGTCAGCTTGTTCGCCATTCTAAGTTGCACAAAAAAAATGCGTGCGGCTACTAACATTTGAAGATTGACTACTACTGTTTTTAGTAATAGTTCTACAACCTTCTCTATTAGTTATTAATCTCTGACCGTTATTCAGTCCACACGCATGTTGCTAATAGTAATATTGCATAATTCTAATGAACTAACCCACTAATAGATAGAAAGATAGATAATTTATTTACATTACTTACAGCACACAAATTACAATAAAAAAAAACATACACATAATACACAGTAAAAGAGATAAAAGAATGAAAATAAAAAACAACAAAACAAAAAAACAAAAAAGCAAAATATATAAACTAACAATTTCCTTTCTTTCCTTTCCTTCATGCGTGTGCCATAGTAACACAAAATGGTCACAGCTCAGTTTATTGCTTTGCCTTTAAAAGAGCAAAACACTGATATTCTGTTGTGGCCACTGGTTAGTTGATTGGAAAGAAAGATAAGAAAATTAAATTACGGAGGACCATATTTCCTATGGTCTTCCATAAATTATCTAATTTAATAAAAATATTTATTTATTGTTAATTAATTATAATTTATTAATTAAATAAATGTTCTATAATTCGTGATGAAATCGAAAGATCGAACGTGACATGGGAAAAACAATATCCACCTTTCTTTGGCAGTCGGCTAAAACATCATCGTCATCATTTCAGGCGTTAAACGTCCGTCGAATAGGTTTCTGTCATCTTTTTTGACGTCGATTATAAATAAAGTTATTTATACAATTTCCGGACTTCTAGATCCAGACACTATGAATTATAATATTTTTCACCACATTGTTAGGCTTTGTTGCACTGTCAAATATCTTTTTTTAAATTTAATATCACAAAAAAAAAA
Source organism: Galleria mellonella (assembly GCF_026898425.1). Lineage (NCBI taxonomy): Eukaryota > Metazoa > Arthropoda > Insecta > Lepidoptera > Pyralidae > Galleria > Galleria mellonella. The sequence continues at coordinate 2,738,278 of NW_026441987.1, read as the reverse complement.
GAGTTACAGAAATTATGTTACATTAGCATTCGGAAACCACGCAGGTTATATATAATCTAAGGTATATATAAGTTATATATAAGTAATCCCAGCGAAGGCGCCCGCTTCGCCCCTATATTGGAATCTTAATGCTCGTTTCTTTAATTATATATTTTTTTATACCACTGAGGTGGCAAACATACGGTCCACCTGATGGTAAGCGGTTACCGTAGCCTATGACCACCTGCAATACCAGAAGTATTACACGTGCGTTGCCGACCCTGAAGAAACCTCTTTACCCTCCTATTGAAGAACCCCATGCTGTAGTCTCTTGGGAAAACCTCAGCAGGGAGCTCATTCCACAATCTGAGTGTTCGTGGGAGAAAGCATCTCTGAAACCGCGTTGTACGCGACCATTTAGGCTGTAAGGTATGAGGGTGAAATCCCTGTCGATGGCGAGCCGTACGATGGTAGAAAGTGGCTGCGAGCATCATACTGAACAATTCCTCTGAGCACAATCCATTGTACAGGCGGTAGAACACGCAGAGAGTTATATAGATAGATTGTCACTATATAAATCATCGTCATCATATCAGTTGTCAATTATCCACTGCTGAACATAGGCCTCCTCCTATTGGCGGATTTTGGCAGCAGTTGTCACGCTTGGCAGGCGGGTTGGCAACCGCAGTTAGGCTTTGGTGATGTTTTAAGAGGGGCGCTGCTGCCCATCCCTCGACCATTTAGTTCTAATCATTAAGTTTCCTCAGTTGCTTCTAACGATACTCATGGAAAAGAATGAGGCAGCCCATTCTATGCCGAGACCACAGGGCAATTACTAATATTAGCCCTTTCCGACCCAAGATTTTTTTTCTTTCAGATTAAATATATTTTCGTGTTTTGGAGCGAAGCCATCTTGCCGGCACGCACGAGACTACTGCACCACCAACCGCTAAAATGATCTTATTGGCGGGTTTAAAATCTCACTATCATGTTATTACAGCTTCGTGCGTAAAAATGAATTGCGCGCGGTTTTAGAATTTGTAAAGTTACAACTCACGCCCGTATCGTTCAGGTCTGAAAGGGTTATTAAGGACTACTAAGGATTTCCCGTTCGTGTCATAAGAGGCGACTAAGAGAACTTAATAAATAGATATATTTTCTCTTCACAATTCATCACAGTGAAATGCAATGAAACATGCTTATATTAAGGTAATCAAATTATTCAAAGAATTGTGAGAGACTGGTGCCTGAGATTGGTATAAGAATACCTGTATTACAGGTCAGAACAAGAGGAAGGTATTTTGAGTATCTTTGAGATACATAAGTAAGGAATTAACTAGTATCACATATATTTTTTAACATAGTTACTTTTAGCAGGATTACTTACTAAGTAAGTAATCCTGCGGAGTGAGTAAGTTGTAATATAGTAAGTGAATTCAATGTAATAAATATAATTTATAGGAAGAGATAATTAATTATATATTAATCTGGGGTTTGTGTGTGTGTGTGTGCGTGTGTGTGTTAATGGTCGAAGGATAGGCAGCAGCGTCCCTTAAACATCACCGAAGCCTAACTGCAGTGGCCAATTCAAGCAACCACGCATGGTAACTATTGGCAAAAAGCCCCCTTTATGGGAGAAGTGTGAGCACTTACTAAATATATAAATAACATGCTGAATCTATTCAGTGTGTGTGTTAATGGTCTAGCTGATATAGTGAAAAAAAAAATAAGAATGTGACAATGTAATATGGCCCTTAGGGACAACGTGCCACACTTTTATGAATCATAGTGAATTAGCTTTAAGCATTCTTTTTCCCCCGGCTTCATAGTCACGTAATCGCATTACGGGTTGTTCAGATTAAAACTGGGTTCCGTTTAATCTCCGGCCGGGAGCTTCGGGAGATTTATGGGATAAAACAAACAGACATAACACTGGCGAGTGGAGAACAAAAATAAATTATGCGTCAATTATAAATCGGTGAGTTGTCTCCTCTTATTTAGAATATCAAGCGCTTTAAATATTCACGGTGCGTTTTAAATCAGCGGACATAGATTAACAAGAGCCGCTGGAGGATCGATTTATATGAAAAATAAGTAAATGTGTTATTATCATTTTTTCTTCAGCCGCTAACTGTCCACTGTTGAACATAAGCCTTCCCCATAAGGGGAGTTTTGGCAGTAGTTGCCACGCTTGGCAGGCGGGTTGGTAACCGCAGTTTGGCTTTAGAGATGTTTTAAAATTGTAATTATTCGTATCATTACCTATCCTAAATAACCATTTTTTTTAAGGAAGTTTTTTTATTCTTATTACATCAGCCAGAAACTGTCCACTGCCGAATATAGTCCTTCCCCATAAGGGAAGTTTTGCCAGTAGTTGCCATGCTTGGCGAGCGTGTTAGTAATAGTTAAGTTTTGGTGACGATTTAAGAAGAATGCTGTTTCCTACCCCTCGACCGTTAAATTACGACATCCACGGGAAAGGAAGGGCAGCAGCGTTTTTCAATGCACTTTCTCCCACGCACAACCACTCTTTGGAATCAACTTCCAATTTCTTCCAAAAAAATTTTGACATTTTGGGTGCTCAAAAAGATCTTTGTTTGGCGGGCGGTGCGCGAACTTGCATTGTCATGGTGCAGTATCATACGACGTCTTGAATCGTTTTTGCGAAATTCGGTGATGACGTGTGGCAAACAAACAGTGGAATACCAGTCAGCGGTAACCGTCTTGCGATCTTCTAATACAATAGTGGCGACGTGATCACCCTTTGTCACATACGAGCCAACCAATTTTTTAGAAATGCTCCGTGAGCGTATGACTTTGGTCGGTTTTGGCTCCTCCTGGAAGACCCAGATAGTTGAGTGTTGCTTAGAATCTGGATCGTAAGCATAAATCCAAGACTCGTCACCACTAATGACTTTTCCATGATATTTTATGCGTCCCCTTTTTTAAAGTTCGCTACTAATTCCTATCAGGAATTTTAAGATGTACTTTGTATCAACGTTTTTATCTCCTCAAGATACAAAGTGCATTTTCGAAAGTAAAACGTGTCGTTTATAAATGAGTGTATCTATCTATCTGTCTCTTTCGGAATTCATAAAATAAACGAAATTGTTTCACTAACACTATCCTTTAGTATTCAAACAAGTAATAGTTCTATCAACATTTGCCATAAACCTATTCAGCAGAATTGCAGTGAGAGTACCTCAGAGGCGCTGTTATCCCGTAACTGCTAATTGGATAACTGTTGTCCGTGACGTCACATCCCTTTTCTCCCCTCCCAATTAAATGAATAATGTTCCGAAAGACCCGTTTTACGGTCTACGTTTACGCCTTTTCTTGGGAGGTTCTTTGTTTTTGTTTATACGACGGTTCGCATGCTTTTTTTTTATGGCACTCAGAAAGTTAAACTGAGTAAGCTAACAACTCATCTGATGGAAAGTGGTAACTGTCGATTTTTTTCTTTTATTTTTTCATTAAAAAATTGCAAAGTAAACCCGCCCACGTTATCGGTATACGCTGACAAGGCACCAATGAGAGATGATAGGTGCTATCGAAAGCAAGCCAGTTAGCCCATAGTGATGAATTCAACATGAATTACAATGTTTCTAGGAATAGGAGAAAAAAAGTGGCAGTCTACATAATAGGATTTGATATTATCAGAGAGTAACATAGGCAATATATTAATAAAAAAAAAAAAATTAGAGATCCTTGTAAAATTACAATAATGAAACCCAAGGTAAAACAGTAGCTGGCTCCTGTTGCCAGGATTAAATCACTCAGAAGCTCTGATTAAGGGGTTTTCAGAAAATTACTCTAAGAAATTAATTCTTTACAGTAAAAAGTTACAGTAAAGGGCTCCCACTGAACACTGCAAACCAAACAAGCATATGGCCCAACTGGGTTTATGCCCAAAAAGTGTTTGCAAATTTTGTTACAACGAGGAAGAAACGTCGCAGCATTTAACTAGTGGCTGTAGCCCACTCATACAGGGGGGAAAGGGATTGTTAGTAATGGAGACTGAGAATCCCATTGCTAGCAATATACTCAACCAGGTCAATCTGCTCGCGGTTCCCCCTGGAAACTATCATGGTTAATTCCCCATGAATTCATTATGATGGGCTAACTGGCCTGTTTTCATTCTCATCGATCACCCTTCACTGGTGCTCCGCCAGCGTATCCTGTTAGCACAGGCGGAGTTACCATTCTATTTTCACCCATCAAAAAAAAAAACAGCCCACTCATACATATGCGGTATATTTCTTTTGGAAAACACACTCTATATCCTATGGAGATAAAAAACGTCGCTACAAAAAACATCTTAAAATTCCTATCATTTGATATGAATTAGCAGCAAACTTTAAAAAAGGGCAAGCACAAAAGATCATGGAAAGGTCGCAGTGTCACAGGTTTTTCTGCCTGAAAACGCCCGTTTTTCAATAATAATAATATAAAAAATTCGTTTATAAAATCATTGTCTATCATTGTTAAAAAAAAAATTGCGAGATTATTTAACTATTATAGTTAACTCATAATAACTGTTTTTAGTTAAAATTAGTCGAACAAAATATTAAAATACAGCTAGAATCCAATGATGATGACATCAATATCATGAAATACAACTTTATTCAAATAAATAGTTTTATAATCGTAATTGATTATGTATATGTAATTTTTTTTTATATAACTTAGAATGGCAAACAAGCTGACGGCCCACCTGATGGAAAGTGGTAACCGTCGCCTATAGACATGAGCAGTACCATGGACATAACAGAGTATACTGTTTCGCCCATGATACCCCCTATGCGTTGCCATTCCTGAGGACTCAGGTGTTATTCCTCTGTACTCACTAAATTCACGCCATATCCCACCCTTCAAACCGAAACACAGCCATGCAAACACAACTGCTTCACGGTTGAAACACGAATGGGACAGAGGTGCCTAAGCAATCGACTTTTGTACAAAGTCTCCCTCTGGTAAAACTTCCGTAACTTTGTATTTTTTTTTTAATTATTATAATTTTACTGGTAATTAGATGTAAATTAAATAAAAATACTTTCTTACTTCTTTCTTTCTGTCAATTATTTTATTCTAATTGTTTCAGAAATATTTTAGCTTTTTATTGAATATTAAAAAGGAATTGCTTCTTACTTTCCAGTAGCATGTCATATAAAAGCGTATCTAATGTTCTGTAAACGTCATAAAGGCGGAATGGTAGTCGACTTCGGACAGCAGGTGTGTTCTATTATGTCTGACGTCTCAATATTAAACACAAGCTCTATCCTGCGGCTTCACTTGCACGAATCTAGTACATAGAGTATATTCTGTGTGCTAAATTATGCTATAACCTGCCCGTGTTGTTGTGGGGGAGAAGGGATTGTTAGTAATGGGGATTAGCAGCCCATTGCTGGCAATATACTATATCAGATCGACCACCTCGGGGTTCCCCCTGGAAATCATCGTGATTGATTTGTTGTTAGATTCGTCACGGTGGGCTAACTGACCAACCTCATCCTCACCTATCATCCCTCACTGGTGGCCGCCAGCTTATACCGATAGCACAGGCGGGTTTACCATTCCATTATCATCCATTAAAAAAAAACAAATATGGGGTCAATAATAACATTTACCCCATAGCAAACAATTAACAGTATCCTAGTATGTTTAGCAGTGGACAGATAATGGCTGAGATGACGATCCCACTTTTTAAACCGAAACACAACCATGCAAGCATAACTGCTTCACAGCAGAAACATGTTTTGTTCAATCAACAAAATGGTTAAGGAAATATCTAGAAAGAAATAATAATTGTTTGTATATGTGAAGACCTTAGATTATATAGATAGAGCATCGAGCCTCAAAAACGGGTCAACTTTTTGTCAGCTAATTGTCAAATTAGCTGACTTGTTATTTTATCAGTATTCTATAAAATGTACGCATAAAATGTCTCTTGACGTATTATTTAATACATAAAATTTGTATTTAGGCATTAAAAAGGGACAGAAATTATAAGACAAAATAAATATAGAAGTTATAAAGGAATTACCAGAGGGAATCTTTGTACAAAAGTCGTTTGCTTGGACACCTCTGTCCCATTCGTGTTTCTACCGTGAAGCAGTTGTATTTTCATGGCTGTGTTTCGGTTTGAAAGGTGGGATATGGCAGTAAATTTACAGGGTACACAGGAATAACACCTGAGTCCTCAGGAATGGCAACGCATGGAGGATATCGTGAGTGAAACAGTATACTCTGTTATGTCCATGTTACTGCTTATGTATGTAAGCGACGGTTACCACTTTCCATCAGGTGGGCCATCAGTTTCTTTGCCATTTTAAGTTGCATAAAAAATCACTCATAACTATTTTTTTTTGATGGGTGATAATGGTATAGGGTTACCATAGGGTCTGCGCTAACGGGATACGCTGGCGGAGCACCAGTGAAGGGTGATAGATGAGAATGAAAACAGGCCAGTTAGCTCATCATAATGAATTCATTGGAATTAACCATAAAAAAAAATCACTCATAACTATTTATTATTTACAAAATTGTAAGAAAGACTTGACCCGTTTTTCTCGAAGCGTTTCTATGGAGATACTCTATCTATATAATCTAAGGTCAAGACAAAATCAAACAATACACAATCCCCTTCATTCTTGTGCATGTTAAATAATAAACGAAACGCAGGTGCTCACTGTGGAAAGCAATCGTTTCGTAATTATTAATATATAAACCATTGTATTTCTGTCCATCGGCTGAACTGAAGGCATTCACGTCGCCACCTTTGTTGTTTTCTTTACAATTTACCTCGTTTGTATTCGAATTAGGGTTGCCAAATTACTATTTTTTTAAATGGTGTTATAATTTTTTTTTGTGTAATTATATATTATATTTAGTAATATTTTTTAATGTGTGTGTTTGTGCTGCCATTAAATGTTAATTTTTGTGTAAAAGAATTTATATATTATAGTTTTTAGAAAGATTTAGTGGTACGTTTATAAACAAATAAACAGATGGCGCGCATAACAGAAGTTTACTTTAAATTTAAAACATAATATGTAGGTTAATACATTATTATTCAAGTAAACTTTATACAATATAATATCGTAGAGTCAACTAAGAGAACTTAATGGTTTAAATGTTACTGCCCATCCAGCAGCGTCCCTCTTAAAACATCACTAAAGCCTAACTGCGGTTGCTAACTCTCCTTAAGCGGGGGGGAAGGATTGTTAGTAATGGGGACTACCAGTCATTGTAGCTATACCCTGCCAATACCAAATGAATGTATTCATCACAATGGGCTAACTGACCTGCATTTTTCATTCTCACCTATCATCCATCACTGATGCTTCGCCAGCGTATACCGTTAGCGCAGGCGGGGTTATCATTCCATTATAATCCACTTAAAAAAACCCACCATAAGCGTGGCAACTACAGGCAAAACTCCCTTTTATGAGGGATGTATATGTTAACCAGTGGACAGTAAACGGTTTATGTCATAATAATAATAGTATATAATTTAATGTTGTTGACAACCCTAGTTTGAATCGTAAGTGTTATTTTTAATCTACCGTCATTTTCACAATAAAAAGATTCGTTGGTTGTAATTATTTAATGATATCAATTTGAAGGCTTTACGATTTGTTGGTGGGGTGAGCGTAGCATAGTTATTGTGTTACTCGTAGGTCGTAGGTTCGATATACGGGCCGCCAAAAATTATGTTTTGAATATATCTCTGTTTAAGAAAGCATTTTATTTTTTATAGGGTGATAATGGAATGGTAACTCCGCCTGCGCTATTGGAATACGCTGGCAGGGCACCAGTGACAGATGAAAGGTGAGGATGAAAAGGCAGGTCAGTTAGCCCATCGTGACGAATCCCATTAGAATTAATCACGACGGTTTCCAGGGGGAACCGCGTGGAGGTCGACCTGATAGGGCTTGCTAGCAATGGGGCCATTAATCCTGATTACTAACAATCCCTTTTCTCCCCCAAAAGAGAGTATATTAAAAGACCAATTAACTCTGAATAAATTTCTACATTTTTTTTTATACCACAAAGGTGGTAAACAAGCATACTGCCCATCTAATGGTAAATAGCCACTGTAGCCTATGGACGCCTGAGGCACCAGGGGTGTCTGCTGACGCTGCTGCCTATCCCTCGCTCGTTAAGTTCCCTTAGTCGCCTCTTACGACACCCACGAGAACTCAATGCTCAAGGGATAGGCAGTAGCGTCCTACTTAAAACATCTCCAAAGCCTAACTGCGGTTACCAACACGCCTGCAAAGCGTTGCAACTACTTTTTTTTACAACACAGGGAGCAAATGAGCATGCGGTTCACCTGATGGTAAGTGACCACCGCCGCCCATGATCACTCACAACACCAGCGTCATTGCAGGTGTGCTGCCGGCCTTTTAAAAAGGAATATGCTCTTTTCTTGAAGGTTATAATGTCGTATCGGTTCGTAAATACTGCTGCTGGAAGTTGATTCCAAAGAGTGGTTGTGCGTGGAAGAAAGTGCCTTGAAAAACGCGCGGTGGAGGACCGCTACTCGTCCAGATGGTTGGGATGAAACTTTAGTTTGTGACGGGTTGTACGGTTGTGAAAATCAGCAGCAGGTATCAATCCGAATAATTCCTCAGAGCACTCTCCATAATAAATTCGGTAGAAAATGCAAACTATTGGCAAAACTCCCTTATGGGGAAGGCACACTCGTTTAGTAGTGGAATAATTAAGAGCAGTTATTTATTTATTTATAATGTATATATATATATATATATATATATATATATATATATATATATATATATATATATATATATATATATATATATATATAGGTTAGTTTATAGATTTACCAATGCACTCACCAAAAATTAAAAAAATCGAACATTGTTATAATACAATAATGGAATAATATTAATAATAAAAAAAAACTATATATTACATATGTATGTCTGTTCGTTTCACTAAGATTAATAATCTTATAATCTAATAAGTATGTTACAAAGCTGTTAATATGTTTAAGCTATATAATTCATAGTTAATTAAAGGTAATGACGCGAGTACACACAAGCGGTTAGCCGATCACAGTTGTACTTCAGCGCCGTAAATAAAGCAGACTTGAACACACCTGGCCACAGCACACCCGCACGACACACTCGATAGAGACTGGAATAATGTGAGATATTTTTTTAATAGATGATAATGCAATGGTAACCCCGCCTGCGCTAACGGTATACACTGGCACCACCAGGTAGGGAGAATGAAAATGGCAGGCTAGTTAACCGATCGTGATAAATACACTCGGAATTAAGCACGATGGTTTCCAGGGGGAATCGCGGGGAGGTCGACCTGGTTAAGTCTAGGCTCTTAGTTCTCATTACTAACAATCCCTTCCCCCATAATATGAGATTCATCAACATCATCTTCTTACCCTTATTTTATTTATTTATTTATGCTTTTGCATACTTTAAAATATGTCTACAGGGTGGACGTAATGCCTGATGGCATTCTCTATCAGTCTTCACTAAACAGAGAGAGTAAATGGCGGTGCATTGCATATCCCAATTATTATTTGAGGTTGGCGTAATATGTTCTTCCCTTCAATTCTGCTCTATTCCCAGTTATTTCCGCATTCACTCCTATTCTGGCCATATTATCTTTCATACAGTCCATACATGGTTATAAACCTGTATGGACTGTGAGCAAACACACTGTATAACCAGGTCTTTCTCTATTACACACACCATATTCTTAATCTAAATATTTTTTAAACTTTATAAAAGTTATATTTTTTCTATGTTTCTAAAAGCATCACGTGTCCATTTTCAGCTATAATTTTTAGAAATGAAAAAATATGCCCAATTTTTTATGAAAAAATCATGCAATCGTTTGTTTTGACAATACAAACACACTGTTAAGCTACATTCAGTTTTTTTTACACACAAAATTATCTAAAAAGGATATATAAAAAATTGCAAGAGTTATATTTTTCCATGTTTCTATGTATATATGAATATCTATTTTCACGTTAAGTACAAAAATACAGAAATGATCAGAACCCTGTATGTCGTATGTCTGTAGGTTCAATCGATTGACTCATTATGAGCAAATGTATGTAGTGAGCAAACACACTGTACCGTATTCAGAATTTCCCATTACACACACAGTCCTAATCTAAAAAGGTTGTATTTCCACTTTATTGCAAGAGTTATATTTTTCCTATGTTTCTGTGTATATATGTTTATATCTATTTTCATGTTAAGTACATAGAAATGATCAGAACCCTGTATGTCGTATGTCTGTAGGTTCAATCGATTGACTCATTATGAGCAAATGTATGTAGTGAGCAAACACACTGTACCGTATTCAGAATTTCCATCACACAATCCTAATCTAAAAAGATTGAATATTCATTATGTGTGTATGTTTATATTTATTTTCACTTGAAGTTCCTTATGAGTTTGGTAGAGAATTGAATACCAGGAAGGCCATCATCAACTTCTCCATAAGGGGAGTATTACCAGTACCGTAGTACAGTACCCGGGCACCAGTGAGGAATGATAGGTGACGATGAAAGCTGGTCTGTTAGCTCATCGTAACGAATTCCACTAGAACTAACCAAAGATGGTTTCCAGAGTAAATCGCGTGGAGGTCGACCTGATGGGGTTTAATTAAGCCATTGCTAGCAATACACCTTGTATTGCTAGCAATGGCTCAATTAAACCCCATTACTAATAATCCCTTTCCCCCATTTTGCCAGCAGTTGCCTCACTTAGTAGGCGGGTTGGCAACAGCAGTCAGGCTTTGGTGACGTTTTAAGAGGGACGCTGATGCCCATCCCTCGACCATTACGTTCCCTTAGTCATATCTTACGACACCTACGAGAAAGAAAGGGGTGGTCTATCCTATGCCGGGACCATACGGCAATTTTCATTTCATTGCTAGAGTTATATTTTTCTCATGTTTCTATGTATACGTATGTATATATTTATTTTCATGTCAAATCCTTTTCGAGATTGGTAGAGAACTGAATACCAAAAAGGCTTGTACCCTTACATACTCATTAAATGGGTCAATTGATCCATACATCGTGAAGAATTTCCCAGGGATTAACCAAAATGGTTTAATAGGAGTCTACTTGGCTTGGTATGCTGTTAGCATTGGAGTCAGTAGTTCTTAGTAATAAAAAAAAAATATATATGAGACACATTATACCTACGTTAGGTACGTAATGAGTATTATCTTTGATTTCTCTGGGATCCCATCATCAGATCTTAACTTGGTAACAATAGGACCACCGCAGAAGTATACTCTTTCGAATACAAAAAGAAATTTTAAAATTTGTTCACAATTGACGGAGAAATCGGCGGGCATACACAGAAAAATACACAATGGAATGCAAAATCTCTTCCTATTTTGAAGTCGGTTAAGAAACGCCTGAAATTTTGGTTTTATTTTTTATACTACTTAGAATGGCAAACAAGCTGACGGCCCACCTGATGGAAAGTGGTAACCGTCGCCTATAGACATGAGTAGTACCATGGACATAACAGAGTATACTGTTTCGCTCACGATACTCTCCATGCGTTGCCATTCCTGAGGACTCAGGTGTTATTCCTCTGTACCCAGTAAATTCACGCCATATTCCACCCTTCAAACCGAAAACTCTGCAATCGACTTTTGTACAAAGTCTCGCTCTGGTAAATTGTGAATTATGAATGGTGAAATTTGGTGAATACTAATAAGGATGTAAGTCGAAAAACATTATCTATTTTTTCAGTAGTCGGGCAAAGGCAATAAAATGTTTCAATAAAGAAATCAAAATACAAAGGAACGTATTTATGTATTTAGATTCCATTTTGATTATCTAAAAAGGCCTACGATCTATCTATAAAGGTATTAAATTACACTACACAATGGAAGCAGATAAAAAACCATAAAAAAGCCATAAACTAATGTGTTACAACTGTACCTAGTTAACCGTGATTGATTATTGGCATTTACCAACTATCGTATAATAGATACATTTTTATGAATATGCCTGTATTTATCTGTATGTCACAGTTAAACTCTTAACTGGTCGAAAATATTTTGGATAAGTCAAATGGGATATTATATTTAAAATTTATGTTTGTTCTTAACGTTTTATTTATAAATTTCCGTTGTACGCACATGTACACACGTACGCACACACGCACACACGCGCGCGCGCACGCACACACACACACACACACACACACACACACACACGCACGCACGCATGCACGCACGCACTCACGCACACGCACACACACACGCACACATACACACACACACACACACACATACACATACACATACACACGCGCGCGCACACACACAGGCACATACGCACGCGCGCACACACAGAGAGAGACACACCCACACACACACACACACACACACACACACACACACACACACACACACACACACACACACACACACGCACACGCACACGCACACGCACACGCACACGCACGCACACGCACACACGCACACACGCACACGCACACGCACACGCACACGCACACGCACACGCACACGCACACGCACACACACACGCACACGCACACGCACACGCACACGCACACGCACACGCACACGCACACGCACACGCACACACGCACACGCACACACACACACACACACTTATACACAAAGTTTTTTTATACCACTAAGGTAGCAAACAAGCATATGGCCCACCTGATGGTAAGTGGTTACCGCAGCCTATGAACACCTGCAATACCAGAGTCAGTTTTTAAATGAGAATAACTGCTTTTGTTTCAGTTTTTTGTGAAAAATCTTAAACTTATTTGTATTGAAAATAAGGTAATTTAATCGGTACAAAGTAGTTTTGTCCGATTCTGAGGTTTTACTACAACACACGAGTAATGTACATCAAATCAATTACAGGTTACCTATTATTGTTGTAGCCAATTATGTTGTTAAGGTAATTTTCTAAAATATACCATAATTGTAAGCTTTTAAATGAGTTATATCGAATTGATATTATCAGAGATTGATCAATATTTAATGTTACAGTAATTACATACAAAATTTAGATATATATATATATTCAGCCAAATGCCAAGTTTAAGGTTAAAATATTGTCATAAATTAATGACTTTAATAAGCCATTAATTATCGAAATTAATTTCAATTGAACGAGTATATAATATAGTAAATAAATGCTTATTTTTAAAGATAGTTATATGAACTTACTATATCCTTAGCTATGAAACCGATTTCTACTGTGAAGCAGTTGTGTTTTTTTTTTGATGGGTGTAAATGGTATTGTAGCCCCGCCTGCGCTAACGGGATACGCTGGTGGAGCACCAGTGAAGGGAGATAGATGAGAATGAAAACAGGTTAGTTAGTCCATCATGATGAATTCATCAGGAATTAACCATGATAGTTTCCAGGGAGAACCGCGAGGAGGTCGACCTGGTTGGGTATATTGCTAGCAATGGGATTCTCAGTCTCTATCACTAACAATCCCTTTCCCCCCGAAGCAGTTGTGTTTGCATGGCTGTGTTTCGGTATGAAGGGTGGAATATGGCAGTGAATTTACAGGGTACAGAGGAATCATACCTGAGTCCGAGGGGAAAGGGATTGTTAGTAGTGAGGTCTAATAGCCCTCTTAGGTCGACCTCCACGCGGTTCCCCCTATAAACCATCATGGTTAATTCTTGTCGAATTCATCATGGTGGGCCAACTGATCTGCATTCATTCTCACCTATCATCTTCCATTGGTGCCTCGTCGGTGTATACCGATAGCGCGGGCGGGGTCCAATTCCAATTTCATCTATTAAAAAAAAACCTGAGTCCTCAGGAATAGCAACGCATGGGGGGTATCATGGGTGAAACAGTATACTCTGTCATGTCCATGGTACTGCTCATGTCTATAGGCGACGGTTACCACTTTCCATCAGGTGGGCCGTCAGCTTGTTTGCCATTCTAAATTGCATAAAAAGAATTTATTATGTTTCTTAAAATTCATAAATTCAACAACAGCATTGCTTTTACTCACTTGTAGATAGATAGATACTCTTTATTGTTTCCTCCAAAACATTACAATAGTGCTTCCACCGTGCGTTTTTTAAGGCACTTTCTTCTACGCACATTCTTTGGAATCAACTTCCAGCAGCAGTATTTCCGAACCGATACGACAACATAAACTTCAAGAAAAGAGCATATTCCTTTTTAAAAGGCCGGCAGCACACCTGCAATGCCGTTAGTGTTGTGATCATGGGCGGCGGTAGTCACTTACCATCCAGGTGAGCCGCATGCTCGTTTGCCCCCTGTGTTGTAAAAAAAAACTTATTATAAATATAAATAATTACAAGAAATAATCACCACGTTCATTCACCGCATAATAAAATTTTTGTTTCGCCAAAGGTTGACTGGGAGAGAATGCTATATAGTATTAAGTCCGCCTTTTGTACCAGACATTTTTTTTTGTAATGTGGTCAATAAAGAATAAATTAATAAATAAATCAATCACAATGAGAAAACAATGGGCGACCTTGTAGGTAGATGTTTCAATCACGATTTTTATGGCTTGCATTAATTCAATCACTTCATTATTACAAGTGAAGGAAATATAACACTACACTTACAAGGTAAATAAACAGCTTGTTCGAGTAAACGAAACCTAGCATTATGAACACTACCCACTTGACCATTATAGTTACCCATAATTTTTTATTCGGAACATAAAGTCCAGAGTTTCTCAAAGTGACAGGAAAGTGAGTTCAAATCGCATCGTTTTTAAACATAGATATAACACACTTACACTTGTATATGTGTTGACCTCCACGCGATTCCCCCTGGAAACTATCGAGACTGATTTATCGTTGAATTCGTCACAGTGGGCTAACTGACCTGCCTTTTCATCCTCACCTATCACCTTCCATTGGTACCCCGCCAGTGTATACCGATAGTACAGGCGGAGTTACCATACCATTTTCATCCATTAAAAAAAAAAACTTTTTTTTGTGATTTTTTTTATACAACTTAGAATGGCAAACAAGCTGGCTGACGGCCCACCTGATGGAAAGTGGTAACCGTCGCCTATAGACATGAGTAGTACCATGGACATAACAGAGTATACTGTTTCGCCCATGATACTCCCCATGCGTTGCCATTCCTGAACGCTCAGGTGTTATTCCTCTGTACCCAGTAATTTCACGTGATGTAGTCAATAAAAAATAAATAAATAAGTCTACTTAGTAATTGGGGCTACAGTGAACTTTGAGAAGCTCCGTTACAGCCAAACATAATACCCAATTTGCATATAAATTGTCTGAATACAGTCTTCAATAATTACCGTATACCATAAATATTCTTTATTGCAAGCCAAAATTGTATAATAACTGTACCTATTACCTACAAACAGTGATGTGAACGCTTGGATATTTCATATAATCGTTATAATACTTATTTTACACTAGTTTTCGCGGTTCCCCCTGGAAACTATCTTGGTTAATTCCTGATGAATTCATCATGATGGGCTAACTGGCCTGTTTTCATTCTCATCTATTACCATTTACTGGTGCTCCGCCAGAGTATCCCGTTAACGCAGGCGGGGTTACCATACCATTTTCATCCATAAAAAAAAAAAAAACACCTTAGTCCTCAGGAATGGCAACGCATGGGCGGTATCATGGGCGAAACAGTATATAAGAGTATACTCTGTTATGTCTATAGTACTGTGCATGTCTATAGGTGACGGTTACCTTTCCATCAGGTGGACTGTCTGTTTGTTTGGCATTTTAGTTGAATAAAAAAATAAAAACATAAATAAATAAATGTTAAAAATTTTAATTATCCTTCATTTTACATCAAAATATTTTTTTAATGAATCATACATGATTGTTCACCTTGTTGTCACTGGCTCGGTTATGTACACGCATTCCGCGATACGTCTGTCCTCGCGCACCGCTCCCGCGATACTGACCGTAACTGACATTTTTGATGTATGTACCCTCATGTATATACACTCGAAACAGTATAGCGTACTGAATGGTAATACCTACACTAAATGACAGTGAAACCTAGGTTTTTTTTTATTTATTTTTTTAATGGGTGATAATGGAATGGTAACCCCACCTGCGCTATCGGTATATACCGGCGGGGCACCAGTGAAGGATGATAAGTGAGGATGAAGCAGGTCAGTTAGCCCATCGTGACGAATTCAACAAGAATTGTTCACGATGGTTTGCAGGGGGAACCACGTGGAGGTCGACCTAATAGGGCATATTGCTAGCAATGGGGCTGTCAAACTACATTGTTAACAATCCCTTTTCCCCCAATGTGAAACCTAGGTTAGGTAGGCGTTCATGAACAAGGTCTCTTATTGAGTTCAAAACTAGTCGGGAATCCTTGAATTTAAAACGTGAGTTAAACTGACATAAATAATTACAACAGAGTATGACTCACAGTAGTTATTGTCATATTTTTTAAAAAGTATTTTATAAGTGAAGTTTAAGTTGGGATTCGATCTCAGAATTCACGAATTACAGAAACGTGCGGCATTTTTTACAATGTACATGTAATCTCTTTCATCCCTAATATGGTATATTATTAGGTGCATATATGCAGGTGCATATGCATGCAGGATCAGCAGTAAATAGATGATTGATATGATGATAATGATGATATTATTATGAATATTTTGAGAAAACGTTTCTTTGATTTTATACTAATTTATATTTTTATTTGAATTTTGTACGGTACCGCTGACACCAAAGCGTGTTCTGTAATACTAAAACTTGATCGGCTTGATCATCAGCTTGTTCGCCGTTTAAAGTTCCGTAAAAAAAAATACGATAAAGCGGCCTGTATAAACGATATCCGAATATCTATTTCTTTTTACGTTACATAAATATCTAAAAATATCCGTACCCACATCCGTGGCCTATTGCCAATATGTCATTTACAACCCTAGAGCGGTTACCGCCGGACTCGAAGCCCTGTTTATAGATGCCAGATAAAATGCCTATGATAATAGAGGGAAATTGCCCTTGGTATTTTGTACTACTGACTCTTGGCATGTATTTGGTAAAAGAATCTTCATAATGTACGTACAACGGACCCAAATACGAACCTTTTGTTTAGGGTTGTAACTAAAAAATTCAAAGCATACTATTTAATAAACAATTTTTTTTTTATTAAAATGTGATATTGCATTATGTGTGTATCGGCATAAAACGGGCCACCTTTTCCTTTCAATAGAGGGATGGGCAGCAGCGTTCTTCTTAAAACATGTCTAAAGTCCTGACTGCGGTTGTTAATCCGCCTGTCATGTGTGGTAACTACTAACAAAGCTCTCCTTATGGGGAAGGCTTATGTTTAGTAATTTTTTTTTTATACAACTTAGAATGGCAAACAAGCTGACGGCCCACCTGATGGAAAGTGGTAACCGTCGCCTATAGACATGAGCAGTACCATGGACATAACAGAGTTTACTGTTTCGCCCATGATACCCCCCATGCGTTGCCATTCCTGAGGACTAAGGTGTTACTCCTCTGTACCCTGTAAATTTACGCCATTACTAAGTATTGGTGATTGTCAGTAGCAGATATAAAAATTCATTACAATTGTTCAGCAATATTTACCATTACATATGTGTGTAAATGATTTTTTTACAATTACTAAAATAACACATTCATAATAACTATTAGAGTGTCGTATTAACACGAAGGAAAGAGAAGAATTTATGCGCCACTTTAACTTAAATAAATTTAATTTTGGTCTTATTCAATCTATATTAGCTGAACTAAAACCAGAATTTTTTTAACATCTCTGTGAATTATTGATACACATTAATTCTTCTCTTTCCGCGTCTAAGGAAAGTAGATAAAGTTTTGTTTGAGAAATCAGTTCAGGGTACGATAGGACTGATATACCTGAAGAAGGTAAAAGCCCTTTAAAAAATAATAATAATAAAAAAAAAAAACATTAACAAAATTTATTACTTTAAGTTGGTTACAAATTTACTAAATTGATTACTTTTACAGTATAGAAACAATTATTAATTAGGTAGATAGTCAAATAGTTTTCTTTTAAATTGTGTCGATCGAAGGGAGACTTTGTACCAAAGTCGATTGCTTAGGTACCTCTGTCCCATTCGTGTTTCAACCGTGAAGCAGTTGTGTTTGCATGGCTGTGTTTCAGTTTGAAGGGTGGGATATGGCATGAATTTACTGGGTACAGAGGAATAACACCTGAGCGTTCAGGAATGGCAACGCATGGGGAGTATCATGGGCGAAACAGTATACTCTGTTATGTCCATGGTACTGCTCATGTCTTTAGGCGACGGTTACCACTTTCCATCAGGTGGGCCGTCAGCTTGTTTGCCATTCTAAGTTGCATAAAAAAATATTATTAGACAATTATATATTTTAATAGCCAAGCAATAACTATTTCTTTGAAACATGTTAAGTCTCTGTGTCGGTATTTCTAATTTATTTTAAAGTCTTTGACTTCTATTTGTTGATTTATTTACAAAATCAAATAAGTGGTGTCTACGTGCTCGCACATAGTTACTAGTTGCAATGACTATGAGAGAGATGCAATATGATGTATTATTGTTCGTTTTCCAAAATTAACACCACTACCAATTGCTTAATTTACGGCCCCGACAATAATGTCGGTAATCGAAACAATATGATGCATTAAACATAGACAATGGGCAAACCAAAATAGGCTTTGTTTACAGTAGCTAACGTTGATTGTGGCCAATAAATAGTGGATTAAGCTAGCACACCTGCTGTACCATGTATGTGGTCCAATTCTGTGCAGCTTGCTCACGCATGCACGTGTTATGTCGATGTTGATTAATAAATAATTTTAACTGTATTATACTTATATATATATATATATATATATATATATATATATATATATATATATATATATATATATATATATATATATATATATATATATAACTTATATATATATATATATATATATAACTTATATATTATAGTTATACATCATATCAGCCTTTTACTGTCCACTGCTGAACATAAGCCTCCCCTTGGGGGGTTTGTCAGTATTGCTACACTTGGCAGGTGGATTGGCAACCGCAGTCAGGCTTTAGAAATGTTTTAAGACCTTGCTGCTCATCCCTCACTCTCCCATAGTCGGCTCTTACGACACCCACGGGAAAGGAAGGGGTGGCCTATTCTATACCGGGACCAGATGGTCAAAATAATTAATAATAATAACAAAATAAAAGCTTATGAAAGCCGAAATGGAGAAAAAGAGGAAATATCTCGATTTGGCTCACGTGGTGACCGAAATATAGCTAGTAGAGTCCACCGAAAACAATTCAACCGTTCTGTCGGTGAACGGTCTTAACCCAACCAGTCTAGGGGGAAAGGGATTGTTAGTAATGGAGACTGAGAATCCCATTGCTAGTAATATACCCAACCAGGTCGACTTCCTCGCGGTTCTCCCTGGAAACTATCATGGTTAATTCCTAATGGATTCATCATGATGGGCTAACTGGCCTGTTTTCATTCTCATCTATCACCCTTCACTGGTGCTCCGCCAGCGTATCCCGTTAGCGCAGGCCGGGTTACCATACCATTTTCACCCATCAAAAAAAGAACCCATCCAGTCTGGAACAACGCCTCAGACGGTTGGGATTCCGATGCAGCCCGGGAAAGATGTAGAAACCGGTGCTCTTAGGTACTGCTCGCATTGTATACTGATTTCTTTCCCTGGGGTCTTGAACCCAGTTAGTTTGCCATCTCCTCTCCTTAAGATGGGAGATGTGTTTTATGTTAGAAAAAGGTTTAGTCGGAAGTCTTTTTTTTAATAGGTGATAATAGAATGGTACTCGTATACGCTAGCGGGGCACCAGTGAGGGATAATAGGTGACGATGAAAGCAGGTCAGTTAGCCCACCGTGACGAATTTCACTAGAATTAACCACGATGGTTTCCAGGGGGAACCGCGTGGAGGTTACTCTACTAAGGCTAGTTAGTAAAAGAAATAAGTAAAAATATTTTCCAGACGGTAAGTATTTTTATACTCCTTTTTCCCCTGTAAGCAACTTTTCCCAATAAGATTTTTATTTTAAATTGGTTCAAATGAGTTTCTTATATAGAGCGTTCACTGTATTTATTATATTACAATAAATCTGTAGAGAGGTCAACTCTATACATGAAATATATTTCCAAAACAACTATCAGGGGGCGATTAGTGATCGATACTGATGCCAAAAATGCAATCAGTAAAATTTTTGTCTGTCTGTCTGTATGCTCGTTATAGAAACAAAAACTACTTGACGGATTTTAACGAAACATGATACAATTATTCTTCATACTCCTGGACAGGTTATAGTATACTTTTCATCACGCTACGATCAATAGGAGCAGAGCAGTGAAGGAAAATGTGTTTGTTACATCAAAACCACTGAACCGTGAGGAAGGACATAGGCTACTTATTTTACGAAAAATAACGGAAACGCGGACGAAGTCGCGGGCAACAATTAGTACATAAATAATTTGAACGTACGATATTACGTTCAATAGTTCGACAAGTATTTTTACTTGTATAACTATTTATTAATTATATATTAATTGATTGTTTCGATTCGTTACAACACTATTATCACATTACATCCCATCTATCCGTGCGATTATCAAAGGATGTTTCCACATTAAACAAACTGAAACATTACTCGAACGGGTGCTTTAAATAATTCAAAACAGTAGTTTCCCTGTGAGTGGAGCTAGCAAATGTACATACGGCTTTACCGATTACCGTTAGTGTGTAAACAGCCTAACCGCACGGATATTCACTATGTTAGTTCTACTACTTAGTTTTAAGGCAAATATTTTAGTATTTCCGAAATTCTCCTATTATTCCTCGTTCCAATAACTCCCTTTCACTTTTCACACCACTTCTCAAATCTGGCTTTATGGGGGGAAAGGGAAACAAGCTGACGGCCCACTTGATGGAAAGTGGTAACCGTCGCCTATAGACATGAGCAGTACCATGGACATAACAGAGTATACTGTTTCGCCTATGATACCCCCATGCGTTGCCATTCCTGAGGATCCAGGTATTATTCCTCTGTATCCAGCAAATTCACGCCATATCCCACCCTTCAAACCGAAACACAGCCATGCAAACACAACTGCTTCACAATAGAAACATGAATGGGACAGAGGTACCCAAGCAATCGACTTTTGTACAAAGTCTCTCTCTGGTAAATTATTCTAATAGACTAGTTTACAAACACTTTTAAATCGTAATTTTTTTTAAATCTACTGCAGGGTTCGGAAAGTTGTCACCTATTGAGAAGAGTCCGCAAGAAACTCAACAGTTACTCTTTTAAATCTCTGTTAACATTATGTGTATTTATTTAAATGTACTGTATCTAAAATTACATGGTCGTTAAATCCACTCGTAGTTGTTCTAGTTCACTGTGCAGTTAATTAATTAAGTAAATTTAAACAATTAATCCAATCGCACGATCGCACGATAGATACTCTTTTTTTTTTAACACAGGGGGCAAACGAGCACCCGTCTCACCTGATGGTAAGTGACCACTGCCGCCCATGATCACCCACAACACCAGAGGCATTGCAGGTGTGCTGCCGGCCTTTTAAAAAGGAATTTGCTCATTTCTTGAAGATTATGTTGTCGTATCGGTTCGGAAATACTGCTGCTGGAAGTTGATTCCAAAGAATGATTGTGCGTGAAAGAAAGTGTTTTTTTTTTTTTTTTTTTTACAACACAGGGGGCAAACGAGCATGCGGCTCACCTGATGGTAAGTGACTACCGCCGCCCATGGTCACCCACAACACCTACGGCATTGCAGGTGTGTGTCTTGAAAAACGCACGGTGGAAGCACTATTGTAATCTTTTGGGGGAAACAATAAAGAATATATATCTATCTACAAGAGAGTAAAAGCAATGCGTTGGAGAAATACTGCGTTTTGAAAAGTCATTATCTACTTTCAGTTTGTCTTGCACGTTATTTCACACCTTCCAATGTATCTCGATGCTACAAAACAGTGTTTTTCAATCTTTTTCATGACACGACCCACTTAGTATGTAAAAATATCTTGCGACCCCCCACCCTCCACTGTTTCGAAAGTGTATGAATTTTATTATAGATATATAGATAAATACTCTTTATTGTTTCCTCCAAAAGATTACAATAGTAAACTTATTATAAATATAAACAATTACAAGAAATAATCACAATGAGAAAACAATGGGCGACCTTATCGCTAAAAGCGATTTCCTCCAAGCAACCTTTGGATGGAGAGGAGTGGTACATACAAATGTCTTCAACAGATCGTTAGAAGATCAATTTCATGAAAACAAGCTTGAATTATTTAATTTTATTTGCGTATAGTTATAAAAATACAAATTTTGATGAAAGCCGTTGCGTTGATCCACTTGAAATTTTTTAAAGTCGTCCGTTGACACATACGGCAAGTTTTTGTTCCCTTATCGTAACGAGACGGACCAATCCTGGGGCACATCCGGTGTTGCTATCATTCGCTTCTTACTGTATGCGACATGTAATTATAAACATTATAGTAAAATTATGAAATCTGTACAGTTGTCTGTTCACTGTTAGGTATCGATAAAATAAAATAAAATAAATAATACTTATGTGTACAGTGTACTTATGTGTAATGTGTACAGCCATGTGATCGATGTCCGTTATAGATACGTCATTATGTATTATTGATTGACTGATGTATTTACGGAACTGTTGATTTTTCACTGCTTCGCGACCTTCCGCGACCCGCTTGTAGAGGCTCGGGGACCCCCCAAGTGGTCGCGACTCGCACTTTGAAAAACACTGATATAAAAAAACCAAATTTCCATTACCTGCGCGTGGGGGATGTGAGATTTATAGATACTGAATATTCAAATGAGGTGCTCGGGTCACCAGTGTGGTAAATTAGATACGAAATATATAATGCAGGAGCGGATTATGTGTGATATAGTGACACAATATTTATAACTAGCTGATACCGCGGCTTAGTTTGGGTCGTCATTAATAATAATTACGGTAAATACATATTCTTGACTAGTTTGCGCCCGCGACTACGTCTGATTGGCCGGGACGTTTTTACTGATCTCGGTGAACAGTACCTTTTGTTTGTGGTCATCCATCCTAGTTGGAACCACGGTCGATGTTGCTTAACTTGCATTAGCGTTATGACCTCTAAGCAGTCACTCACTTCTCATTCACGTACCTAATACCTTCATAAAGTTTCAGCTAATTCAACTGATTGGTTATTTTATAGCATTTTATATGTGATTCTTTAGATTGATATAACTCTTTCATTTATGAACCGATTGAAATAAAACAAACACTAAATATTAAGTGGAGCAAAACGCAAAGCATTAATGAAAACTGCATTCAAATAGGTTAAGCTGTTTCAGAGATTAGTGTGCCCAAACAAACAAACAGACAAAAATTCTAAACATCATTGTTATGTGTGCAATTGCGTTCATAAAGCCCCCTATAATATATGACTCTGTAATGATTTTTCCTTATCATTAATTTGTTGGTACACTGGCTTTTGTTTCTTTTTATTTACCAATTTATTTGTATTTTTTTTACTTCTTTTTTTTGTGTAACATCTACATATATATATCGTATATATAAATAATTAATAATTAAATGGTGTTTCAGGTAGGTGCAAACTGAAAATCAGCGTTGAACACACATCAGTCCAGCAAAAGCTGAGTTTTTTTTATGTATGAAAATGGTATGGTAACCCCGCCTACTCTAATAGGATACGCTGGCGGAGCACCAGTGAACGGTGATCGATGAGAATGAAAACAGGCCAGTTAGTACATCATGATGAATTCATAGGGAATTAACCATGATAGTTTCCAGGGGGAACCGACCGACCTGTTTGGGTATATTGCTAGCAATGAGATTCTCAGTTTCCATTACTAACAATCCCTTTCCCCCCGCAAAAGGTGAGTTTGTTTCTATTGCCAAGTATACTGCACAATGTATTTATTTATTTACATTATAATTTATGTACCTATATTAGTAAAGAATGGCTATAAATTTATTATTATTATTATTTTAAAAAATTGACATCTTCCCTCTTAAGGAGAGGAGATGGCAAACTAACCACCGGCAGAAGCACAGTCGGCCGGCGTTCAGAGCCTTAGGGAGAGAAACCGGCGTACAATGCGGGCAGAATCTAAGAGCACCGCTTTCTGCATCTTTCCCGGGAGTGAGCCACCTCGGAATCCCAACCGTCTGAGATGTTGTTTCAGACTGGTTGGGATAAGACCGTTCACCGACATAAAGATTGGAATGATTTCGGTGGACGTCACCCCCTACATTTCGGTCACCTCGTGAGCCAGGTCGAGATGTTTTCTCTTTTTCTCGGTTTCGGTTTTCATGAGGTTCTCGTCGTGCGGTATGATGACATCCACCAAAAACAGCCTCGTTATTATTAGATTATTATTTTTTAAATTTTACAAAAATTCTCATCTCATCATTGTTATTATTATAGTTTTTCTTATATCTCTTCCATGTACAGATAGCGACCAGTTACGATTTTTTTATACATATGTATTAATGGATTGTTCTTATGCAATTTGAAATTATATGGTCTAATGAGAAATCGTATTCTTGTTATGCTACTTAGAATGGCAAACAAGCTGACGGCCCACCTGATGGAAAGTGGTAACCGTCGCATAGGCGACGGTTACCACTTCTATACCGGTTCTATAGAGACATGAGCAGTACCATGGACATAACAGAGTATACTGTTTCGTCCACGATTCGCCATGCGTTGCCATTCATGAATAAGAAGGCCACAAGATTTTAATTTCAAGCACGTTATTCTAATAAAAGCATGGATCTTCGAGAATCTATCTACCTAAATGTTATTGATATAAGCCAATAATACATATGTGGGCATTTTTCTTAAAAAAAACCACATAACCACACCTTTATTATGCAAATTGTGTATAAATTATGTATGTACTCGTATATGTGAGTAGTCTCCGCATTTCATCACGGGGATCTGAAGAAATTTAATTTTTCATCGCCCCCTGCTCGTGAACGACCCTTCTAAGTTGACATGTAAATATTGGCTTTCAACAAAAGGGAATCGCATAATAAAGGTTTTTAAAATAAAACACAATTGAACTCTCGGCCGGAGAATGAATTATTTCCATGAAATAAGTGAGAAGAATCGAAATAAATCCTCACTTACGAATCTGAAAGCTTGTCTATTTGTTTGTTACGTTGTAGCGCCTTTACCTATTTATTTATTTATTTTATTTATTAGACGCACATAACAGAAGTTTACAAATACAAACTTAAATTATAACATGCAAGTACATTAATGTATTGATCAGGTAAACTTGCCACAACATGTGCACACAGCACGATCCAATAATAAATGCGACTGCAACAAAGCCATTCGGTTGCAACTATTAGTGAAAAAATTTACAGCTTAATCACTATGACGTTTAGTATACATATACGTAGCTACTATATGGAATGGATAAGAACAGAAGTTACCCTGTCGGTGAATATATCTCGGCCACTTCACGCCGGATCAACGATTAATGCTGTACAAATCGCAAATCCGACCTCACATGGAGTATTGCTGTCACTTATGGGCGGGAGCACCTAGATACCAGCTTGAACCCTTCGACTCAGTGCAACGACGAGCTATGAGAATAATCAGATCCTAGGCTTACAAGCAATATCGACTTTATGTCTTAGGAGAGATTTTGCCTCACTCAGCGTGTTCTACCGCTTGTACAACGGATTGTGCTCGGAGGAATTGTTCAGTATGATGCCCACGGCTATTTTCTATCATCGTACGGCTCGCCATCGATAGGGAGTTCAGCCTCATGCCCTCATACCTCGGCAGGGAGCTCATTCCACAACCTAAGTATTCGTGGGAGGAAACATGTCTGAAACCGCACAGTACGCGACCATTGAGGCTGTAGGACATAAGGATGAACTCGCTGTCGATGGCGAGCCGTACGACGGTAGAAAGTGGATTTTTTTTTAATGGATGATAATGGAATGGTAGCCCCTTATGGTAGCCTTAGCCTGCGCTAACGGTATACGCTAGCGGGGCACTAGTGATAGATGATAGGTGAGGATGAAAATGCAGGTTAGTTAGCCCATCGTGACGATGACATACTTGGAATTCAGCACGATGGTTTCCAGGGGAAACCACGGGGAGATCGACCTGTTAGGGGGTAGAAAGTGGCTGTGGGCATCATATTGAATACCCCCTTGTTTGTGTTTAACAGAGGACAGTTAAAAGCTGATATTACGATACGATGACTAAAATACGATGCAATCATTGTACTTCTAGTCTTGTAGATGGATACCATCTAACTCATGAATTTGAAGTACGGAGCCCGCGAAGCGTTGTAACCCAAACTTTATGATAATTACACGGGAGTAATTAAAATTTAACCAACTAACGAAACTATTGTAACATTGTTTCCCGTATTTGGTTGAGTTACAAATTGTTTTTTTATTGTTGCAGTCGTGGAATATTACGTTTCCTACGCTAAATATTTACAGTGGAATATATAGCCTCTTTTCTTTTTAAAGTCGGTTAAAAAGTACTCGCAACCGGCGAGCGTGTATGAAAAGATTGATGAATGTAGAGGAAACGAAAGAGGTATGTTTGAATCGACCCATATAGCATTCCATTGTTTCTGACTACCTTAACGGGGGACAAGTGTGATGAATATGTATGTATGTATGTAAACATATCAACGCAACTCAAAATTGGCAAAATGGGAAAATAGTTGAAATATTTAATAAATATTTTATATAGTTAGTAATGGCTGAAAATGAAATGGTAAAAAAATTATACATTCTTCGAAAGGGATCGTTTGGAATAGGGTCTAGCTACCCTATTTTTAGAACAACGTGAAGGTCGACCTAATAGATTCTAACTCTATGAGGTGGGGGAAGGGGGGGGGGGGTAACGAAGTCTAATAGCCTTATTGCATGCAATATACCCTGTAAGGTCGACTTCCACGCGGTTCCCCCTGGAAACCATAGTGATTGTTGAATTCGTCACGATGGGCTTACTGACCTGCTTCATTTTCGCTTATCATCCTTCACTGGTGATATACAGCGTACACCGATGTTACATCACCGTGGGATTAATGTTACATTATCGTCCAATAAAAGAAATGTATTGTGACAGAAAAAAAAATATGATATAAAGGAAAATTATAAAAACACCCATAGACAATATCACATTTTAACTTACGTGTAATTATATCACGAAAACCCGACGTTTCGGAACCAATTCGGGACCCTTAATTGTGAACGGCTGAGTGACAAAAATATAAAATGTGTTTATGAAAATTTTAACAATAAACTCGCACGACATCTTCGCACCTTAGCTTTATATCTATTCATTGAAATAATTAATAACACTAAATGACTTATTTGATAAAAAGCAAATTAAAACAAGTTACACTCGAGGAACAAAGTTAATTAATTCGAAGACTAGAAGTTGTTCTCTGATAAAATCTTCGGCAACAATAATAGAAAACGGAAATTTGTTTATACAGTTAGATTTAATTAAAACTGAAGATATATATATGTATATATTAATTTGAAATTTTAATACGCTCCAATCAAGAATTCCAGTCAACCATTAAAGGATGGCATTCAATCCACGTACTCCTTGTTCGTTCGTTGCAGCACATTCAGGAGACTGCACCTAATTGTCTGCATTGATATTGTTTCACTCATTCTCAACCGGCTTCATAAAGAAGCAGGTTCTCGATTTTGGGGTATTTTTTATGTTTGTTACCTCAATGTTACCTTATGTTTGTTATCGAAGCATTTGGCGTTCCATTGTTTCTGCCTACCCTGATGGGAGACAGGCGTGACAGATATGTATGTTTGTATGTATGTTACCTCATATCAACTGACTTCAAGAAGAAAGTGCCTCCCAATTTGGTTTTATTCATTTTATGATTGTTACCCCATAACTCTGTCAGTCATCAAGCGATTTGGAAAATTCTTTCTTTATCTGAAAAGAAATGTACTTACAAACTGGTTCCATAGACATTTTATAATAATAATAATAGATCGAGTAGTTTAGTTTTTAAATTCAAATGACTGGTTATGCCGCAAATTAAATCGGTTATTTTTTTTTTAATAACACAGGGGGCAAACGAACATGCGGTTCATGTGATGGTAAGTGACTGCCGCAGTCTATAATTACCCGCAACATCAGAGACATTGCCTGACTTTTTAAAAAGAAATATGCCCTTTCTTGAAGCTTATGATGTATGTATCGGTTCGGAAATACTGCTGCTGGAAGTTGATTCCAATGAGTGGTTGTGCGTGGGAGAAAGTGCTTTGTGGTGTCCATAATCTTAATTTAATAGGCTATCGCTATTTCATAGTGATTGCTAAAGTTGTTAAGTCGCCAAGAGGTAACAAACAAACACATTATACACATTAACACGTGTATAAAATTGGGGTAATGTTTTAACAATTACACATCACAACATGTTAATAAACATTACCCCATATTTTATTAACATGTTGTGATAAACAATACCCCATATTTTATTAACATGTTGTGATAAACATGTTATCCCATATTTTATTAACATGTTGTGATAAACATTATCCCATATTTTATTAACATGTTGTGATAAACATTACCCCATATTTTCTTCGCATGTTAATGTAAAAAATGGGGGTAACATTTAATAAACGGAGCGAATTAATTTACAGAAACTACACTACAATGAAAATTCACCTTTGATTTTGTAGCAAGAGTCCTTGATACCGTCCCGGTGTCTCTGCTATCCGAGCTTTATGGAGCGGCTCCGGCGAATTGATTTAAATTGGCGCAAGTTGTAAAACTTGACGTTTGGCCCTTGAATACAAATGTACTTTTAATTTTCACGGTTGGCCATTAAACCGGCGAGATGCTAATACTAAACTATAAATATAATAAGATTAGAAAGAGTTTGTAAATAAGTAAATTCTAGAGGAGTTTGATGCATCAAGTTCTTTCATCTAGTTTGACCCGTGAATGCAAATGTGCTTTTAATGTTTACAGATGGCTATAGAAATGGCGAGATGAAAATGTTTATAGACTTTCTGTAATAAACTAAAAATATGATCGAAACGTGCTTGTAATAAAGCGATTTTAAATAAAGAATAATTTGTTCCTTTCCATTTTTAAATAAAAAAATATTTGTGTTTTGATCAGGTGTAACGTATAAATGTTCAGGTTTTACCTTAACAATTAATTAATATCCCACTGGTGGGCATGGATTTAATTTTGTTAGACTAATATATGTATACATGAATAGTTTTTACCTGCGACTTCGTCTGTACGGCTAGGATAAAGTCGTTGATAAACATAAAAAAGTAGCCTATGTTCCTCAACAACCTATCTAGTTTTAAAGCAATTGATTGATTGAGTAATTCAACGCCAAACGGTAACGAATTCACTTTCCCATGTACAATTTTTTTTACAACACAGGGGGCAAGCAGGCATGCGGTTCACCTGATGGTAAGTGACTACCGCCGCCCATGATCACCCACAACACCAGCGGCATTGCAGATGTGCTGCCGGACTTTTAAAAAGGAATATACTCTTTTCTTGAAGGTTATGTTGTGGTATCGGTTCGGAAATACTGCTGCTGGATGTACAATTTAGAAAAAAAAAAATAGAAAGGATAATTAACACGCTAGGTAAGCTTGGTATAATGGTTTTATTTTGAGATTTCCTTTACTTTTGCTTTGTCCTCTTATTTGCCTAATATGATATGGGTTAAAGAACTTTGTGGGAATCATAATAGGGGTTCATTATAATTCACCAACGAAACTGAATATTACGGCCCTCATCACGAGAGAGTTATTAAACTCGACGGGTCACTCAAAACATTTAAATATGATTTGTGTTAACTGGGATTTACTGGTCACATAGCTCGAAGAAACGACAATCGATGGGGAAGAAAGATTCTTGAGTGGCGACCGCGTACGGGTAAACGTAGTGTAGGGCGACCTCCCACTAGATGGAGTGACGACCTGAAATGCATTGCAGGGAGTCAGTAGATGCAGGTGGTTCATGAACGTTCTTTATGGCAGTCTATGAGGGAGGGTTATGTCCAACAGTGGACGAATAATGGCTGAAATGATGAAACTGGGATTTAAATCTCGATGGAGCTTCCCATGGAAGTGTTACAAACTTTTAAAAAGCTAATAAATTTTATGCAGGCCAAAAGCATAGTGTAAAGTTTCTTGCATTGAACTGTTTAAAATTTTATATTTCGATTAGGTTATTTTATTTCTCGATTGTTTATTTTATTTTCAACCAATTTAAAAAAAGGAGGAGTTTAATAAGGAATACGGTAGATTTTTTCATGTCTACTACTTCATAACTCCGTCAGTTTTAAACTTCTTAAATTTGTAAAATTTTTTCTTTGTTTAAAACGACAAAATACTATAAAACTTTATTTTATAAATTAGTTCCGTAATTTCGTTTTTAGATTAAAATAACAGGTTTTATCATAATTGATATCGGTTTTTTTATGCGACAAAATTTTTTTTTATTATTTACAAATTATTTAAATAATTTTAATAATGTTTATAATAAATTTAATATTTAATATTTTTAAACATCGTTTCAAATAAAAAAAAATCGAAGATCATTCTTATACATTTTTTATTTAAATATTTTTATTGTTTAATTTTTATTTCTAGTGTTAAAGGATTAAATAGTAGGTCAACGAGAAATACGTCACTGTAGTTGGTCGGCTTCTGTACGGTTTAAGTAACATGACTACAAGCAGGCCTGTTTCTTCTACGTTTTAGGCTATATTGTAGGGTAGCTCAATTTAAAAAAAAATCTTTAAAATTGTCAGTTGTTAAGTGCTCGTAGTAAGCGGGTTTCATGTAATGTATATTATTTTGTAAGTAAGCATATTAATTTAAATTCAATTAATTCCTACCAAAATGGCTCTCGCTGAAAATCAGCGCTGTAGCTGCTCGACTGCAGCGTAACGCTGAGCGGTAACCATTTCGGTAAATATTGCGTAAAATCTTCACCTCCAATATATGTTATTTTACTCGGTATGAACCTTTTTTTGTAATTATAACAATATTTGCAGAACTATATTATTTATAAACTAATATTAAACTATTTAAGAAGATGGCTTCCGCTGATTTTCTAGCCCCAACGTAGGTTATTTTCTCTTCTGGCGCTAGTAAAATGTAGATACGTAAAGTTGGTCGCGTGACAGACGATGTGGCTCCGATGCAATTATTGAAGAGTACTGAGCATGGGGCACGGGGCATGGGGCTCGGAACTCGGGGCACGGGGAATGGAGCACGGCTCGTGCTTGTGGAGCAACGTTCAATGCGACTGTCCTTATTTGAAGTTATTAATATTTGTATTTTTTCTTTTATAAATACACTAGCTGTTTCCTGCGGCTTTTCCGACGTTGCCTTATTTTCGGATCAATTTTAGTATTAATCTATTGAAATAGAATTTAATGAGAATGTAAACACCAATAGTGTAATTAAAAAAAAAATTGGTTAATTGTTTTAATATTTCGATTTGTTGATAATTTTATTTAGAGAGTATTTCCGTGATAATTTCTGATCTGAATATAATATTATATTTATATAATAATTTATATTAGAAATTTATTTATTTTTTATTTATTAACAGATATTTGCATGTTGGATATTAAAACTAGAATAACGGTCGCAAAACAGGCCTACGACGACAAAAAAAAAAAACATATTTTTACATCAAAAATATCCAAAATAATCCTTAAGATATTTATGAAAACTTATATTTGGAGCATAACATTATATGGGTGTGAAACATGGACAATGACGCAAAATGAAAAAAGATGCTCAAGGCATTCGAAATGTGGACATGGAGGAGAATGGAAAGGATATATATATATATATATATATATATATATATATATATATATATATATATATATATACATATACATATACATATGCATTGCAGGGAGTCAATGGATGCAGGTGGCTCAGAACTATTCCTTATGGCAGTCTATGGGGGAGGCTTATGTCCAGCAGTGGACGGATAATTGCTGAAATGATGATGAAGGTGATATATATATATATATATATATATATATATATATATATATATATATATACACAACTTAGAATGGCAAACAAGCTGACGGCCCACCTGATGGAAAGTGATAACCGTCGCCTATAGACATGAGCTGTACCATGGACATAACAGAGTATGCTGTTTCGCCCATGATACCTCCCATGCATTGCCATTCCTGAGGACTCGGGTGTTATACCTCTGTACCCAGTAAATTCACGTAATATCCCACCCTTCAAACCGAAACACAGCCATGCAAACACAACTGCATCACGGTTGAAACACGAATGGGACAGAGGTAGCCAAGCAATCGACTTTTGTACAAAGTTTCCCTCAGGTAATATATATATATGAATACATACAATGTAAAGGTCACTATGTATCTTATAATTCACTCAGCTGATTACGTTAAAATTCCCCTAATTGGGCATTACCCCAATTAAGGAGCGAGTATTAGTATAACTTAATGCCCGCTCAATTATAAAATTTCGTTGAATTCCACTCCAACGATTTTCTCGTGATTATGTAACAAACAAGTATAATCCTTAGCAATATTACGAATATAAATGTAAAAATTTGTCTGTTTGTTTGTTTGTTGCTTTACAGCCTTTTAATGGCTATTAAATTTTGAATTCTTACTTAAAATTTGAAAATTATAATAATAATAATATAGATTTATTTTCTCTTCACAATTTAACACAGTGAGATACAATGAGACATGCTTATATTAAAGTAATCAAATTATAAATATAATCCTGAGAGACTGGTGCCTGAGATAGGTATAAGAATACCTGTATTACAGCTCACCAGGGCCTCACTCCGCAGGGTTACTTACTAAGTACTTGTAATATAATAAGTGAATTCAATGTAATAAATATAATTTATAGGAAGAGATAAATAATTATACCTAATTCAATCTGGGAGTTGTGTGTGTATGCGTGTGTGTGCGTGCGTGTGTGAAAATCAATCTACGCACCTATTTATATTTCTGTCACTCATGTATGTGTACCATATATGTTTGATTTTGTACAAGTAGTTGCACACAACCATTTTGCATATTTTGTTTTATAGTAACAGGTGGCCAACGTCGTTGGAGACACTAAAATTATTGATATTTAGATATATCTTATATATAAAATTCTCGTGTCACGGTGTTTGTTACCAAACTCCTCCGAAACGGCTTTACCGATTTTTATAAAATTTTGTGTACATATTAGGTAGGTCTGAGAATCGGCCAAC
Source organism: Galleria mellonella (assembly GCF_026898425.1). Classification (NCBI taxonomy): domain Eukaryota; kingdom Metazoa; phylum Arthropoda; class Insecta; order Lepidoptera; family Pyralidae; genus Galleria; species Galleria mellonella. Next base: position 2,704,890 of record NW_026441987.1, on the reverse strand, counting down.
ATCTATTTTTCATACCCCTCAATAATAAGGGTGACCCCCAACCCTAATTTTTTTTTTATTTTTTTGACAATTTTTAAATTTTTATTTTATTATGATTTAGCATTGAAAAATACATACAAATTCAAATTTGCACGCAATGCGATTAACCCCTGTTGTTTAATTGTAATTTTATATGCCGCAATAGGTTTGCAAGATGACAATCCAATATAATAATTGTAGTACGATATATTTTCATGTATAGTTCTAGAAATAATGTATATTGTAAAACAACGTTTACCGAGTCAGCTAGTATGTATATATATTGTTATTGTGTTTACTGTTTGTTGAACTAAATAAAGAGAAAAAAAAAATTCGTAACTATGAAAATGAGTCATTCGCAGTTTTTTATGCTTGTTCATATGCTTGTTTGCCACCTCAGTGGTATACCACTGAGGTGGCAAACAAGCATACGGCCCACCTGATGGAGAGTGGTTACCGTAGCCTATAAACACCTGCAATACCAGAGGTATTACGCGTGCGTTGCCGACCCTGAAGAAACCTCTTTACCCCCCTTTTGAAGAACTCCATGCTGTAGTCTCCTGGGGAAACCTCGGCAGGGAGCTTTTTCCGTAACCTGAGTGTTCGTGGGAGGAAACATCTCTGAAACCGTGCTGTACGCGACCATTTAGGTGTTTGGGTGTCAAACAGTAATAGGCTCAGAATAGTGATCTAATAATTTGCCTGAAGATGCCTAGTCATAGAGGTGAAACACGTGTAGCAAAACGTGCTTGGACGAAATGACAGTCGGAGATTGATGCTCTAAATGGAATGTTGTTGAATTCCTGGTAATGAATCAATCTTCGATCTTCGAGGTCAATCTTCGAGTGTTGGCAGTCCCACACATACTAATGGTAGCGGAATCACTACCTAGTATAATACAAAGTCGATTCCCGTCTATCTATCCCTATGTATGTTTATATCCTTAAAACTACACAAAGGGTTTTGATGCGGTTTTTTTAAACAGATAGAATTATTCAAGAGAAAGGTTTATATGTATAATACATGCATAATATAGTAGAGAAACACTGATAATTTTAGAAGTTTCTAATGTAATGACGTAAAGTAATGGGGCGGCGGCGGCACTATTTAGTATCAGTATAGCACCCGCGCGAAGTCGGGGCGGGTCGCTAGTTAAATAATTTTAATCAAATAATTAGTAATGCGAAATTTAGTATACACGTGAGGTTTGGTATGAGATGGAGACGGGATATAGGCTTCTTTTCATCCCGGTTAGAAGACATATCCCGGTCACGCGGACGAAGTCGCGGGTAAAAGCTAGTAAGTAATATTGGCGATAAAAAATATTAGTATAGAGATAGATTTTAGGAAATATTTACGATTAAGAAAATTTAGTATAGACGATATTAGAGATTAAATTCGGTAGCGGAGCACTTTTTAAATAATCACTCGGCAACATTGAAAAATGTTAAATTGTTTTTGAAACAACAGATACACTTTGACAAGTAAAAGTTATGGAAGCTTTTAATACCAAATTTTTTTTATACAACTTAGAATGGTAAACAAGCTGACGGCCCACCTGAAGGAAAGTGGTAACCGTCGCCTATACACATGAGCAGTACCATAAACATAACAGAGTATACTGTTTCGCCCATGATACTTGCCATTCGTTGCCATTCCAAAATACTGTGATGACTCTACTTGGGCCATCGAATATCTTGTGACGTATATTCCTCATACCTCAGAACTAGAACGTTCACGCATGGTACGGTTTTTTTTTATGGGTGAAGATGGAATGGTAACCCCGCCTGCGCTATCGGTATACACTGGTGGGGCACCAGTGAAGGATGATAGGTGAGGATGCAGGCAGGTCAGTTAGCCCATAGTGAACAATTTAACAAAAATTAACCACTATGGTTCCCTGGGAGAACTACGTGGAGGTCGACCTGATAGGGTGTAATAGTAATTGGCAAATTAGACCCCATTACTAACAATTCCTTTCCCCCCGCATGGTACGGTTTCAAAGGAGCTTCCTCCCGCGAACACTCAGGTCGTGGATCTTCCTGCTAAGGCTTTGTCTAGAAACTATAGCATGGGGTACCCTGCACTTTGGTTGTTTTGTTAAGAGAGGGACTGGCTGAAAACCAGCGCTGTGCAGCTGTTCACACTGCGCTGAGACACTCACAGCATCAGCTGAGCCGGTTCCTTTTGCCGAGTATGGGACACTTTTTGTATATGTTATTTATATTTTATATTGTAATTGTATGGCAATAAATGTTTCTATTCTATTCTATTCTTCAAAAAGGGTGTATTAATTTATCTCAACCCTTTGAGTGCGCATTGCAACTAAAAGTGCCACGAGCGTCATGGCGCTCGTGAACTCAGTCGCTGTTTAGCTTGCTGTAAAAATAAATATTAAAATTGGATAATTTTTGGAGGAGATACAGTTTTTTAGGAGACAAGGGTAAATGACATCAACACGACAAAGATTTCTTTGGCATTTTTAAGAAGATATGAGTAAAAATCGATGGCGCTAAAAGGGTTAAGGTTCAGCAACGCGCGCATGACACCATCAGGGGGCGGGTCGCTGCCGTCGGAGATGTGGTGAGTGCGAAAGCGAACCCATGTCTCCGACATATGGCACCTCGAGGGTATATCGTCTGATTTTTGGTGGGTACACTCCCATCTTACGGGGGGATTCCCACAGTACCCATTCACCCCCCACAAGGTGTATGGGTCTGCATAAAGCATTTTCAAGACGTTAAAAAAAAAGGTGTTGCAGACGTCCATAGGTTACAGTAACTGCGTTTACCTTCAGACAGGACGTATGCTTTTTGTCACCATATTAGTATAAAAAACCGTTTTTTTAAATGGTTAAACATGGAATGGTAACTTCGCTTCCGCTATCGGTATATGCTGCCTAGGCGGCTGAGGATAAAAGCTGGTCGGTTGGCCCATTGCGACGAATTTGATAAGAATTAATCACGGTAGTTTCCATGGGGAACTGCGTGAAGGTTGACTTGACATAGTATAATGTTAAAATGGGTCTATTAGTCCCCATTACAATCAATCCCTTTCCCTCTACTGTGCTATGTGTGTACAATACCTAACGTAAAATGTAAATTTCCATCATTCTAAGTTAAATAATTGAAGTGCAGATATACCTAATATGCTGTGACGCCCATTACCTTTGGTTAAGCCTATACTGGCCGCACCAAGAATTGTTCTGCCTTATGTCTTGAGCAATTTCGCACATGACATACGTGTTTTATTATATTATATGTTAGCAATTCAATATCATAGACTGGAAAAAGGAAATTGAAGGTTCGTATGTAAACTAGTGGTGCGACTTGTAGCGTATTTATATGTTAGTACATTACTGCAGCGACCAGCAACTGAGGCATTGATGGATGAACGTGCAAATGTGGGCCGAGGCGTAGCCGAGGCACATATACGTGAGTCCATCAATGCCTAGTTGTGGCCAAGGCTTGTATAGTACTTTTCTCAACAATGCGCGGAAATCAAAAACACAATTTTACTTTTTAAGTTCAATGACGAATAATGAACAATAATAATTTTTCACGCGCCATAATGTTCCTTTGTTTTTTTTTTCAATAAACAGCTTTCTATTTGCAAGCCAGTTCGAAGTTTAAAGAAAACCTTTTATTAGTTACCTCCTTGGTAGCCATGTTTCGAAGTAAAAGGTCATTCCATTTTTAAATTACAGGACAGATATGAGTTTACATAGTAATTTATCTGGCCGCAAAACGAGACATATGGATTTTCATACGACTTTTGCCGGCCGCTGCTCGCAATGCATCTGGCCAGTACGGCAATTTTGATTTATCTCGAAGAAGATTGTCAAAATAATGCTCACATTTCCAAGCATGTTTGAGAAAAACATATTTCCAACCGACATCAGAAAGAAGGAGGGTAAGGATATGATGATGATGATGATGAAGTAATAGACATCCATCCATATTAGGAATATTAGGGTTTCTATATGTATTTATATATGTAGGTATAACGGAACTTTAATGAACTTGCTATTGTCGGAAACAATAAACCTTTCCGACGATTATTTCGACTTCATTCGGATAGTTTTTTTTTTCAGATTGAAAAATGAATATAATTTTTAAGACAGTATTAGGATTATGGATAAGGCGAAAGGCGGAAATTATGCGTACCTTCGATAGCTGCAACTCACGAGTACAGCGCTGGTGTGCCCAAGTGGATGACCTAATCACCGCAGTTCAGCTCCTCGTCTTCTATGCTGTCTTTGGGTGGCTTCGATGGGCAGAATAGCACGGAATAGTTTTTACTTAATTGGCCCAACATAAAACTGTATACTATATTTTCAATGCGATGCGCGCGCGCGACGGGTTCGCTCGGTAAGCGGGATAATTGCACTCTGCCCTGTGGCGTTTTTGGTGCGTCACATGCCCATAGAGCATAATAAAATAGATGAACCCAGGTACAATCGAAGCGGCGTAACCAGATTATATTTGTTTTTTTTTTTATAATACAAGAGGCAAACGAGCATACGGCTGACTACTATATGACTATCATAAATAAGAATCATTATCATCATCATGTTAGCCTTAACTGTCCACTGCTGAACATAAGTCTCTCCCTAACGAGGGGTGTTGTCAGTAGTTGCCATGCTTGGCAGTTGTTGCATGGACTGGCAACTGCAGGCAACCGCAGTTTGGATTTGGAGAGGTCTTAAGAGGGACGCTGCTGCCCATCGCTTGCCCAATTTTAGCCGCCTCTTACGACACTCATGGGAAAGGGGTGGCCTATTCTATGCCGGGAGCACACGGGAATAAATAAGTTTATATAATTGCCATATGGTTCCTTTCCCATGAGCGTCGCAAGAGGCGACTAAGAAAACTTAATAATTGAGGGATAGACAGCAGCGACCCTCTTAAATTATCACTAAAACCTAACTGCGCTTGCTAATCCGCCTGCCAAGCGCGGCAATTACTGGCAAAGCCCCCAAATAAGTAAGGCTGCTGAATATAGTCAGCAGTGGACAGTTAATGGATAACATGATGATGATGATGATGATAAAGATTAAATAAGTATTCCGCTATCACTGGCACCCCAATCTTTAGCATTTGTTTGTACCAGTGTATAGAGGAAATGAAAAAGGAAAAGCTTTGCGGCCAATAGTGGGGATTGGAAGGGACCCTCGGCATTTAGTGAATCTACATAAGATTGGAATACTTTCTGTTTCGTATTTATACCTTACAGATATACATACAGTTAATCGATATCTAACATTGGTTATTCGATTACAATTATTTAGTTTAATTCCGTTACCATTAGTAGGCGTGTGACTGGCAACACTCGAAGATTTTTTTTAATGGATGATAATGGAATGGTAACCCCACCCACGCTATCGGTATACATCGGCGGGGCACTAGTGAGGGATGATAGGTGATGATGAAGTAGGTCAGTTAGCCCATCGTGACGAATTCAGTAGGTCGACCTAATAAGGCATATTGCTAGCAATGTGGCTGTCAAACTCCATTGCTAACAATCCCTTTCCCTCCCACACTAGAAGATTGGCCACCACTGTTACTACCAGAAGTTCGACAACCTTCCATATTAGCTATCAATCTCCGACTGTCATTTTGTTCACAACTGGCTGGAGGAGATTACATAAAATAGTTGCCTGGACACGAGGAAACTCAAATATAAAAATTAGTTGTTGAAAAATACAACAACAGAGTTTCTTGCCAGTTTTTTTCTTATTTGAAATAGCATTCTGTAACTGCATTCTGAATTCTGAATTTCGTTTTTGTATTATTATGGGAAAACCACTAGAGGGAGACTTTGTACAAAAGTCGATTGCTTGGGTACCTCTGTCCTACTTGTGTTTCTACCGTGAAGCAGTTGTGTTTCATGGCGGTTTGAAGAGTGGGATATGGCAGTGAATTTACAGGGTACAGAAGAATAACACCTGAGTCCTCAGGAATGGCAACGCATGGGGGTATCATGGGCGAAACAGTATACTCTGTTATGTCCATGGTACTGCTCATGTCTATAGGCGACGGTTACCACTTTCCATCAGGTGGACCGTCAGCTCGTTTGCCATTCTAAGCTGTGTAAAAAAACGTATAATCTCATTATTATTATCCCTAATCATGTAATTAGAGACACAATTCCCTGTAAATGTCTAGTGATATATTTTCTAATAAATTGCTGTTAGATAGAATCCTAAATACATTTGTGTTCTATCACAATTCTCTAAGTGGTGGCTTCTTTAATAACGAAACTAATCATCCTGTATATATTTCTTGCAGAAGACAGCTTGTAATTGCGACATTTGAGCTACGAACTAAATTATATGAAGCCCAACTGGAAAATTACACAATTTCTTGGAAAATTGATATTAAATACTAAATGTATTGACTTTTAGTTGCAACGCGAAATGAGAATAGATTGTAACCGATATTAGTGTTAATGGAACTCCAATTGATATTTCAATTATACGTACTTGATTACAACTATACTCGTCTATTTCTCAGCCATGTGGTTTTGACGTAGAATGGGTCACCCCTTCCTTTCCCATGGGTATTTTTTTTAATGGGTGATAATGGTATGGTAACCCCGTCCGCGCCATCGGCATACACTGGCTTGGCACCAGTGATAAATGACTGATGAGAATGAAAGCAGGTCAGTTAGCCAATCCTGACGAATTCAACTAGAATTAGCCATGATGGTTTCCAGGAGGAACCACGTGGAGGTCGACCTGACAGGGTATATTGCTAGTAATGGAGCTATTTGACCCCATTACTAACAATCCCTTTCCCCCTTCCCATGGGTATTGTCAGCAAAAAAGAAAGAAATAGTTTAAATCAAGTAAACATAGATTTAAGCATTTTAGAATAGTTATTTTTACGGAATGCAATTTTAGCCAAGAATGGACAAAAAACTCAGCTGTTGATTTTTCAAAAAGTTGGCGTCAAAAGTGTCTAAGGGAGTTTTATGGTCGAGGGATAGGTAGCAGTGTCCCTCTTAAAACATCACCAAAGCCTAACTGCGATTGCTAACTCGGCTGCCAAGTGTAGCAACTACTGGCAAAGCTCTACTTATGGTATACATGTATATACGCGAGCGCTCGTGCGCGCGCGTATATACATGTATGTAGTCACCATTTAATATTACTAAATTATATAATAACACCTCTGACTATTCCATTAGTTACCTATTATAATCATATATTCATGGGCCTATATAATTTTATCTTTTTGAACTCACCAACAACCGTTACGTCACTCTTAAATAATCAAGTGCCTGTCAACGCGCCGTCGCTACCTTTTATTTATAGCGCGTCCGCTTCAGTAGGCACATTTTGGATTATCAATATGAAACGACTGAGTGATATTAAAGATAAAAAAAAAATAATCGAGGTGTTTCATATAATTTTAATTATAAGAGTTCTTCATTGCGATTCCGTTCCAAGAAACAGTTCATTTGATCCTAAATAATATTATTTCCAAGAAATAAGCCATGTACTTTAATATCGAGCAACAAAGTACTGTTACAACAAAGGGAATTCATTTTTGCCATCCAAAAAATACGTTTTTCGAAAGCAATATTCAACAGTTGTATATCTGTATTGAGTATTAAGAGGATCTATAATCCATATCTCATTTATATGTTTTGTCTCACTTCTTTTATAAGTTGAAACCCTTATTTTCACTAGTGTTGTCTCATTGTTAAGAATCGATCATCAGTACATTATTCGATTGAAGTCACGAATAATGTAATCGATAATAATGGTGTATTCGATTTTACCAGATAATTAATTATTATAATTTTATAATATTTAGAATGGCAAACAAGCCGATGGCTCATCAGATGGAAAATTGTAACCGTCGTCTTTGAACATCACAGTATATTTTGTGATACCCATGGTACCCTTCATGCATTACCATTCATGAATACTATGGGAAATACGGCTATAAAAGCACAATTGTTTCACGCCAGAAACACGAGTGAGACAGACTTACCCATGCAGACGATTTTGGAAATTAATTTATTAAGAAGCTATGAATTACATTAAATATTGTCACATTTATAATCAATAAATTCTCTTACCGTGTAGAAACACTTTTGTAAGAGCCACTTCGACAAGGTTTGTTTGAATTGTTTAAGACCTAATTCTTTAAATTCTTTAGGCATTGCATTATAAGAGTTCTTCATTGCGATGAATTAGACATAATAAATAATATTAATTATTAACTATTGTATAAATAAATACAATAAAAATAACAATTAAAACTCCTAATAGAGCTCCTAATGGCTCAGAGCCATTTGTCAAATATTGCCAAATGATAAATCAAATACCTAAGGGCCGTCATCATCATCATATCAGCCTTTAATTGTCCACTGCTGAACATAAACCTCCCCCTTGGGGGTTTTGCCAGTAGTTGCCACGCTTGACAGGGGGGTTGGCAACCGCAGTTAGACTTTAGAGATGTTTTAAGAGGGACGCTGCAGCCCATCCCTCGCCTTCCCTTAGCCGATTTTTACGACACCCATTAAAATTTATTGATATTTTATTGATCGATCGACATAATTAGTAATACGTTATAATCAATTATTTATAAAATCGATCGATTGTATTGTTTAGATCTTGTCGTTGTATTGATAGAATCGATAGCCTAATCGAGTTATTTAGTTTGTTCCGGCTGACAATAAATAATCGATTATTTAATCATATATTGGGCATCTCTAATTTTTTATTATTTGTGCTACAATTTTATATGATACTCGAATTAGAGAAGAGAATACTCAAGAAGTTTTGTGATATTGACGAAGCGTGTAGTAAAAGGATGTACGAATCTCTTCATAGAAATGTCTCCAAGTAAGTAATAACTCATTCATTAAGTACAAGGGTGGACACGTAACTATTCCCAGTTCGTAGAGTTTTTTTACCTTAATCGATAAAAGAAAGTAATGTTTTTTTTTCGTATTTATGTGTTTTTTTATAACACAGGGGGCAAACTGGTGCCCCGTCAGCGTATACCGTTAGCGCTGGCGGGGTTACAATTCCATTATCATCACTTAAAAAACCTGCCTTTATCATCCACACCTATCATCTCTCACTGGTACCCGGTCATCGTATATCAATAACTCCAGCGGGGTTATCATTCCACTTTCAGCTAATAATAAAAAAAAAATCGACAAATACCTTAAAAGGCAAGTCGTGAGCATTTTCATTTATTTTATCAAACCCGAAAAATTAAAACTAAGCAAACCCCAATCCGTATTTGCAAATAATCTAACTAAATAAATGAAACTAAACAAATCCAATCACGACCAGCTTCATTAGGGTCGCTTCACATGCAAATGTCTAGGGCGACTCAACACTTATATATGTAAACGAAAAGATTTACAGTAGAAACCTTTTATTAAATAGAAAGCCAATCGAGATACGTAGAATAAGCACATGAGCCTCGCGTAAACCAAACTTTCGCTCCAGTAATACGCAATATAACGTAAAGATACGCAGTGTAACTAAGTACGTAAAAATACGCAATGCGAGGAATTTATAGCGATTACGTTTGCATCGATCAACTATATTTTTATCTGAGCAAGTTGTCATCTTCTTAATTGTTCTTGTTTATTTGTCTTTTTTATACAACTTAGAATAGTAAACGAGATGACGGTCTAACTGATGGAAAACGGTAACCGTCGCCTATAGACATGAACAGTACCATAGACATAACAGTGTGTACTGTTTCGCCCATGATACCCTCCATGCGTTGCCATTTTTGAGGAGTAAGGTGTTAAGTGAAGCCGAGGGGTAGGCAGCAGCGTCCCTCAGCGTCTCTAAAAGCCTAACTGCGGTTGCCAACCCGCCTGCCAAGCGTGGCAACTACTAGCAAAACTCCCCTTATGGGAAAGGCTTATGTTCAGCATTTAACGGCTGAAATAATAATAATGGTGTTATTCCTCTGTACCCAGTAAATTCACTGCCATATACCACCCTTCAAACTGAAACACAGCCATGCAAACACAACTGCTTCACGGTTGAAACACGAATGGGACAGAGGTGCTCAAGCAAACGACTTTAGTACAAAATCTACCTCTGGTAATCTTTCTGTATTTCGGTTGTATTTTAATAACAACTTCTAATTAATTCAAAGAATACACGCCCGTCAATAGAGTGAAACCGATGAATGTTTCAATTAATCTGTATTGTTTATACAGTGTCTCCCAACTGCATAGTTTGTAGCTGCAGAGTTGTTAGACGGAGCAAGTCATAAACTTTTGTATTTAATCTGTTGCGACGCTGGGAAGGCAAAGTATTAAGTGGCATTTAGTAAATTTTGCAGAGGAACAAAGAAACGAAACGAAAATGCAAAATGTCTGATAAGAAGGTAATATTAAATGACTATAATTTTATTTTTGTAATTACATATGTATGTAAATATATTTGTATGTATTTCTATGTATATGTATTTATATATTTATGGATTTATTTAGGTATGTATTAGTAATTTAAAAAAAAAAAAAGTATATATATATATATATATATATATATATATATATATATATATATATATATATATATATATATATATATATATATATATATATATATATATATATATATATAATAACTGTCTACTGTCGAACATGATACCTACATATATATTCTATATAATTACCATTATCCATAAGGAGAGTTTTGGCAGTAGTTTTCACGCTTGACAAGCAGATTGGGTGATAATGGTATGGTAACCCTGTCTGCGCTATCGGTATATGGTACACTGGCGAGGCACTAGTGATAGATGACTGATGAGGATGAAAGCAGGTCAGTTAGCCCATCCTGACTAATCCAAATAGAATTAGCCACGATGGTTTCCAGGGGGAACCACGTGGAGATCGACCTGAAAGGGTATATTGCTAGTAATGGGGCTATTTCATCCTATTACTAACAATCACTTTCTCCCCTGGCGGGCAGGTTGACATTTTAAGAGGGACGCCCATCTTATGCCCATTCCTCGATTATTAATTTCCCTTAGTCGCCTCTTAGGACAATTACGGGACAGAAAGGGTTTTTTTTTATGGATGAAAATGGTATGGTAACCCCGCCTGCGCTAACGGGATACGCTTGCGGAGCACCAGTGAAGGGTGATAGATGAGAATGAAAACAGGCCAGTTAGCCCATCATGATGAATTTATCAGGAATTAACCATGATAGTTTCCAGGGAGAACCGCGAAGAGGTCGACCTGGTTAGGTATATTGCTAGCAATGGGATTCTCAGTCTCCATTACTAACAATCCTTTTCCCCCGGATAGAAAGGGTTGGTCTATTCTATGCCTTTATATTATATTAGACCATATGGTAAATTTTTGATATGTTTTATATTAATAAATAAGTGGATTTTATTTTACACAAAAAAAAGCATTTTCAATTTTGGTTAAAACAATTTATTAGATTTAAAAATTAATTATGTAGTAATTCTGAACTGATTTTGATAAAATTTAAATTTTTTTATAAATATGATTCTTTATTTTATTTTTAATTTTCCAAAGCGGTTTATAACTGACGGAGTTATTAGGTAAAAATATTAAAAAAAATACCACGAAATTGAGAGTCTCCTCCTGATTTTAGCATATGCTGATAGAACAGGCGTGGTCACCATTCCATTTTCATCCCATAAAAAAGCAATGGAACGTTAAGCGGTCACAATGGTATAGTGACTATAAATTTACTTGTAAAATAAATGTAATTAACTTTTTATTACGGTTTAATTTTACTTGTCAGTTAAGTTTATAACATGGACAGTGCCGTACTAACTGAAGCGTGTAGGCATCCCCTTACCCCATCGATCATTATTGTTACCGTTCCCGTTGATCCCATGTCGACGTTTTGGGAATTCATGGTAATTGTTTTTATGGCAAATGGTGTTTGCTGAAATAAGACCATTAGATTGGGAGGGTTCGGTTAGCTTGCGAATGGGACAGTTAGTATTTTTTTTTAATGGGGGAGAATGGATCGGTAACCCCGTTTGCGCTATCGGTATACGGTGGCGAGGCACCAGTGAGGGATGAAAGGTGAAGATAAAAGCAGGTCTGTTGGACGTGACGAATTTAACAATAATTAATCACGACGGTTTCGTGATGGCACTGCGTCGAGGTTGACCTAATAGGATGTATTGCTAGTAATGGGGCTATTAGACCCCATTATTAACAAACCCTTCTCCCTGGATAGACAGTAGATAGTAGTAGACTTTGTACAAAAGTCGTTTGCTTGGGTACCTTTGTTCCATTCGTGTTTTAACCGTAAAGCAGTTGTGTTTGCATGGCTGTGTTTCGGTTTGAAGTGTGGGATATGGCGTGAATTTACAGGGTACAGAGGAATAACACCTGATTCCTCAAGAATGGCATCGCATGGGAGGTATCATGGGCGAAACAGTATACTCTGTTATGTCCATGGTACTGCTCATGTTACCACTTTCCGTCAGGTGGGCCGTCAGCTTGTTTGCCATTCTAAGTTGTATAAAACAAAAAACTTGCACACGATAACACTAGGGGTGTCACGTGCAAGTAATGTTTTAAGAGGAACGCTGCTGACCATCCCTCGACCACTGAGTTCCCTTAGTATATATATAAGTAGTAGTTATCACACAATGCGATGAAAATCGTACCGATCAGCGATATGAATGAGAAATTCAGTGTAATCGAGACATATCAAGCGCGGTATAAGATATTCAAGACGCGTTCAGTAAATTTATATTCGGCGTCTATAACTAGAGCTGTTCAGGATCGAAGCCCAGAAGTTTTGGGCGTAACTTTCACCATAGATATGTATTATTAATATATTGGATGATATGTTTATTTGAGACAAAAAAAAATGAGGTCGTATAATTTTTTTTTTATTTTTATATCATTCTAAGTACACTGGTAACATCGAGACCTTAAGGGTTTAAATCCAAGACGAGATTTTGCCTCATTTTGTATCTTCTACTGCTTCTATAACGTTTTGTGTTCTAAAGAATCGATTGGAATGATGTCTACAGCCACCTTTTATCATCGCGCCGCTCGCCATTGACAGGAATTCACCCTTTCTCATCATCATATCGGCCTTTAACTGTCCTTTGCTGAACATAAGCCTCCGTCTTGTGGGGTTTTGCCAGTAGTTGCTACGCTTAGCAGGCGGATTGGTAACCGCAGTCAGGCTTTAGAGATGTCTTTAGAGGGACGCTGCTGCCCAACCCTCGCCCTTCCTAAGTCGACTTTTACGATAGCCTTGGTAGAGGAAGGGGTGGCCTTTTCTATGCCGGGACCACACGGCCATTCTCACCCATTTGAACCTAAATGGTCACGTACAGTGCGGTTTCAAAGGGAATTTCTTCTGCGATTGCTCAGGCTGTGGAATAAGTTCCCTGCCGAGGATTTCCCTAGACTATACAGTATTGGGTTCTTAAAAAAATATATTAAGGATTCTTTAGGGTCGGCAATGCGCACGTGACACTCCTAGTGTTACAGGTATCCACAGACTACTGTACCCTGTAAATTCACTGCCATATCCCACCCTTCAAACTGAAACACAGCCATGCAAACAACTGCTTCACGGTTGAAACACGAATGGGACTCTGTCCCAAGCAAACGACTTTTGTACAAAGTCTCCCTCTGGTAAAATTTATATTCATATCTCATTCTCTTTAAACTGACTTCAAAAAAGAAGGACTTTCCTTCTCAATTCGGTTGTATTTTTGTTGTTTGTTACCTCACATTTTCCTTCATTTAAAAACTGATTCTAAAAATTCTATCTTTATTAAAAAAGGATACTTTCAGATAATAGAGAATAGAAGAGGCAAAATGCTGGGCCATCTTATACGACATGACGATTTTTTAAAGAGCATAGTAGAAGGAAAAATAGAGGGCAAAAGAGGAAGAGGAAGACCGAGGAATAATTACATGGGGCAGATAAAGGAAACACTAGGTGTCATGTCGTATAAGGAGGTCAAGGATATGGCCTGGGATAGAGCTGGCTGGAAGAAGATGCATGAATTAGTTGCACCGACAAGAGGAAACTGTTAAATGAAAAGAAACATTCAGATTAGTCCCATAGAAATTTTATTCATCATGTAATTTATTTATATTATTTCGAAATCGGTTCAGCCGTTTAGTTTTTATTTTAAAATAATTGGTTTTACAACGGTTGAAGTCTTTTTTTAACACAATCTTATTTTATATTTCATTTCAATCAGTCACACATCGTCTACAGTCTATAAAGTGTATAACTATTTTTATTTATCTTTTATCTACTGAAAAATTCCAGCGTCGAATTAGTCCAACAAATGAGCCATATCTCTTCTTGCCCATCGAATGTTATTCGAGCGTCGGATGGGACTATTTTTACGTTCACAGCATATGTCGTTAAATTATATAGGGATTTTATTTTAAAATATCGACAGCTAGCTAGCTTTTATTCGCGGTTCTGTCTGATTGTGACAGTTTGCACATTTTTTCTATTTGTATAATAGTTGATTTGTAGAGAATACATTATTTTATATTAGGTATATACGTATGCCGTGTAGGTCCCGGCATAGAATGGGTCACCCCTTCTTTTCTCGTTGAAGTCGTAAGAGGCGACTAAGGGAACTCAATAGTAGAAAGATGGCCAGCAGCGTCCCTCTTAAAACATCACCAAAGGCCTGACTGTAGTTATATATATATAAAGGTATAAATATAAATATAAGTATAGATCATAATATATTGGTTGGCTGGGAGAGAATGCTTGTAGCATTAATTATTTTTTTAGCATTAAGTCCGCCATGTACACATATATGTATTAATGAATAAATAAAAATAAATAAATATATACCTTAATAATACTCCAAATGAAATAGATATAAGGTTTAAATAAAAACAAACACATTATCCTCTTTTTTTTAAGGCAGTTAGACAAAGCGACTGATAAACCACATTCGATCCGTTACACGAATAGATATTAAAAATATCTGGTAAATATA
The DNA here is from genome assembly GCF_026898425.1 of Galleria mellonella. Taxonomy (NCBI): domain Eukaryota; kingdom Metazoa; phylum Arthropoda; class Insecta; order Lepidoptera; family Pyralidae; genus Galleria; species Galleria mellonella. The sequence continues at coordinate 2,689,885 of NW_026441987.1, read as the reverse complement.
AATCGGTCCTATCTAAATGCAGTTCCGTAGATTATGCATTTTATAATTATTATAAATGATAGATTTTTCAAATAGAATCGTCGTTATATTTTTTGCACAGCCATTTCTGTTATAATACCCATCAGAAACAGTTGTGTTTGCATGGCTGTGTTTCGGTTTGAAGGATGGGATATGGCATTGAATTTACAGGGTATGCAGGAATAACAACAGAGTCCTGGAATGGCAACGCATGGGGGGTATCATGGGTTAAACAGTATATACTCTGTTATGTACATGGTATTACTCATGTCTATAGGCGACGGTTACCACTTTCCATCAGGTGGGCCGTCAACTTATTCGCCATTCGCCAGTTGCAAAAAAAAAAAACACCTACACATTTACTTTTTTATTTGAAAAAAAAAAATAGGTTAAGTTTAGTAAAAATCCAAATAGCACGTCGAAAGCGCTAATAAAGTAACATCCTAAAATAGCAAGTTATTAGGTGCTTCGCGTTTAATGCATTTAATTATTTAGAAAGTTGTAAAAAATAAAAAAAGTTACTGATTAATACTAAAAATATACCTTATTAACACTAAAAAATATACAGTCGTTTCAACCTTCAAACATCGAGAAACTTCCGCATGCAACTTACTCCATGTTGTTTGTTTTGATGTTCATGTTGAATAATTTTCGTTGGATAATTGATTAGAATTATTTTGTTTAATTCCGCTACTGTAAACAAAATAATTCTACCGGTTATTTGATTAGAATTATTTTGTTTAATTCCGCTACTGTAAACAAAATAATTCTACCGGTTATTTGATTAGAATTATTTTGTTTAATTCTGCTACTGTAAACAAAATAATTCTACCGGTTATTTGATTAGAATTATTTTGTTTAATTCCGCTACTGTAAACAAAATAATTCTATTGGTTATTTGATTAGAATTATTTTGTTTAATTCCGCTACTGTAAACAAAATGATTCTACTGGTTATTTAAGTGATATGGATGGACTTCTGCAAAACAACACCTATTTTTTTTTATAACAAAATGAGCAAACTAGCAAGCGGCTCATTTGTTGGTAAGTGACTACCGCCGCTCATGAGCATCTGAAACACCAGAATAATTGCATTGTTGCCGGCCTTTAAAAAAAGGAATATGTTATTTTTCTGAAGCCTGTAGCTGTTACTGTAACCCCACCTGCGCTAACGAGATACGCTGGCGGAGCACCAGTGAAAGGTGATAGATGAGAATGAAAACAGGCCAGTTAGCCCATCATAATGAATTCATCAGGAATGATAGTTTCCAGGGGTCGACCTGGTTGGAATATTGCTAGCAATGGAATTCTCAGTCTCCATTACTAACAATCCCTTTTCCCCCAATATTCAATTTCAATATTAGATCTGCTAAAATAGTTAACACATTTTCAACATACGCTTGTCGTACTAACTTAGGATCCAATTCTCCCCTCAACAGAATGTTATCATCGTATAATAAAGCCGTAAACGTTGACCATGATATCGACATCTTTGGTAATTCTTTAGTGCAGTTTACTAGACTTATTAATAATATGGATTGGTAGTTAGGTCTTTTCTAATTGTATAATTGTTCATATAGCCTTAAGCTTGGTAGTGAGGAATAAAATTTTTTTGTTCAAACTTAGATTTAAGCATTTTGTAATAGTTGTTTTTCTCTTTTACTTACTAATAACATTGTATATTGTCTACTTAATTATTGATGGTAAGGTACCACATTTTACCAGTATATGTTGATGTACAGGATTACCGTTTCATTTTCATCTATAAAAATGTGCACTTAACTCTCTTCTTCTTTCTTTTTTATTGTTAGAGAGGCAAATGCAAGGCAGTCCACCTGATGGAAAACGACTACCATCGCCCACAAACACCTGCAATACGAGAAAAGTTCCTGTGTGTTCCGGCCTTTTAAATGTTTGTAAGTAAAGAAAACAGCCGTGTGGTCCCGGCATGGAATAGGTCACCCCTTCCTTTCCCATAGGCGTCGTAAGAGCCGACTAAGGGAGGGCGAGGAGGGGTTTTGCCAGTAACTGCTACGCTTGCCTATCAAGCCCCCAAGGAGGAAGCTTATGATCCGCAGTGGACAGTTAAAGGCTGGTATGATGATGAAATAAAGGGAAAACTGAAGACGGCACCTCATTCCACTACCTATATCTACGAGGTAGAAATAAACGGAATACACAGACAGTAGTTCTTTCTTACACAGCTGGTTAAAAGCGGTTGCTTTTCTGCACTACCTTAAGGGAACCCTAAAAAAATGTTCCAAGATAGATAGTTTTTTTTTAGAAACAAACATTGGTTACAATGCATTCGACTTTAAAAATAAACTGCAGTGTGTTTTGTTATACCAATAAGCGATCTGTAGCTCGCAGGACGGTTACAAAAACAAACGGACAGATGCATTGGTCTTTTATAAATAACAATTTGATGAGCTTTTGGACATAGTGTTGTGTTGTTTCGTACAATAGATCAGTTTCTTGTGTTGAGAATTATTTTGTTATTTATTTGTAATATTTATTTATTTTTATTGTATCAGCTGTTACCTTTCGACTGCTGAACATTGGCCTCCCTTATAAGAGGGGGTTTGTCAGTAGTTGCCATGTTTGGCAGGCGGGTTGGCAACTACAGTTAGGCTTTGGTGATGTTTTAAAAGAGACACTGCTGCCCGTCTCTCGAGCATTAAATTTCCTTAGTCGCCACTTACGACGCCACTTACACCATTTACACCCCCCCTTTTCCCACGTGAAAGGAGGGGGTGGTAAATTCTACTTATTATTTCAAACTTAACAACAGTTATTTGTGTGTATAGATTTTAAAAATAGATAACTATCGATAAAACACATTTGTGGGTATACAATTAAAAAAACATTACCGTTATTATTTCAGTGTAAGTTTAAAACTTTGTTACGGCGATTTAAGGTTTTAGCGCTATATGAATAAGGTTCATTTTGAAATGCAATACCATGTCTGTATTTTATGCAAAAAAACTTTGTACAAAATTTTTGTACAAAGTTTTTTTGCACAACAAACGGTACATACATGACAGTGGGTCCGATTCTGAGGTAATTCACCAGAGGGAGACTTTGTACAAAAGTCGTTTGCTTGGATACCTTTGTCCCATTCGTTTTTCAACCGTGAAGCAGTTGTTTGCATAGCTGTGTTTCGGTTTGAAGGGTGGGATATGGCGTGAATTTACAGGGCATAGAGGAATAACACCTGAGTCCTCAGGGATGGAAACGAATGGGGGGTGTCATGGGCGAAACAGTATGCTCTGTTATGTGCATGGTACATGGCTCATGTCTACAGGCGACGCTTACCACTTTCCATCAGGTGGGCCGTCAGTTTGTTTGCCATTCAAAGTGGGAAAAATAAAAAAAATAAATCTGACATTTTAATTTGATTATTTCACGATATTACTAGCTATTGAATTATCATAAATTAAATCAATACATATAATAAAATCATAACTGGTCGCTGTCTGTACATGGAAGATATATAAGAAAAACTATTGCAGGGGGCTTCATGAACCTTCATGAACAGAACCCATAACAATGATTTGTAGAATTTTTGTATAATAAAAAATACCTATACAATAATACTTCTGGTATTGCAGGTGGCCATAGGCTACGGTAATCACTTACCATCAAGTGGGCCGTATGCTTGTTTGCCACCTCAGTGGTAAAAAAAAAGTATTTGCCATTTTTCTTTTCTAATAATATCATTAAATGTAATATGATCCGATATTAGAAGTATAAGGCAATAAAAGCTCTATAATTTCAATAAGGAAGTAAGAATTTATGACGAGATTCAGCAATTTCCCGCCGCGATCGTCGGCCGGTTGTAAGCGGTACATTGTTGTGATCATTATAACTCGGTCCACCTTCGCACTTTAACAGACCTTGCACAAGGTAGCGTAAATTAATATTATATATATATTAATTTTCATTTATTTTGTTCATTAAATGAACATTTAATGAACAAAATAAATGAACATTTAATAGATGAAATAAATGAACATTTAATGAGTCAAATAAATGAACATTTAATGAATAAAACAAATAAAAGTTAAATGCTTTGATAATTTTAGAGATTATAGTAATATTTTAATTTGCGAGACACGATTTCTGGTTTATTTAGTGCCTACAGATCATATTGATAGGCTTAAAATGCAGCTGTAAATATTATTATCTAAAACTTCTAAAATACAATAATTTCTGAAATTATAATGTCTAAAAGTATCTTTAAAAGTTATTCCCAGAAATATTTCGTGATTTACTCTATTTATTTATTTATTTAAGGAACACCAACAGCATATTGCATTATAACATATAGGTATAACAAACATTAAATATAATACAATATTAATGCACACGCCTATTATAGGTATTCACAGCATTCACTTTAACATTAACATACAGTGCAAGTAAATTAAGTAAATAATAAAAATAAACATGTAACCTAAGTTGTGAGCAATATCAGAAAATAAGATTATGAGTGAATTGAATTAAAAAAATATATATTATGACAATTAGAGTTTTAATATTATTAACTAAATTCTAATATTATGATTTCAGCCGTTAACTGTCCACTGTTGGACATGAGACTTTCCCATAAGGAAAATTTTGCCAGTAGTTGCCAGGTTTGACAGGCGGGTTGGCGACTACAGTTGGGCTTTTACAGATGTTTTAAGAGGGACGCTGCCGGCCATCCCTCGCCCTTCCCTAGTTGTTTACGACACCCATGGTGAAGGAAGGGGTGAAGTGGAAGGGGTGGCCCATTCTATGCCGGGACCACACACGGCCATTTAAAACTATATTAATATACACTTTCTGTAAATATTAACGATTTATATTAGAGTAATATTTATATATCATTTAATTAATAAATTAATGAGTATACTTTATTTGCATTATACAATATAGGGAATAAGCAAGACAATTTACAAACACAACGATACAATTGTATAAGTACAGTGAGGCGGTCTTATTGCTGAGAGCAATCTTTTCAAGACAACTTTAAGGTAATGGACTAATTGTTGTACAAATAGGTATGATAGTGCTGTATAATTAAAAAAGCATCTTTTGCAAATTAAAATATATAAAAATTAAATATATATATATATATACATTTACATATTAATCAAACAAAATTATATGTTAAATATGTACCTAATACTAGGATATATATTAATAATTATAGGCATAAGGAAAACAAACTATCATAAAATAAATAATTATATAAATACATAAATCATTTAAACAAAGTGGATATTCATTTAAAACACGATCTGAGATTAAATTACAATTTCTAACTTTTGTTTTGATGTGGTATTTCTATTGTAACATAATAATTCAATGTAGGGAGGCAACAAAACCCCATAATATTAATGGGGAAGTAAGATTTCATACAAGATTCAGTAATTTCCCGCCGCGATTGCTGGCTGCTTGTAAACGATACATTGTTGTGATCATTATAACTCGGACCACCGCCGCTGTTTAAAGCACCTTGCATATAGGACTGTTGATAATAAATTTATTAAAATTATTAATAAAGAGATTGTATCTCTAAAATTATTATTAACATTATTAATAAAGAGATTGTATCTCTAAAATTATTATTAAAATTATTAATAAAGAGATTGTATCTCTAAAATTATTATTGACATTATTAATAAAGAGATTGTATCTCTAAAATTATTATTAACATTATTAATAAAGAGATTGTATCTCTAAAATTATTATTAACATTATTAATAAAGAGATTGTATCTTTAAAATTATTATTAAAATTATTAATAAAGAGATTGTATCTCTAAAATTATTATTAACATTATTAATAAAGAGATTGTATCTCTAAAATTATTATTAACATTTATTAATAAAGAGATTGTATCTCTAAAATTATTATTAACATTTATTAATAAAGAGATTGTATCTCTAAAATTATTATTAACATTATTAATAAAGAGATTGTATCTCTAAAATTATTATTAACATTATTAATAAAGAGATTGTATCTCTAAAATTATTATTAACATTATTAATAAAGAGATTGTATCTCTAAAATTATTATTAACATTATTAATAAAGAGATTGTATCTCTAAAAGTATACATGAATTTAAAATATTCATATAAAACTTCATTCTGAAGTAATTTCTCGAATTCTGAACCTTTAGTGTTGAAAGTATCTTTAAATAAATATGAAAGTGAACTTGTTTGTTTTATTTTCTAATCTTTTTTTTATACAACTTAGAATTGCAAACAAGCTGACGGCCCACCTGATGGAAAGTGGTAACCGTCGCCTATAGACATGAGCAGTACCATGGGCATAACAGAGTGTACTGTTTCGCCCATGATACCCCCATGCGTTGCCATTCCTGAGGATTCAGGTGTTATTCCTCTGTACCCTGTAAATTCACGCCATATCCCACCCTTGAAACCGAAACACAGCCATGCAAACCCAATTGCTTCACGGTAGAAACACGAATGGGACAGAGGTACCCAAGCAATCGAATTTTGTACAAAGTCTCCCTCTGGTAATCTCATAGCACCTAACGGTTAACCCATCACTAACAAATTTGATATGCACATACCACATGGGATTGGATACAGACATTGCGATTTGGGATTTTACATATTTAAGATTGTGTTAAAAAAAAGATTTCAATTTAAAAACTAATAACTATTTAATGGACCAAAAAAATCCGAAATAAAAATTATTATTATTATTAAAAACGAATTTACTGAGCCGATTTTGATAAAATTTCTATGAGATCAACCTTTAAGTATGTCCTTTCCCATAAAAAAAGTTTTTTCCAAATCGGTACAGAACTTATAGAGTTATGAGGTTAAACTAACATTTAAACTTTATGATACATGAAACAAAATACAGTCGAATCGAGAACCTCCTTTTAGAGATCGCTTGTAAACGTTCAGTGTAACACGGCGAGTGTGCAAACTCCTTTACACAGCCAGCTGTCCAATTACAGACTTCAGATTTATTTTGAACAATGTAACGCCGGTTGTTAAGCGAGTGCGCTGAAAATTTCAGAGGTAGAGAGAGAGCTTGGTTGACCGATAAAATTTTTATTTCTGATTTCCCGTTTGTTTCAGTTTTCGTATTTGCAGCGTATTCATTTGTGTTTCTAGATGCCCGTTTCGTATAATGAGTTTGGTAACCTCTCACCGACGTGATTTTTTATACAACTTAGAATGGCAAACAAGCTGACGGCCCACCTGATGGAAAATGGTAACCGTCGTCTATAGACATTAGCAGTACCATGGATATAACATTCAACACATCTCTGTTTGCAATTCCCGTCAATTCCCGTCTCTGATAAACCATGAAATATGCAGCGAGAAAATCTAAAAGTTAATATGATACTTTTTATACTAATTCGTGCGGGCATAGCAGTGGGATGTAACTAGTTGTAAATAAGCGTCATGGTACCGTTCATTAAAGGTAGTAGATGAGGACCTACAGTTTTTTTTATACTACTATGGTGGCAAACAAACATACGGCCCGTCTGATGGTAAACGGGGTTATCGTAGCCCAGGATTTTTCCGCGCCTGTTGCGCGGTTGTAATAAGCCTTTTTTGAAGAAACCCATGCTGTAGCCTCTAGGGAAAGTCTCGGAAGGAAGATTATATATATATATATATATATATATATATATATATATATATATATATATATATATATATATATATATGTAAATATTCGTAACTAAAGCCTACTAAGAGAAAGTACACTATAAGGTCGACTTCCCCGCGGTCACCCTATAATCCATCATATATATGTATGAGTGTGTATATATAAACATAGGATTTATTGTATGTTTTCCTTATTAATGTTGGTATATTTAAAAGTATCTTTCATCCAACTTTAAAGTAAAAAGAGAAAATAACTCCTTCCATAGTCAACTACACTCACCAGTCTCATCAGTATCTCTTGATCTGCAACCTAAGCCTTAAACCACTAAAGTCCAGAAAAAAATTCCTATCTTGTCTATGCTTCGTGTTTCATGTAGGAAAAGTTCTATTGGTGTTAACTATAACCTTAATAATTTGAGAAGGCGTATAGGTCATAGCTGGTAAGCAGATGCCAGGATACATTCAAAATATCGGTATAATACTACGGCACCCTCTGTAAAGGTGCAAGTTTATTTTATTTCAGTGCGCAACGTAATCTTGTCGGGGGTGGACGTCTCGTTCCGATTGCCCGCCGAAAATTCGCGGTGCCATTCAACTTTTCGAAAAGTGTAATTCTGAGACTTTGACCGTTTGTGTTGGTTTCTATTGTGTTATTTTGGAAATAAACCGGATCGGACGATGTGAGCGAGCGATTTGTTCGTCTCTTTTGTAAGTTTTTCGACTTTATCAAGATCAAGCCGGTAATGATTTCTAGACATGACATTTTGTATTTCGAGTGGGCTCTATACTTCCAATGACTTACCTGGAACATTTTCGGTCGTTTTAACGGCATGACTTGTTATTTTTAATCTAACATTAGACGTACGGAATTCGAAATAAATGTTTATTCAATAAACAGGCCAACACTAAATACAGTTTTACCACAAAAGTAATGTAAAACATTGTCTATTACAGGCGTTGTTTAACAAAACTCTAAGTAACTAAATTATGTTTATTTAGTGTAAAAATGTTTCTTTATAATTTTAAATCTATAAAAAAATAAACATATATGTTAATTTAATAGGCTGCACATTGGTAAATGTTAAGTTTAACCAGTAAATCTTAGAATTTACCAATGTGAGTTGGTAAATAGGATTTTATAAGAACAAAATCATTTTTTATATTTTTCACCAAACCAAACCAAACCTAATCTAATCTACTCGTATCTTTCTGACCACGAGAAAGATAAAAAATTTACTGAACACTAAAACTGTACAATATTGTACATGTTTAAAACTATGTCTAGTTCTGTAAAAGCCCGAATTACGGTATATCTATTTTTTTCTATACTTACATCAGAGACGTGGCAAATTAAAAAATATAGAAATAAAATGTACAAATACATATGTTACTGTAAAAGCTCGTACATTCGTTTGTTTGGTTTGGTGAAAGATACAAAAATGATCTTGTTTTTATAAAGTCCTCGCATTTACCAACTCATATTGGTAAATACTAAGATTTACTGGTAAAACTGAAGATTTACCAATATATATATAAACTATTGTAGTAAAATTTTGTACTTTAAATACCTGTTAATTTATAATAAAATATTCTTTTGTATAGACGTAAACAAATGTTAGACAGGTTTTTCTAGTAAGACATTTAAACATTTATTGAACACTTATCTTTGCTAAGTTAAATTTTTTTGTGGTAAAGCGGTTAGTGTCAATTTAAACTTTACGGCGATGAAAATTACGTCAAAAACCGAGCGACGGCGGTATGCTCGCCCATTGCGACGTCGAATTTAATATGCTCTGTAAAATGTTGTGTTTCTATTGATATAATAAACTGTTATAATAAAAATTTTTTTTATTTATTTATATTTTTTTATGTAGTTTCTTATATTTTTAAATACTTTTTTTTGACACCTGTATGGGTGTAGTCGTATGTTTTTGTAAAATAAAGTTTCTTTCTTTCTTTCTTTCATTCTTCTCTTTATATATCTAAAATGGTAATAGGCCTATTGATATTAAAAACTAGCTGTATCCCGTGGATTCGTTCTAGTGAATTTGTACATAAAGTATCCTATATGCTAAGTTTGTTATAATCAACCTGTATTCCTAATTTCATTCATATCTGTTTAGTATTTTTTGTGAGAAAGAGCAACAAACATTCATTCATTGATGTAAACTTTCGCATTTATAATATTAATGGAGTTACTTAAAAATCCCGTGATCCCGTGGTATAGAATGGGCCACCCGTAGGTTTTCCCCTAGGTGTCGTACTAAGGGTACTTAATGGCCGAGGGATAGGCAGCAGCGTCACTCTTTAAACATCATCAAAGCCTAACTGCGGTTGCCAACCCGCCTGCCAAGCGTGGCAACTACTAGTAAAACCCCCTATTTATGGGGGAGGCCTATGTACAGCAGTGGGCAGTTAACAGCTGATATGTTGAACATAGGCCTCATGGTGTGAAGGACCGGTTTACTAATATTAAATATAAGAACGAAAATGTGTCTGTTTGTCATCTCTTAGCGAATAAACGGCTCAACTAATTATCATGAAATTTAGCATAAGTGCTCTGTCCTGCGGCTTTGTCCGCAGTTGTATCGTATTTTTGAATAGCCTATATCTCTTCTCGAGAAATGAACTATGAAATCTATACTTATAATAAATCTGTAGAGAGGTCAATTCTGTACATGAAATATATTTCCAAAATAACTATCAGGGGGTGATTAGTGATCGATACAGATGCCAAAAATGCAATCAGTAAAATTTTTGTCTGTCTGTCTGTCTGTATGTTCGTTATAGAAAGAAAAACTACTCGACGGATTTTAACGAAACTTGGTACAATTATTCTTCATACTCCTGGGCAGGTTATAGTATACGTTTCATCACGCTACGATCAATAGGAGCAGAGCAGTGAAGGGAAATGTTAAAAATGTCCACCCGTGCGACGCCGGGACGGGCCGCTAGTAAAAATAAAATATTCAAATCCGACTGGTAGTTCTAGAGACTGGCGCGTTTAAGCAAAATAAAAAAAAAAAATTTCCGCATCATTATCACTACATAGTATAAAATAAAGTCGCTGTCGCTGTCTGTCCGTCCATATGTATGCTTAAATCTTTAGAACTACGCAACGGATTCTAAAGCGGTTTTCTTTAATAGATACAGTGATTCAAGAGGAAGGTTTATATGTATAATACATGCATAATATTGTAGAGAAACACTGATAAATTTAGAGGTATCTAATGTGACGTGATGTAATGTGCACCCGTGCGAAGCCGGGGCGGGTCGCTAGTTATATTATACTAGTGTTGTTTTTTAAATAAAATATAACCTATATTGCTTGCTGATAAAGTACCTTTCCATGGATGAAAGAATTTTCGATCGACTTTAAAGAGAAGTGGATTTCTAATTCGGTTTTGTTGTTTTTTTTTTTATCATTTGTTACCTCATAACTCCGTCAGTTGTGAACCGATTTGAAAAATTAGTATTTCATCTGAAAGTACACACTTACAGTTTGGTCCTGTGAAAATTTTATCGAAATCGGTTTAGTAGTTTAGTTTTTAAATTAGAATAACTCGTTTTGTCACAATCAAAGACGATTTTTTTGGGATACAATCTTTAATTAAGTAGATTGAATAGTTTTTGAATTTATACATTACTAACACAATTAAATCATTTCTCTATACAATATTAGTTTAAAACCAGAGGGAGACTTTGTACAAAAGTCGTCTGCTAGGGTACCTCTTTCCCATTCGTGTTTCAACCGTAAAGCAGTTGTGTTTGCATGGCTGTGTTTCGGTTTGAAGGGTGGGATATGGCGTGAATTTACAGGGTACAGAGGAATAACACCTGAGTCCTCAGGAATGGCAACGTATGGGGGGTATCATGGGCGAAACAGTATACTCTGTTATATCCTTGGTACTGCTCATGTCTATAGGCGACTGTTACCACTTTCCATCAGGTGGGCCGTCAGCTTGTTTGCCACCTCAGTGGTATAAAAAAAAATATTTTGCACCATATATATTATGGTTTATATACACTCTCTCATTTCGGGTACTCAAGGTTGACTCGAAGAAATCCCTTATGAATACCTGCAATACCAGAAGTATTACGTGCGCGTTGCCGACCCTGAAGAAACCTCTTTATTCTCCTTTTGAAGATCCACAAGCTGTAGTCTCTTGGGAAGACCTCGGCAAGGAGCTCATTCCATAACCTGAGTGTTCGTGGGAGAAAACATCTCTGAAACCGCGTTGTACGCGACCATTTAGGCTGTAGGGTATCTTTTTAAGATTTTTTTTTAATGGATGATAATGGTAACCCCACCCGCGCTATCGGTATACACCGGCGGGGCACCAGTGAAGGATGATAGGTGAGGATGAAGCAGGTCAGTTAGTCCATCGTGACAAATTCAACAAGAATTGTTCACGATGCTTTCCAGGGGGAACCACGTGGAGGTCGACGTAATAAGGCATATTGCTAGCAATGGGGCTGTCAAACTCCATTGCTAACAATTCCTTTCTCCCCTCTTTTTAAGATTTCTCATATTATATTTCTCTTAAATATCTTCCACGTACACCGTACAGATATCGTGTAGTTACAATTTTGTTATATTAGTGAGATTAGTATAGATACGGTGTGAAGAAGGACCACAGCTATGGGTTTGAGCAAATGCCATTTGCGTATAATATCGGCTTTAATTTAAGCACAATAGAGTCTAATTGGCTTTGGTTAAAATTCAACTCGGCATTTCTATTTGCATTTTGTGTTAAAGTTTAAAGGATTGGTTTATAAATAGACTAGGTTTTACACGTGACTTCGTCCACCTGACTGGGATATGTTTATTGACTGGGTTAGAAAGTATCACATATAGTACGGCTATTCCAAATTTGACAACGATTGGTTAAGCTGTTAAGGCATAATAAGGTAACAAACAAACTTACATTAACATGTATATAATTGTTTTTTAATGCATGATAATGGAATTTTGACTCCGATTGTATTAACGGTATACGCTGGCAGTGAGGGATGATTCAGCACGATGGATTCCAGGAGGGACCATGTGGAGGTCGACCTGATAGGATATATTGCTAGTAATGAGACTGGTATTCCGCATTACTAGCAATCCCTTTAACCCATAATTATAATATTAGTAAGGATGATAATGAAGTGATAACCCTGTCTACACTCTTGGTATACACTGATGGGGCACCAGTGAGGGATGATAGGTGAGGATGAAAGCAGGTTAGTTGACCCATTGTGACAAATTCCTAGGCAGTTGATCACAATAGTTGAGAGAAGGGATTGTTAGTATTGGGGTTTAACAGCCCCATTGCTAGCAACACAAAATAAAACACCCTTTCAGGTCGACTCCCACGCAGATCCCCCTAGAAACCATCGGGGCTAATTCTAGTAGAATTCGTTACGATGAACTAACTTTACTAGCTTTCATCCTTACCAATCCTCACTGATGCACTGCCAGACTATACTGATAGCGCAAATGGGATTGTCCGAGATATATGTATATCTACTGCTTATCCCGGTCAGTAAACATATCTCAAACATGCAGACAAAACCGCGTACAGGAGCTAGTATATTATGAATGTAAGAGTTTGGATAAATGGACGCATGTGGACACGTTAATGTAAAAAATATTTATTTATTTAACTCTTTATTGCACCATAAATAAAAATATAAAATGACAAGTGAATAATTCGAGTGAAATACAGTAAAATAAATACTTTGGTTAAAGGAGAACAGATAGAAATATATTGAGGGATAACAACAAATTATGATAAATAAACATATAAACGTAAAGAATAATATACTTATAAAAAATATACATATATAAATCACATACTCTCTGTGCATCTTCTGCCGAATTTATCATGGGGAGTGTTCTGAGGAATTGTTCGGATTGATATGCCTCACCTGCTGCTGATTTTTCTTGAAGGTTATGTTGTCCTATTGGTTCCGTATTTTTACAACCCGCCACAAACAAAAGTTTCATCAGAACAATCTGGACGAGTGGCGGTCTTCCACCGTGCGTTTTTCAATGCACTTTCTTCCACGCACAACCACTCTTTGGAATCAACTTCCAGCAGCAGTATTTCCGAACCAATACGACAACATAACCTTCAAGAAAAGAGTATATTCCTTTTAAAAAGGCCGGCAGCACACCTGCAATGCCGTTGGTGTTGTGGGTGATCATGGGCGGCGGTAGTCACTTACTATCCAGGTGAGCCGCATACTCGTTTGCCCTCTGTGTTGTAAAAAAAATATATAAATAACTATACATAGTACATATTAAATTAATAAATATATAAATTGTAACTAATTATTTAATAGTCCAGATTGAAGCTTTTCATTGTTGTGATAAATTAAAGTATTCGTAATTTTCCCGAAGGGGCTTTTTGAAGGAAAATTTGGTTAAAGACTTTTTTTAGTTTACTTATAAAGATTTTTTTTATACAACTTAGAATGGCAAGCAAGCTGACGACCCACCTGATGGAAAGTGGTAACCGTCGCCTATAGACATGAGCAGTACCATGGACGTAACAAAGTATACTGTTTCGCCCATGATACACCTACGCCTTGCCATTCCTGAGGACTCAAATGTTATTCCTCTGTACCCTGTAAATTCACGCCATATCTCACTCTTCAAACCGAAACGCAGCCATGCAAACACAACTGCTTCACGAGAAACAAGAATGGGACAGAGGTGGCCAAGCAAACGACTTTTGTACAAAGTCTCCCTCTGGTAGATTCTTATAAAATGAATTTTTAAATCGTAGCTCACGGCATTCGTAGCTGTAATTGTTTAAAAGTTTTTTTTTTTTTTAATCTGAAGGTATCGTAAACAACAAGGGTCAAGGACTGCGGAGGAATTGTTTATGTGAATGCTGACACGCGATATATCAATAAATTACGTGAATTTTTTACAGTAACAATTCAAAAATAGGCCACAAACCCTTTCATTGTAATTGAAAACACAGAAATGGCATTGATTCGACACATTTAAATGAGTAGATTTTATAATTTAATAAAAAATTCCCTATTTAATACTATTTTTAAGTTCACACATGCTTGAATAGTTTTGTACTCAATAGGAGCCTTTATTCATGAGCGCGGTTCACTGTGAGACCAACGCCCTGTTTGTCCCAATGATAAATGGAGATATAATTAATTACAATACAGTATGACTCGCGTATGGCTGTGTGATTCCACAAATAAATATTATTGAAGCCACTTGATTTGCTCCGCTATAAACTCGATTGTATTTTTTATATATATTCTTTGATGCACTTGAACAATAGATACAGCGATTAGTTTAACAACTTGTTAGCCAAACGTGGTTGCTTATCTGGCAAAACTTTCCTTCCAGCCATGCCCAGTGCAGTTAGAGAGAAAATAATTGTATTTTTTAATGTTGGTTACTTTATAACTTCGTATATATAAACGATTAAAAAAAATATTTCAATCTACTTACAGACTATATATGGCAGATATGGCAGTGAATTTACAGGGTACAGGAGAATAACATCTGAGTCCTCAGGAATGGCAACGCATGGGGGGTATCATGGGCGAAACAGTATACTCTGTTACGTCCATGGTACTGCTCATGTTTATAAGCGACGGTTACCACTTTCCATCAGGTGGGCCGTCGGCTTGTTTGCCATTCTAAGTTGCATAAAAAAAATCCCCGTACAGTTGTCACATTGGTTTAGAGTAAGCATATTTGTCGATTTTCGCCAACTTGATTTTTATAGGAAGTTATACTGGTAGATTTGTAAAAGAATATTAATGAGCTAGATATCGCTTATAAGGAATGTACAGACACGCAAACTTGCAGTTTTATTATATACTAGCTCTTACCCGCGTCTTCGTCCGACCGGGATATATTTATTGACCAGGATAAAAAGTCGCCTACGCCCTTTTCCCCATATATGCATTATGTGTATACCAAGTTTTATTCGCCATGTAGTCCCGGCAAAGAATAGGGTATCCCTTCCTTTCCCATGGTGCCATAAGAGCCGATTAAGAGAGGACGAGAGATTAATCGTATTAACGAATCCTAGTACGAAATAGGTATTGGCGACCTGCACGCATGCTAAAGGTAAAGGAGTTAAGGGGCCGCCTGAAAATCAACGCTGTATAGGTACATCTCGCTGGAGCTGTACATATATAGCAACAGCTGAGGCGGCTCCTATTACCTACCAGCAACATTATTTTTTTTTTTTTTCTATTTGTTGTTTTAATTTTTTATTTTCTTATTACTGGTGATAAAGGTTATCTATCTATCTAATCATCTTTAAAACCTGATTGTAGTTGCCAAGCGTGGCAACTATTGGCAAAACTCTTGTTAATCGTTCAACATATAATGTGATTATTAGAAAGAAACAATATATTCAGAGAGAATTGTGTACTTTTATTATAACAATGAAGGACAGGACAAAAAGTAATGTCGAATATGTAATTTAAAAATATATCAAAATTTGTATATCAAAATATTTCTAGCCATTAACAACAAATGAATAAAAAAAAATGGAGGAGGCTCATGCTTACCAGTGGACAGCTAAAGGATCATATCGTCATAGTCGTAGAATACTGACGGATCTGACAAAGATTACATATAAAGATCCGTCAGTATTCTACGACTATGACGATATAATGATAGTAAGTGCTTTATATTATTCCCAAATTCGTGTATAATATAGTATATGTTATATATGTGTAAGTATATTTGTTATTTATATATATTTATTCGTTTATATATGTAATTTTAGTATGTATGTATATCAATAATTACTAGTACCGCATTCGAGTATTCTGACACTTCCATATGGTTGACTGGGAGAGAATGCTTTTAGCATTAAGTCCGCCATGTACACATATTTGTACTAATGAATAAATAAATAAAATGATACTAAATTTCATAGTGATCGGTCAAGCCATTAAAGAGTTAAGAGGTCATAAATAAACAAACTCACTTTCATGTTTATAATATTAGTGAGAAATTGCTTTTGCTCGTGACTTTTGACATGTGCGTGGATTTTGGAGTTGGAACAATCCATTATGTCTATCCAAATAGACTTGTTTAGTAGTAGACAAGTACTTTTAATTTGTCATTTTTGAAAACAGCATCCAATTTGGCGCAGCAGTTTTTGCGTAACTAACATACAGATTAAAATCCTAACAAATATTGTTTTGATGAAATTATTTCTATCGCTCTTATTAAGAATTCTCATATTAAAATTTTATAAATATCTCTTACTAGCCTTTACACGTGACTTTCTTCGCGTGATCGTTTACTGACTGAGATAAAAAGTAACCTATATCCTTCTCCGTTCATATAGTATGTGTATAGCAATTTTTTATTTATTTATTTATTCATTAGTACATATATGTGTGCATGGCGGACTTAATGCTAAAAGCATTCTCTCCCAGTCAACATTAGGGAAATGTCAGAATACTCGAATGCGGTACTAGTTATTATTGATATACATACATACTAAAATTACATAATTAAATGAATATATAATTAACAAATATAATATTCAATGTGATTGGTTTTTTTTAATGGATAATAATATAATGGTAACTCCACTCATGCTATTGATATACACCGGCGGGGCACCAGTGAAATATGATAGGTGAGGATGAAGCAGGTCAGTTAGCCCATCGTTACGAATTCAACAAGAATTGTTCACGATGGTTTCCAGGGGGAACCACGTGGAGGTCGACCTAATAGGACATATTGCTAGCAATGGGGCTGCCAAACTCCATTACTTACAATCCCTCTCCCCCCATTGTGATTGGTTAAGCTGTTAAGGCGATATAAGATTATTATAAAATTTGTAAAAATATAATGATGTACAGACATCGTACAGTTACAAATATTATGTATATATATTCATCAATCATTACATTATGGATGCACGTCGAATCCGAGTGCTCATCGATTTCGCCGATTCCGCCGAAAGCTGAAATATCGTAACTCGATTTGAACTTATCGCTCGGTGCGAATCGATTCGTCTACCCTTTGAGGGGGTAACTATTTTTGTTGAAAATTGCGTAGCTTTTTTTATGAGAGTCGAGATAAGCCGTTTCATGATTGTGTACAATATTTGGAGACGGTTGGAAAAAGGATTATTAGGAAAGATGTCTAGCAGACTTATTGCTAGCAATATACTTTATGGAGGGGAAAGGGATTGTTAGTAATGTAGGTCTTAAAGCATCATTGTCAGTATTCTTCATTAGTTCGACCTCTACGCTTCCCCCTGGAATCTATTGTTTTTTTTATGCAACTCAGAATGGCAAACAAGCTGACGGCCCATCTGATGGAAAGTGATAAGCGTCGCCTATAGATTGTTATTAATTATAGTAAAATAATTTTGACACAAAACAAATTGACCTGCTTTCATTCTCACCTATCATCTCTTACTGGTGCCCCGCCAGCATAAATCGATAGCGTAGGTACCATTCTATTTTTACCCATAAAAACAAAAGACAAAATATTTACAAATTTTCATTTAAGTATGCAAACGAGGATATCTGCAAAGGAAACAGTGACTGACATAGCCCGAGGGATAAGCAAGCTGAAGTGCCAGTGGGCTAGTCACATTGCCGGCCTTTTAAAAAGGAATATACTCTTTTCTTGAAGGTTGTCTTGTCGTATCGGTTCAGAAATACTGCTGCTGGAAGTTGATTCCAAAGAGTGGTTGTGCGTGGAAGAAAGTGGCTTGAAAAACGCACGGTGGAGGACCGCCACTCGTCCAGATGATTGGGATGAAATTTTAGTTTCCTCCAAAAGATTACAATAGTAAATTTATTATATATATAAATAATTACAATGAGAAAACAATGGGCGACCTTATCGCTAAGAGTGATCTCTTCCATCTATTCTTTGATACTTGTCTATGAATATTTTTATTAAATTAAAGTAGGTACCGCATGATTTACTTAGTAATTCACTGTTCATCCCAAAGCTTGACTGGTAGAGAATGCTATTAGCATTAAGTCCACCTTTTGTGCCATATTTTCTTTCGATAAATAAAGTTATTTAAACAAACAAATATAATGTGAATCGGATTTAAAAACCCGTTTACATATTGATAGCTGTCTAAAACCCTTGTATGTACAAATAAATCAACACATAATGTTCGGAAAGGCAGCATTTAGCCTTGAGGGATGCGAGGGTATTTTTTTATCACAGTGACGCAATCCCTTCCTTGGGGAATACTTCGGATGCCGCCTATATTTGCCTGGGGCCATCGAAACATAGCCATGTGGTTATACCTTGAAATTTTTACACCCACCCATAGCGGGAATTCTTGTTATGGGTTGACATAATATTTTACTAGTTTTGACCCACAATTTCGTACGCGTGGCCAAGATATTCTCACTGACCGCGATAAAAAGTCGTGTATATATACATATATATATTTGAGACTTGATGCTCTACCTATATAATTTAAAGTCAGGCTATATTTTGAGCGACATCCTTCTTACAACGTGACCAAATACCTAAATGCCAATATTATTGTTATATTATTATTTATTTATTTTTAATTGTAATAAATGGAACAATTCCAATTTTAAAACTTGTACTCAACATTATTGACATGTAATTACTATTTTTATTATTTTTATTTGTTATTATTATTTTTAATTGTTATTAACATTGTTTTAATTTATTTTATTAATTTAAAAATTATAATGTAAACATTGAATTATTATTGTGTGACGAAAACTGTTTTATTGTTCAATATAGAAATATATTTATCATAAACGTACATTACTATGTTCTAAATTTAAATATGTAATTTTATTTTTTATGTATAAGTTAATTTAATGTATTTACTAAATATCTCGTCACATATTACTTTGTTATATTAGTTTCAAAATAATAATAGTAAGGTTACTAATCAATATTATTATTCCAATATTTATTTTTGTGGGGATCTATATTACTATTGGGGGGGGGGGGGGACTATTAATCTTAATCAATAATTCTCAAATAATTAACCGTCTCTCTTAAAACATCTTACGTGGTTGCCAACCCGCCTGCCAAGCGTGGCAACTATTGACAAAACTCTCCTTATGGGGGAGGCTTATGTTCAACATGATGAATAATTCTCTAAATATGCTAAGTTATGTTAAGTGTTACCTACATAGTATTTTTTATCGCGGACTTAAATGCTACTAGCATTAAGTCCGCCTTTTGTACCATATTTTCTTTTTATCAATAAAGTTATTTAAAATAAATTAAATTATCATAATTCGAAGAACCGACAACCGATGGAGAAGAATGAATCTTGAGTGATGACTCCGTATGGGCAAACGCGGTCTACGACGACCCCTCATTAGATGAAGTGACGACCTCAAACGCATTGCAGTGACTCAGTAGATGCAGGTAGCTGAGAATCGTTCCTTATGGCTGTCCATGAGGGAGACCTATGTCCAGCTGTGGATGGAAAATGGGTGAAATGATGAAATTATACTTATAGTTTACTTAAATCATTTAAGTACGTGTTAATTCCCGTCTTTTATTAAATATAAAATATGCACCGCGAATGTCTAAAACTGTTTATTACTACGTATGTACTTCTTAAAGCAATGTAAAATTTACTGTATAGTAATTTTTATATTATAAACTGTAGTCAAACATATAAATATTCATTTCCATTTATTTGTATGCATTATTAACGGGTTCTTAGCATTATGTAAAAAGTTTGAAAAAGATCGACGTCGAGTCCTGTGTTGAAACATATTAAACATATCCATAGAAATTCCGGCGCGCTATACAAAAATTGGGACACGCTGTATAAAGGAGCAATGTATTCAGCGATAGGCCGATATTCAAAGCGAGTTGAAATGAAATAAGTTTCAGTGTACGTACGTATCTGGAATACCCTAACTTTGTTTGGTTTGTCATGGATTTTAACAAATGCCTAGCGGGCTGGACAAGCGTTGATATCAATACCTGAAAGTCCAACAAAAATATAACAGTAAGTCATCCCTCTATTGTTGCCTGTACAATACGCCGCACTAGTGTTGCCATAACGAGATATTGAATTAAATAGATAAAATTTTCTACATTATTTATTACATTAAAACTAATATAATTTAATTTATGCTGTAAGAAAATATCCAAAATTGTAAAGTTATTAAAATAATTCGATTAACAAATCGATACGCATCAATTATAATCAACTAGTGTTGGCTACTTAATCGACATTTCAAATGGATAGTGTAATCGATAATACGTTGAATCGATTGCAATCGAGTATTATTAAAAGTGAGTTGATTGATAAAGGCTAGCGCGGAATATTAGAGAGAATGGGTTAATGCTATCTCTGAGCCATAAATGTTATGTCCTATTTTGTAAACAGTTAATTATTAACTTTGGATGACAGGAAACTTATTTAAGAGTCAAATAAAAATAATTTATTATTGTTATTATTATTAATTGAAATATTGTTTAGTACATTCATATCAAGTGTACCCAAACTTTGGTTTGTAGTGGATTTCACCAAATACATAGCAGGCTAAGTAAGCGTTGCTGTCGATATCTAAAAAGTGTATCTTATCGGTTTCTAAAAGTCCAACAAAAATAGTGAGTCATCCAGCCATTGTTAGCGGCACAATACACTGCACTAGTGTTGTAATAATCGATAGATATCGATTATAAAGCTACAGTTCGATTGAAACTACAAATAATTTAACGCTCAAAATTTGTATTGATTTTTTATACAACTTGGAATGTCAAGCAAGATTATGATCTATATAATGGGAAGTGAAAACCGTCGTTTATAGACAGGAGCCGTTTATTGTTTTAAACTTGTAATTGATATTATCGATACCAGAGTCTATATATTTAACTATCGTTAAAATATATAGTCTTTAACCGATTCTATTGATGGTGTCGCATTCCACAATCGATTAGAATCGAATAAAATTTATAAGTATTAAATATGTATTGTACTATCGGTTGAACCGATTCAGTCGATAGATTAATCGTGTTTTAAATTGTTATGGATGTCAATTTGTTTAGTGAAAAACATTATAACACCTTTCATTATAATATGTTGAAACGCTTTTGAAACTGACATCAGAATCTTGCAAAATACAGAATAAAGAGTAGAACAGAGATCTGATAATTATCTACTATTTACTATAACAATCTACAGGTTCCTTCTTTTTAACAAATTAAAAACCTACAGACACCTTAGTTTTAGAGGAGACAACATCATCATCATCGATTACTACTACTAATTATTCGAATGAGTAATTCATCATTTTCAAACCACTAACTCCTGATTTCATCTGACTACAAATTTTTAACTGACAACATTTTTTTTGGCTGTCACTTGTTATCACCTATTTTTTTTCGGGGGTCGCGAGACTTTTTATTAAACTTTTTAGCTTTTTCGTGGGTCGCTATATAAAAATAGTTGAGAAACAATGATATAGAGAACACAAGTTCTCGATGCAAATTGTGCAATAAAACGAATACCATAAAGTTCTTATTTTACAAAGTTTTCTTCAGCAATTAGTCTTTCTGGCTGAGTTCGTTATAAGTCCTAGAAAGTTCTAGAGTTCCTTCCAACACTTGGAGAGCTTCAACTGTCATTGTGTAAACTTGGTGTGTTTGTAATTGCTCAATGTATCGCCATTGTGCGCTGAGGAGTCTACGTCGTACTCGTATATATAGAATGGAGAATGGAAATCATCTGTTGAAATTGTAGTTTCAGAAATATTTAGAACTAGTTGTCTCTCGCGGCTTCACCCGCGTAAATCAGAACATAAAATATCCTGTGTGCTAAGTTAAGATATGATTAACCTGTAATCTAAATTTTATTCACATCTGTTCAGTGGTTTTAGCGTAAAAGAGTAACAAATCCATCCATCTATCGTTATAAAGTTAAGCCTAACTGCCGTTGCCAATCTACCTGCCAAGCGTAGCAACTACTGGCAACGCGCGCACGCACGCACGCACGCACGCACCCATCACGCACGCACGCACGCGCGCACTTAAGATCGCACGCACGTACTCACGCACGCACGCACGCATACACACACACACACAAATAATTTTTATTCTACTGACATGAATGATATATATATATATATATATATATATATATATATATATATATATATATATATATATATATATATATATATATTATATAACTTAGAATGACAAGCTGACGGCCCACCTGATGGAATGTTATGGTATAATATACGGGGACGAAGTCGCGTGTAAATACTAGTATATAGTAATATAATTCTATGTTACTTATTATCGTTATTAAAAAATTATAATGAGTAATAAAACTGCTTTATCTTCCTAACATTTTCAATTAGACATTTTCCTTAATTTTGATCTTTGATGTCGCGTAGGTGATGTGATTAAAACTTGAAATAATTAATATAAAAAAAGAAAAAGATAGATAAATCTTGACTAGAGAACAATTAGCTATTTTTGTTTGTGGGCCGACATTTGATTTCAAACTTCTGGTTTTGAGTTTAAAGTTACTTTTAATTATTTATTTATACTTTACTGTACATATAACAAGTAAATAAGGTAAGGTAAATTGTACGTAGGTGAGCTTAACTCTACAAGAGTTCTCTTCCAGCAACACCCAACCGGGTAGAGCGGTGTGGTACACACACACGCACACACGCACACACGCATACGCACACGCACACGCACATACACACGCGCTCGCTCACACACATATATATGTGTGTGTGTGTGTGTGTGTGTGTGTGTGTATAATGTAATGTAAATTGGACTCTATATTACGCGCTAAGATTCTCATTTTCCTTCAGAGACCTTCACAGGCCTCACGGAGTGACCTCACTGTTTTCAGGCTTTTTAAGCGTTGAGGGGCCACAGCTTCACATTCCAGGATTATGTGAACAGCCGTTTCTTTGACGTCAAAACAGCTTCGACATAGAGAGCTGTCTGTGGCTCCTATTGTGTATAAATGTTTCTTTAACGGGCAATGACCCGTTATTGTCCCTATCTTAAGATTTTTCCCGTCTAGATATAATAAACGTTTTTGATAGTCGTATATGTACGTATACATATATACTTATGTATATTAGACACAAATATATATTTATACATACATACACATATAAATATTCCGACAAATACAAATAATAAATATATTTTCATAGAGATAGCAAATAAGTTTTCTTGCTTATTTAACCAAAGTTAAATACAGTTTTTTTAAAGGATGGAAATCGAATGATTTAGACACGGGCAACAAGGCAATATGCCGTGCAATTGCGCCAGCTTCCTTTACTACGCTGGATGTGTAAACTTTATAAATTGTATGGAGCATAGGTAATGAATACGAGTGAGAGGCATCTATGACATTTTACTTTTAAATTTTCGTCTTGGAAGGAGAGTATTTTTTTTTTAATGGGTGATAATGGAATGGCAACCCCAGCCGCGCTATCGGTATACACCGGCGGGGACCAGTGAAGGATGATAGGTGAGGATGAAGCAGGTCAGTTAGTCCATCATGACGAATTCAACAAGAATTATTTGCTATTGTTTCTAGGGGGAACCACGTGGAGGTCGACTAAATAGGGCATATTGCTAGCAATGGGGCTGTCAAACTCCATTACTAACAATCCCTTTCCCCTCGGAAGGAGAGTATTTACTATACAGGTATATATATATATATATATATATATATATATATATATATATATATATATATATATATATATATATATATATATATATATATATATATATATATATATATAATATAGTACAAAAATGTTCTTTTTCATTTATGTGTTTACCGAATCGATTCTATTGATAATACATTTAAGTAGCATTTGGTTTACAAAAAAAAAAAAACCATTGACTTGGATAGTAATTTTGAAAAAAAATCCATGGGATTAATCTGAAAGCACGTCGTAAATAACGGAGTTTTGAGGTAACAAAATAAAAAAGAAAACCTAATTAAAAAACATACAATCGAATTGAGAACTTCCTGCTTTTTTTAAAGTCGGTCAAAAATACAACCGGACACTTTTGCGGTCGAAACAAGTAGGCCATTACTGCGTTTTAAAATGTACACACGGGGAAGTAATAAATAAATTGAACCCGGCGCCGGCCACCAGCGACGGTGGCGCCCCCTCCATTTCGTATTCAATACAATGCAAATATCCTCGCCGCTGCCGGACAGTGATACGGGGTATTAACATACATTTGAGAATGTTTGTAAACGTTAATCCGACTTGTGAGTAGTGGACAGCGACCAAAATTTATTAAACACTAGCCATCCGACCCTGCTTTGCACGAGTAGACAGGATTTTCGAAAATCAATATACATATATAATAAAATCGTAACTGGTCGCTGTCTGTACATGGAAGGTATGTAAGAAAAACTATTATAAGAGGGCTTTATGAACGTAACAGAATTTAAAACAATGATTTTTAAAAAAATTATGTGTACGTTTGTGCACGCTAATCCCAGAAATGGCTTAACCGATTTATATGCGGTTTTCACTAATGCGTTTCGGTTTGCTATACTTAATATTTAGCGTTTGTTTTGTTTCAATAAGTTCATAAATAAAAAAGTTATACCTATCTAAAGAATGGTATAAAATAACCGATCGGTTGAATGGGCTCAAATTTTATGAAGGTAGGTATCAGTAGGTATTTATCATATTTTAATTCACAGGATATTTTATTTATCGATTCACGCGGGCAATGCCGCAGGAAACAGCTAATCAATACATATAATAAAAAAAAAACAGCCAATTTAACTGATCGCTTATTATATAGCACTTTACATGTGATCCTTTAGATTGATATAACTTTTTTATTTGTGAACCGATTGGAATAAAACAAACACTAAATGTTAAGTGTAACAAACTGCAAGGTATTAGTGAAAACCGCATTTAAATCGGTTAAGCCGTACCTGAGATTAGCGTGCACAAACGTACAGAGAAACAGGTAAAAATTCTAAAAATCATTGTTTTGCCTTCTATTGCATTCATAAAGCCCCCCCTATAATAGTTTTTCTTATATATATTTCATGTACAGCGACCAGTTACGATTTTATTATATGTATTGATAAATCTAACACAATTCCTAGACAAACTAAGCCAAACTACGGTTGCCGACATGCCTGCCAAGCATGGCCACTACTGGCAAATCCCTCCTCATGGCGGGAAAAAAGATTGTTAGTAATGGGGTCTACGGTGACCTATTGCTAGCAATACACTTTATCACGTCGACCTCCACGCAATTCCCCTTGGAAACCATCGTGGTTAATTCTAGTGGAATTCGTTACGATGGACTTACTGACCTGCTTTCATCGTCACCTATCATCCCTCACTGGTGCCCCGCCAGTGTATACCGATAGCGCGGGTGAAGTAACCATTTCATTATCACCCATTAAAAATACCCTTATGGGGGAGGCTATGTTCAGCAAACATAAAAAATAAACCCAAATTGAAAACCTCCTTTTATTTAAGTCGGTTGAAAATGATTGATAATTTAAATAATCACCAATATAAGTTTATTGCACCAAAGACATAAAAATAAACAATGACATATAAACAATACAACTGAAATACAGTAGCATGGAGTACAGATCAAAATATACACATAAAGGTACAAAAGGCGGTCTTATCGCTAGGGCAATCTCTTACAGACAACCTTTGGTTAAAGGAGAGCATATAGAAGTGGGTAGGTGGCGGCAAGAGTGAATTATATTTTGACCACATTCAATACACATTTCTTTGAAAAAGTCCAGTTTCATTGATTGAACACTCAAATAAATCTATGCTAATGATTCCGAATTCACTTTGCAGTAAAAACAATGTGTTCTCTTTCTCTCTCTATCAAATTGCACGGTCCATGGTTTATTTTTTTAAGCACGGTCGAGGTGCAATTCTGTTTTCATTGTGGAGTTAGGATTTAGGAAGGCTAGTGGAGCGCGAACGTGTTTTTGTAAAGGAAACAAAATAACGAACGGTCGAATCTAGCACGTACACACTTTGGCTTTTTAAATGTATTAATTCGGCATTTTTTTATTATTTCAGCCATTAATTGT
The DNA here is from genome assembly GCF_026898425.1 of Galleria mellonella. Classification (NCBI taxonomy): domain Eukaryota; kingdom Metazoa; phylum Arthropoda; class Insecta; order Lepidoptera; family Pyralidae; genus Galleria; species Galleria mellonella. Next base: position 2,663,133 of record NW_026441987.1, on the reverse strand, counting down.
TTATCAGACAGTAATGTTATTTAATAAATCACCTGTCCATTTGAAAATTATACAAAATCTCGATTCTATTAAAATTAAACTACGATCCCTTTTATTGGAAAAATGCTATTACTCCGTTAATGGCTTTTGCACTGGCGATTAATGTAAATACCTTATTTAAAAAATTAATGTAATATATATATTACGGATGAAGCTAAGAACAAGGAATTACATAGAAGGAGTGATAAAATTGTCAATTCATAGCAGGTTAGTGTACAGAAAATGTTATACGGCCGTATAACCCTACCAAATTCAGATACAACTTGCGTGCATACTTTTTACATAAACTGTGTTGAATATATAATCTAGTAATGTAAAACTTGTCGTTGACAAATAATTGACATATCAAACATTTTCTATACACTAGCCTGATATGAATTGAGAAAAATAGCAACTGAGGATGTATTTTTCGTCCTCTTTTTACTAATTATATTTGTATAAGAAGAAACGAGCCAACCATATGATTTATAGTTTTTATTTTATCATTCCTTCTATGTATTTCTTTGTTCTTAGGAATGAAATTAACATTGTTTATTGTAAAATATATTTATTGTTATTGTTATTCAATAGTTGTAATATTCAAGTTAATTTTTTTTTGTATGATTATATCTTATTAAAAAAAAAAACAATGTACATTGTTTTTTTTAATAAATGACTAATCACTAATGACTGTTGGACAAAAGCTTTCACCATAAAGGGAGTTTTGCCAGTAGTTGCCACGCTTGGCAGGCGGGTTGGCAACAATTAGGCTTTTAGAGATGTTTTAAGAGGAACGCTGCTGCGCATCCCTCGCCCTCTCTTAGTCGCCTTTTAACACCCACGAGAAAATGAGCGGTGGCCCATTCTATATCTGGGCACACACGGCAACTAAATTCTGCTAATATTTATTAATAAATGTGACAGTTTGTGAAGATGTTTGTATGTTTGTTAAACAATTACGTTACACAAGAATAAAGACAGGATAAATATACAACTAAAATTTACAATATTTTAATTTTTTTTTTATCGTAAACAGATAAACTAAAAAAAAAATTGCAACTTAGATCGACGATTTTCGAAAGAATAAATATTAGTTTTCTTAAGCAGACAAATAAAATTTGCTTCAGGAAAAAAATGCTAAATTAACCTTTCCTTTACCTAATTGTAGTACCCATTAGAGCCTTAATGGTCGTATAATCGTATAAAAAAGTATGAACGTGATAATTATGTAGACGATATTCATCATAGACTTTTCTAGAATTACAAATAGGGTACGCACTTACTTTTTTTACCAATTTAGTGCGTCCCTAGTACGAAAAAAAATAAATGACGCGTCTGAAATTCATCGTAAAAAATCGCCCACTTTTTTCAAGTATTAATGACACAATTCACATGTTTTATCATAGGTATGTTTTATTAATATCAAATTTCTTTATTTTCAGGTAAATTTACCTTAAAATGGATATAGTGGCGATAAAAATAATGTATTTAACAAAATGACAATGCACCAGTGAATCAAAATGGCGGACGCTTTTGGCGGGAAGGTCGCGTTCAGTGTTCTAATTTTGATTGTTTTCGTGGACAGTGCCATCAGCCAAGCGCCTTGGGTTGAGGAAAATGAGGACTTGGGTGAGTGTTTTTTATTTTATTCACGTTTTCCATTTATTCTCAATGGTTAATTTGCACTTTTTTAAATACATGTTTTTTTTATGTACTCTGTCTACGTTTTTATTATAAAAATATAAATTATTATTTATTTTAAACGTGTATAGGCGTTGCATTTTTAGTACAGTACATATTGAAACATGAATAATAATATAATACGGATAATTTTTTTTTTAACTGACAAAGACACCTTTTTGTAGGTTAAAAAGAAGAACAACCCATATCTCTATATACGTGTGGGACCAAGGGTGTTGCAAGTGAACCATACAGCGCCATCTAGTTTCATTCACTGTCATTCTTCCCTTTTGCTTCCATGCGTATACTTATATGGCCGCGCTTTCTTTTCACTCTTTTTGTATTTTGCTTATTTTAAATAATTAAAAAGTTTATCATTATATTATTTTTACTTTTATTCCATCAGGTTATGGGCCCAGCACGCTTCCACTGCGCTGGTTATGGGCCATCAGATTAAAGTAAAATATCAGTGTAAACAAGTTTAGTTTTCCGAATAGTGACCGCGTGTAAAAAAGCTAGGTTAGGTTGCCGGCCACATTTTTTATTTTTTCAGCTAATCCATCAGTTTCTGAAACAATGTCTATAAACACCGTGCCTTTTAGTAAACTGACCGGGAGAGATAATTATAATAGTTGGAAATTTGCAACAAAATCGTACTTGGAGCATGAAGAATTATGGTCGTGCGTGGACCCCGCCAACAAAGAAACCGTTGACCCTAAGAAGGATGTAAAGGCTAAAAGCAAGATTATTCTCCTTGTTGATCCAAGTAATTACCACCATATAGAGCAGGCACAAAGTGCACGAGAAGTGTGGGAAAACCTGCAGTCTGCGTTTGAAGACTCCGGACTTAACAGGAAAGTAGCCTTATTACGTGATCTCATTAATACGAATTTAGATAATTGTACCGATGTTGAAGATTATGTGAATAAAATTGTAACAACTTCCCACAAACTGAGAAATATTGGTTTTAAAGTTGATGATGAATGGTTAGGAACATTAATGTTAGCAGGATTGCCAGATCAGTATAAGCCAATGATAATGGGTCTGGAAAGCTCTCTTGTGAAAATTAGTGCAGATTTTATTAAAACAAAATTGTTACAAGAAGTTAAAAAGGAATCTGATTCTACTGCATTGTACACAAAGCATAGGAATTATCCTCAAAAGAAAGTTACTAATCATAATATTCAGAATAAATCACGAGGTCCCCGTTGCTACAATTGTAACAAATATGGACATATCAGTAAGAACTGTTTTTCTAATAAGAAACTAAATACAAAACTTAATAAAAATTATGCTGCAGTTTTTTCAGCTTACACTACAATGGATGATAGTGACTGGTATGTGGATTCAGGAGCATCGATGCATATGACGAGAAGATCTGATTGGTTGTATGACATTAAGACACCTCCGATACAAAGTATAAAGGTGGCTAATGACTCTTCCGTTATAGTACAGAAGATGGGAAATCTGGATCTCAACCTCTACTGCAATGATGGTAAAGTAAACCCAGTCCAGGTGAGAGACATTTTATTTATACCAGAATTAAGCACAAACTTGCTGTCGGTTAGTCAGTTGGTGAAAAATGGATGTCAAGTTAACTTCCATAGCACTAGCTGTAATATTTACAATAAAGATAAACAATTAGTAGCAACGGCAAGACTCACCAACAATATGTATAAACTAAATACTATTAAAGGAAATGCATATATTACTGCCAATAACAGTAGTGAAAGTTTAGATATTTGGCATCGTAGAATGGGACTGTAAGTCTACTGAAATGAGGTTTGTTGGTTACTGTCAAAATACAAAAGGCTATAGATTATTAGATATTAAAAAAGGAGTAATTATAAAAAGTAGAGATGTAATATTCATAGAAAAGAACCAAATAAATTTGAATCAAGTACCCACCAACACAAATCAGAATATTGAGACTGTTTCATTAAAGTTGGGAATAAGTACTCCCAGTACAGAGACAAAAGTACCAACTCCGAATGAATCCAGGATAGGAAGTGATACACCTACACAAGACACTGACAGTTTTTTGTCTGAGGTTTCATCAGTTTCAAATGACTTGACTTACAATCCTACTAGTACTGAGACAACTGATGATAGCACACTTGAGGATTGCTATACGAATGTCACACTCAGACCAAGGCGTCAATTAAATACACCGAAGTATGAAAAGGCAAATGAATATAATGATAATATATATTATGCATATTTGACTATATATAATGATCCAACAAGTTTAGAAGAAGCCTTATCATGCACAAACTCACAGCAATGGCAACAAGCCATGGATGAAGAATATAAGTCACTGTTGAAAAATAAAACCTGGATATTAACAAAACTGCCCCCTGGTAAGAAAGCAATACCGTGTAAATGGGTATACAAGACCAAAACAGATGGAAATGGAAACATAACTAAATACAAAGCACGATTAGTAATAAAAGGGTGTGCTCAAAAAAGAGGTATAGACTATGATGAAGTTTATTCACCTGTAATAAGGTACACATCACTGCGATACTTACTGGCGCTGGCTACGAAGTATGATATGGACATTGATCACATGGACGCAGTATCTGCATTTTTACAAGGAGATGTAGAAAAGGAGATATACATGCTACAGCCACCTATATATGAAAATGGCAATGACACAGAAGTATGTTTACTAAAAAAATCGTTATATGGACTTAAACAAGCTAGTCGCAACTGGAACAAAAAGCTAAATGCTACACTTAAAGAAATAGGTCTTTCTCGCTCCAATATTGATCCCTGTATCTACTATAAAATTGTTAATGAAGAAGATATAATGTTTCTGGCAATTTATGTAGATGATTTGATTTTATTCACTAATTGTAATTCTACAAAACAGTATATGAAAGAAAAGCTATGTGAAAAATTTAGCATGAAAAATATGGGAGAATTAAAATATTGTATCGGTTTTCATGTAACAAGAGACAGGAAAAATGGTATTATGTATATTGATCAAAGCACATACATTCAAGAAATACTGCAAAGATATGGCATGTCAGACTGTAAACCTGTTAAAACACCAATAGATCCACTTACAAAATTGCATTCCTCAGGCGAAGAAGATGCAATATTAGAAAACATTCCTTATCAAGAGATAATAGGATGTCTACTCTATTTATCTCAAGGCACAAGACCAGACATTAGTTATGTAATAAATTACCTAAGTAAATACAACAATAAACCAGAAGTGAAACATTGGAAAGCACTAAAACGCGTACTGAGATATCTGAAAGGAACTGTCAATTATGCATTGACATACAGGCGACGCGAAAATGAAGATATAGCTCTTGCCTACTGTGATGCTGATTGGGCTAGTTCAGAAGATGACAGACGCTCATGTACAGGCTATACTTTTATTTTTCAGGGAGGATCCATATGTTGGAACTCAAAGCGTCAGCCCACTGTCGCATTATCAACAACAGAGGCTGAATATATGTCCTTGTCGGCATGTACACAAGAAGCACTTTGGCTGAGACAATTGCAAGAACAGTTTTGGCCACATCTTGAAAATAAAACTTTAATTGTTTATTGTGATAATCAAAGTTGCATTAAACTTGCAGGTACTGATGGTTATAATTTCAGAACAAAACATATTGACGTCCGCCACCATTTTCTAAGGGACAAAATAAATGAAAAGAAGATTGAGGTGCAATATGTAAATACTGGCGAGATGGTTGCTGATATACTGACCAAAGCTACTCCCCTAGCTAAGCTAAAATACTGCTTCTGCAAGATGGGCTTATGTTCAAGGGAGGATGTTGCAAGTGAACCATACAGCGCCATCTAGTTTCATTCACTGTCATTCTTCCCTTTTGCTTCCATGCGTATACTTATATGGCCGCGCTTTCTTTTCACTCTTTTTGTATTTTGCTTATTTTAAATAATTAAAAAGTTTATCATTATATTATTTTTACTTTTATTCCATCAAAGGGTGTTCAAAATGAAAATTAGCTGCTCCGTATTACTATGTATTTAAAACTTTTCTTAAAATTATTCAAAAATATATCACCGTTAACCATCTATCTAGAACACCGTAGCAAGAATGAATCTGTTCCTTTCAATCTTTCAATCTTACTTACTCATGCACACTCGTTCATTATACGTTCCGTTACAACAAATATCGAATACATTAAAAATATTTCCTACATACGTATTTACGATTTTACCGTATCTAAGTACGAAAATTATCCAGTATCTATAATGTAAGACTAGATTATAACATAATTCAAATTAATTTACAATTAACGGTTATAAGGTAACAAATGTAAATAAAAAATACAACCGAATTTTGTATCTCCTTCTTTTTATAATCGGTTAAAAAGAACGTTCTATCAGCAAAATTGAGCATAATTCCCAAAGAAACATAGATAGAAAAACAATTAAAAATAAAATCAAGAAACATTGATAAAAAAAAAAAAGGTAAAAAAATATCTCATACTAACATGACAGATGAAAGCGCAGTGTATCAGAAGCTCACATTTACCACATTACCACATTGCCCATGATACCCCCCATGCGTTGCCATTCCTGAGGACTCGGGTGTTATTCCTCTGTACCCTGTAAATTCACGCCATATCCCACCCTTCAAACCGAAACACAGTCATGCAAACACAACTGCTTCACAGTACAAACACGAATGGGACAGAGGTACCCAAGCAATCGACTTTGGTACAAAGTCTCCCTCTGGTGACTGTGCTTCGGCTCGCTGAAAGCGAGCTGTAGATGTGATTGTATCCGCATAGTCATTACGTTAAATTACAATGTGTACTTACAAAACTTTTAACAATAAAACATTTCAAATATGGCGGCTATGAAATTTGAATACCTACGTACAGTTCAAAGATTATTTTCATACTTTGATTGTGTTCCTTGGGGACTTTCATGAATGCTATCCGAGGGTTTGGCAAACAATTACAAAACACAGAATAGTATTGTTCCCAAAACAAACATGGATGTGCATTATTAAATCTTAGTAAATATGTATATCCAACTTAGTTTAGGTAATATTCCTAGTGGGATTTGTGTATGCCATTATTTAACTGTACTAGGCAATATTATACAAAACTTTTTGCGTAAAACAACATCTAAAATGTTTCTTTCCACTTTCCCGCCATTTCATTTTTCCGCCATATTTGAAATGCTAATACGAAAACGTGACTTATGGGGGCTATTATTTTATTTTTTTAAATTAACTAGCTGCTACGAACGGTTATCTGGATTTGCGATAAGGCCAGTGCCACGTTGGGTTTTACTTTTTTTTATTTTTTATGGGGTCATGATTTTGTTATGGTGGTTATTTAAAAATATATACACACGACTGTAAACCGAGATGGTTTATGCATGCAAAAATAATGCCAATCCCACCTATTTGCGCTGTTGGTATAATATGATGTTATATACATATGTTGGTATATGTGGAGTACAGGCCACATATATTATCTGTAGCTATATATTATTATTTACCAAATTCGAAATTGACACGCTTATCTATATTTTCCTTTTGGCTTTCCTTTACGGCCCTAGTCTTCTAAGTTCCTTTGACTATTATATACATATTTCCAATTGCCATTCCTGGTTTCCTTTGTCGCCCACAGTATAAAATACCAAATAGTAAACATAATAAAGTTTTTATACGTAATTTACGAGTACTATTAATTTTACTACAAAGTAACAGAAGCGTTGACAATTGATTCGATTAATTTTTAATAAATTGGTAGTTAATATTTCACAAAGGGATAAGTTATTAAATCAAATTTTTTCACGCTTCAATAGTAAAATATTTTTCATGCATCAAAAATTACCAATTTTCCCAACAATATCAAGTACAAACTTTTAGTTTAATAATTTTATTTATATATATAATATGTAGTTATATATTAGTCTAGCTTTCTCGATCACATAATTACATGTAAGTTAAAGCGGTAGTTATTATATCATCTAACTAAATGGCTTTTGGACAAACTTTTTTATAATATTACTAGCTGACCCCGTAAACGTTGTTTTACCACTTATTGCGAAATATAAAAATCGCGATTAAAAGACAGGGATTGATCGTAAAACGGTGAAAATTTTAAGTTGTGTTTATTTTTCAAAGCTAAATCATAATGAAATAAAAATGGAAACATTTATTAAAAAAATTAAAAAAAAAAATTTTGGGGAGGGTAACCCTTATCATTGAGGGGTATGAAAAATAGATGTTGGCCGATTCTCAGACCTACCCAATGTGCACACAAAATTTCATAAAAATCGGTAAAGCCGTTTCGGAGGAGTTTGGTAACAAACATCGTGACACGAAAATTTTATATATTAGATAAGAAGGAATATCTTGAGTGTTAAGCGTGACATTTTAATTATTTTTTACCCCTTCTATTGACATTTTTCTATTTTGTAAATTTATTGTATTAGTTGTTATGTGCAGATAAATGACATAATGTAATGAAAGTAGTAACCGTCGCCTATAGACATGAGCAGTACTATGGACCCATGCGTTGCCATTCCTGAGGACTCAGGTGTTATTTCTCTGTACCCAGTAAATTCACGCCATATCCCACCCTTCAAACCGAAACAGCCATGCAAACACAACTGTTTCACGGTTGAAACACGCATGGGACAGAGGTACCCAAGCAATCGACTTTGGTACAAAGTCTCCCTCTGGTAATCGTCCTCGTATTCTTATGGTTAGGTTAAGTTAGTAGCTAATTGTTGCATCCTTTTTGGAGTCATATTGCGAACAATTAGGAAAGAGGGGAAGAGGGAGACCAAGGCATAGTTACATCAGGCAGATCAAGGAAGAAGTTGGTGTGGTGTCGTATCGTATTAAGATGTGAAGAGACTCGCTGAAAATCGTAGTGAGTGGCAACAGCTCCATCGAAAAGAGCGCAGCTCTTAAATAGGATAGATTTCGAACAACAAAAGCGTTATATTATAGATCTACGGAATCTAAATTAATAATTTGAAAACAGTGAGGGGTAGAACGTAAATAAATCCATTGTTTGCATATTTAATTTGCGTTGCAGCTGAGAAATCTGGCTCATTTGAATTTTATTATTTTTCGTATACCAAAAACGTGTTTTTGGCTGAAACAATTTTCTTTATAAACTCATGAATAAGTATAGTGAATTGCTTGTTTGGCATAACATATAACGCAGTGTAGAACGACCCCCCACTAGATGGAGTGACGACTCAAATGCATTGCAAGGAGTCAGTGGATGCAGGTGGCTCAGGATCGTTCTTTATGGCAGTCTATGGGAGAAGCCTATGTTCGACAGTGGACAGATAATGGCTGAAATGATGGTGAATGATAACATATTGCCATGTAGTCTTGGGATAGAATGGACCATCCCTTCCTTTCTCGTGAGTGTCGTAAGAGGCCATTAAAGGAACTTAATTGTGGAGGGGTGGGCAGCAGCGTCTCTCTTAAAACATCACCCATCCTAACGGCAGTTGGCGACCCGTCTGCCAAATATGGCAACTACTGGTAAAACATTCTAATAGTGGGATACATATGTTCAGCAGTGGACAGTTAACGGCTAATATAATATTAACATTTATTATCCCAAACATATAAAATAAATGTTATATTTTATACAGTTTTTATAATAGATCAGCTGTTGCCCGCGACTTTGCTCGCGTGGTGGGGAAACACTGCACCTTGTGTTTTTCCTTTATGTTTCAGTTTTCAAAAATAATTTGTCAGCTGATAGTTACGTTGTTTTTTGATGGGTGATTGTGGAACGGTGACCCCTACGCGCTATAGATATTCGCTACTGTAGTTTTTTATACTACAAAACAAGCATACAGCCCGTCTAATGGTAAACGCCTGCAATACTAGGGGTGTCACGTGCGCGTTGCCAAACTTGAAGAACGTTTGAAGTAAAAACTTTAAATAGTTCTTTAAAAAATTATGCATAAATAATGACGAATTCTAATTAGCAAGTCCGACAACTGTTTTAATTATGACCGATGGTAGACTTTCAAAGTCGTATTAGTTTTAGAAGCTGCCTCTATTATTACTTTACATTTTATCTTGTAAAAAGTTATGTACAAGTTTAAAAAGATTCGTATTTTGAGAGACTTTGTACAAAAATCGTTCGCTTGGCCACCTCTGTCGCATTCGTGTTTTTCTGTTTTTGTTTTGATAAAAAAGTAGCCTGCTTTGTTCTTCAACGTTTTGTTATAAACAAATGAATAAACAAACAAACTGATAGTTACATCTTAGTAATATTTATTAATATATGTCTTCTTTTCATTTAAGAGTTTCCTTTTGTCGTTGCAACTAATTCATGCATCTTCCTCCAGCCAGCTCTATCCCAGGTCATATCCTTGACCTCCCTACACGACATGACACCTAGTGTTTCCTTTATCTGTCCCATGTAGTTATTCCTCGGTCTTCCTCTTTCTCTTTTGCCCTATATTTTTTCTTCTACTATGCTCTTCAAAAAATCGTCATGTCGTATAAGATGGCCCAGCATTTTGCCTCTTCTATTCTCTATTTATGTATGTATGTTAAGGAAATAAAGAGTCAGTGATAAGCTGTCCCCGTGACCTCGTCCGCGCGGTGGACGAAATTAGCTAAATTCGTAGAAACATTATCATTGCAGGCACGTCCGCGATATCGTCGCGGGAAATTAAAAGAGTCACCATGCAATTGCATACAATTTGCCCTCCCATATATATATATATATATATATATATATATATATATATATATATATATATATATATATATATATATATATATATACACAAGGAATAAACGAGCATGCGATTCACCTGATGGTAAGTGACTACCGCCACCCATGATCACCCGCAACACCAGAGACGTCGCAGGTATGCTGCTGGCCTTTTAAAAAGGAATATGCTCTTTTTCTGAAGGTTATGATGTCGTATCGTAGAAGAAAGTGCCTTGAAAAACGCACGGTTTTCAAAAATAATTTAACAATTTTCAATGTTTTTGACTAATTATTTAAAAGTTTCTATACTGGCCAACTAGAAGGTAATATTGTTATAAAGCCATCACGGAATAATTGAATTTTTATAGCAAAAATGTATTTGAAAAAGTAACTGCAAAGCTTTTAAAGTTAGATTTTTAGGTATGCAAATATATTTTATGATTTATATATTTAAAATATTTTTATTGACCGAATAAAAATATGGCACAAAAGCGGAGCTAATGCTGGTAACATTCTCTGTCAGTCAACCTTTGGGGTGAATAGTGAATCACGAACGTAGTACTTCATTGTTGGGATAAGTAATGTTAATGACAATATATATATATATATATATATATATATATATATATATATATATATATTTTGTAAGTTATATATAATATAATGAATTTATAAATGTTGTGAGCAAGGCAACTTATCTCTGACAGAGATCTCTTCCAGTCGACCCTATACAGTTAGAAAGCATGTCGTTAGCGGGCAGCTGAAGTGCTACAACTAATAATACATAAATACATACACTATAAATACATATAATACCTACATACTTATATAATAAATGTTAAAATAAATTAATATACTACTTACATTAGAAATTTAGTTTAATGATTTTAAAATTAGACAGTTCAGTTAGAAAAATAAAAAAAAATATAATTCAAGGGAAAGAGAATGTGATTTCAACCTTTTCTTGTAAGAGGTAATAGAGGGACTCTCTTGTATGTGGGAAGGGAGTTTGTTCCATAACTGGACAGCTCGATACGAACAATTATGAGAAACGGCAAAACACAGTGGGTTTGTTTAATTTGGTTTGATTGTGGTTTATTTCCCGTTATATATATATATATATATATATATATATATATATATATATATATATATATATATATATATATATATATATATATATATATATATATATATATATATATATATATATATATATATATATAACGGGAAATTAACGAAACCACTGTGTTTTGCCGTTCCTGATAATTGTTCCAACTTCGCTAGTACTTGTCACGCTTGGCAGGCGGGATGGCAACAATTAGACTTTGGCGAAGTATAAGGATAAACGTTGCTGCCCATCCCTCGACCATAAAGCTCCTATAGTCATCTTGTACGACGCCCACGGGAAAGGAACCGGTGGCCCATTCTATATTGCGACCACATGACGGTATTAATTAACATATACCAACGTGGAATTAACACGAAATATTGCTCTCTCGAGATAAATTTTATAAAGCTTTACATATTATACATTTCAGGGGCTTTTGATTGGAATATCGGTTGTAATATTCATTTTAATGACAATATTAATGAGGTCGCTTTTTCAATAACCAATTGGGACCCGGCACTCACTCGATTATGTTGATCGTGAAACGGATTTATTTTGTTAAACCGAATTTTAGCGGGGAAAGGGATTGTTAGTAATGGAGACTAAGAATCCCATTGCTAGCAATATACCTAACCAGGTCGACCTCCACGCGGTTCCCCCTGGAAACTATCATGATTAATTCCTGATGAATTCATCATGATGGGCTAACTGACCTGTTTTCATTTTCATCGATCACCCTTCACTGGTGCCCCGCCAGCGTATACCGTTAGCGCCGGCGGGGTTACCATACCATTTCACCTATCAAAAAAAACACCGAATTTTACATCCCCAAAGTGCTCGTACGTATTATTAAATATTATCAGTTAATTTCAATAGTTTATGTGTAGATACTTTTATTATAATATTACTAGTTGTTTTCTGCGACTTTGCATTCATAAATTTGTATATAAAGTGTCTAAGTCCTAAGTTAAGGATATAACCTATTTATAATAAGGATGTACCAAATTTCATACAAATTTCTTTCAATCTTTTCAATTTCACATTTTGATAAAGACGGAAGCTGTTGGGGAGACCTTTGTCCAGCAATGGGACCCTACAGGCTATACGATTGTTTGAATATTAGTAGGTTAATATTACATACTTTTCCCCGTAACTTCGTACATCTGCAAGTATCGGAAGAAGTGCATCAAATAATTCAGTGTTTCTTTTAATGGACGAATTTGAAATGCGCCTGCTTATGTTAACGGTATACAATGGTTGGGCACCAGTGGAGGATGAGACTTGAGATGAAATCAAGCTAACTGGTTCATGAAGGCAAATTTGTTAAAAGTAACCACAATGGTTGCCAGGGTGTCCATATAATCCTGTGATGATAGGGTGGGATGGACATTCCCCACCCTAACTAAGAGAGGAGGCCTGCCTTACACCACCTACAGGGCGGGCCGTCGCGTTGGATACTCGGTAGTCGTACAAACGGGAACCCGGGATCCAACATAAGCGCCTCGAGGTACGTCGTGTGGTTTTTAGTGGGTACGAATCCCACACACCCCAGCTGCCCTCCCTCCGGCAGATGGGACGGTCTTTCCGAAGATTTTCCACACGTTAAACAAAAAAAAAAGCTGTCCATATAAACGTGCACCTGTTAGGAATTATTGATAGTTGTGGGGGTAACCTCTTCAATCCTTTCCCCCCAAATCAAATCACTACGTTTTCAAACCAGATATCATCTCAAATTCGTAACAATCTAGATATCATCTTAAAAAGGATTCTACATAAGGATCCGACAATAAAAGAATAACAGTTGTAGCGTCAAATATCGGCAGAGTGAGCATCGTGCCTTTGCCTAATCCAGAAGTACGGACATAACCAAAATGGCTTCAACGTCGAAGATTACATTCCATCTGGCACATAAACCCGTCCCAAGGATTACGCCGCAGTCCATTCGCCAACAATATTTACTATTATATCGACGATAACTGTCTTACATTATGGGCAGCCAGAAACAAATGTGAAAATAGTAAAAAAACGAAATTGGCCGTATAAATATGGCTGTGCAGTTATATATTCCTTGATTTTGTTTTTTTTTTATTTTCATCATTTTGCGGGATTGGGTACAGAGAATAAAGTGCATACAGCCTAGTCTGAGGTAGGTAGTAGTTCTTTTTGTCTGTGTTTTTGATGAAAATATAGATAGAAAGATAATTATTAACATTTTTATTTTTTAATTTTGTAGTGCAGCGCGTGAATTATGTTCTGGAATTAGATATGGCTTTGCGTAGTTCAATTTTATACTAGGAAAGCAGGACATCTGAAGAATGAATGAAATGCAGTCAAGAGATTGATTATTTTCATAATAGTTATTATATGTAAGAGACTGAATTAATTTTAGTCGATGGTGGTGCATATCAAATTGACAATGTCTTTAGATCTCTAAGATTGATCCATTGAGTGTAGAATAAAAGTTTTGGGACTTAACGGAACCCATTCAGATCATGAGTCGAAAAAAAACATGAATCTCTCTAAACCATGTACCATTTGCTTCAAGAGATACCTCCCATTGTGCAGCCCACTTATTCTTGATGGCACTTTTAAGAGTAGGCAATAAATCTATGTAAGGAATAGCAATATCCTTCGGCAAACTGTCACATGTTACAACTGCCTTCGACAAAGGCTGCATTTTCATTGCCTCATACATTTATGTGAGGAGTCCGCATAAGAGCCACTAGCACTTGTTTTGTGAGCAAATCTTCAAGCTGAATTCATATTGTTTCAATTATATGACCAAAAAAAATATTCAATTTAATAATAATTTATTAAAATATTATATATTTATTTAAAAATTAAATATCATTATTATATGATCTGTAATTGGCAGCATACTTTTTTTTTGCATTTATTTGGGAAAATTAACAGAGAAAAAAAAAAAGAATAATACATAATATTACTTATAATGTTGAATACTGTTTTTTTTATATATGTAAATACGTTTCAAATTCATAGATCAAATATAGTACCTATTCGCATAGCAATAAATTTTTACGTTCAGTTACAATGTTATGATGTTCAGATATGTCATATTCTTCCAATTTTTTATTATTTTTTTGAAGCGTCCTAGAACGGCAAATAAGCGGACGGCTCAATTGATTAAAAAAAAAAAAACTATTAAAATTAAACAATCATATTCGAGAACTTGTGTTAGATTCTCATTAAAAACACACCAAAGGACTATGAGATTTTTCGTAGATATAATTTATTTATTTATTTATTTATTCATTAGTACAAATATGTGTACATAGCGGAGTTAATGCTAAAAGCATTCTTTCCCAGTCAACCATAGGGAAGTGTCAGAATACACGAATGCGGTACTAGTAATTATTGATATACATATATATATATATATATATATATATATATAGTTCATATTTATAGTTCATTCCCATAATCCTTTGGTGACATATTATTTGTAAATTATATATATAAACGAATAAATATATATGAATAACAAATATACTTACACATATATGATATATACTATATTATACACGATAATTGAGAATAATATAATTATATAGATCCTAATGAACTAATATATATATATATATATATATATATATATATATATATATATATATATATATATATATATATATATATATATATATATATATATATATATATATATATATATAGTGCATATTTAACATATAGTTCATTCCCATAATTCTTTGGTGACATATTATTTGTAGGTTAAAAATATATAAATCTGGATAGTGGAGCTATGTGTCTATAAATAGATTTTGATGTCGCTGCAAAGTTTTTGTTGTACATATTTTATATTGGACAGTTAAAAAGGTTTAACATACAATAGTGTACTTATCCTATAGAAGGATCTCTAACATGCAACCTTTGATAATCAGATAGGAATCTATAGCATATACGTGGGAGAACGTTGTGTAGCCTAAAAACTCTAATATGCCCGAATTACGATCGGAAATTGATATCTAATATGGAAAGGTCGTAGAACTACTAACAATAGCAGTACTCAATCCTCAAATGTTAGAAGTCGCACGCATACTAATGGTAGCGGAATTAAACAAAATAATCCTAATGAACTAACCAGTAATATGGACTTCCGCAAAATAACACCTAGCACAGTAGAATATTTTCGAAACCTTATTGATTTGGATGTAGCTTACAAATCAAAACACCTACAGCCGGCCGAGGTGGCCATCTTGCAGATGTAATAAGAAATTCGACTGAATGTGTACATCGATAATCCCAGGAGTGATAACGAATTCAAAGCGCGCCCCGCCAGCGACGAGACGAATACAAAACCTGCGTTGAACAAATCTAACCAATGATTAACTTATGTACGCTTTTGTATCACACACACGACAAGAATATAGTGGCTATGTGACGTTTTCTTAATTTGATACGCCAGCATTACGTTTGTGGACTGCGGTGAAGGATTTTTAAAGAGCTCCCGAAATGAGAAGGCTCTAGATCCGATATAAATTTTATATTTGTGTACATTGTGTGATTTGGGTTTCTGCTTTGAAGCTGATGTGTACACAGCCATGCGTGTTTTGCTTTGAAGGGTAGGATAATATAGTGAAATTGCAAGGTGAAATTCCATACACCAAAGTCTTGGGGGTGAAAAGAATGTCAGTAATGGGGATTAGCAATCTCATTCTACCTCTACGCTATTCTCCTCAGAAACTATCGTGGTTAATTATTCTTGAATTAATCACGATGGTTCAACAGATCTTCTTTATCCTAATTCATTATTCCTCACTGGTGTCCCATCAGCGTATACTGATTGTGAAGGTGAAGTTAACGGGAATAACGAGATACGCTGGCGGAGCACCAGTGAAGGGTGATAGATAAGAATGCAAACAGGCCAGTTAGCCCATCATGATGAATTCATCAGGAATTAACCATGATAGTTTCCAGGGGGAGCCGCGAGGAGTCGACCAGGTTGGGTATATTGCTAGCAATGGGATTCTCAGTCTCCATTACTAACAATCCCTCCCCCCCCCCCCCCCCGTAACCATATTATCCACGCCTAGTAAGCATAAATATTAATACGGGATTAATTCGAAACGAATTATTGTCAATTTTTTCCATTTGTATAGAAATGTAACTATAATTATGGCTTTATTGAATTGGATACAAATCGAATAAAAGGCACCGTTCTTACATAGCATTTTTGAGAAACGTTAATTTATCCGAAAAACGACGTTCCAGTTTCATAAACAAGAAACAAAATGGATAATTATTTTTTACAGATCTATTTCTTTTAACGCGCCACCTACCTACTTATGCTTTAATTCTTTCTACCCAAAGGTTGTCTGGAAGAGATTGCTTAGCAATAAGACCGCCTTTTGTACTACACTATACGTATTGAAAATTGTTCAACAAACCCTGTTATGTTAAATAAATAAATAAAATAAATAACTTCTTCTTTAAAAAAAAAAGCGTTCACGCTCAATTTTTTACTTTATCCGAGCAGTAAGTGCTTTATATTATTCTCAATTTCGTGTATAATATAGTATTTATCATATATGTGTAAGCACATTTGTTATTTATATATATTTATTCGTTTATATATGTAATTTTAGTATGTATGTATATCAATAATTAGTAGTACCGCATTCGAGTATTCTGACACTTCTCTATAGTTGACTGGGAGAGAATTCTTTTAGCATTAAGTCCGCAATGTACACATATTTGTACTAATAATAGCTAAATTGGCGAGGTGTAAATGGTTTATTTCTAAGCGATTCAGAAATAGTAATTATTCACTCGATTAATGTATTTATTTTTGTATTTCTTATGAGATATGAATGAATGAGTATACTTTATTTGCATTATACAATATAGGAAATAAGCAAGGCAATTTACAAACACAACATTACAATTGTATAAGTACAGTAAGGCGGTCTTATAGCTGAGAGCAATCTTTTCAAGACGACCTTAAGGTAAAGGAGTAATTATAATTATTATTAATGGAGATATCCTAATCGAATCGTAAACTGATTTTGATTGTAAACGTAACTTTTTTTTTTTTTAATTATTATTAAAAGAAGGGAAGGGATTACTTCTTCCCTTAATTATTATAAAGAGAAGGAATAATCCTATTATTGTTATAAATGCGAAAGTTTGTGAGGATGGAAGGATATTTGTTACTTTTTAATACAAAAACTATTGAATGGATTTAAATGGAATTTAGTACTGGGGTAGGTTACGTAGGGTAGGTAGGTACATTCTGCTTTACCTTCTTACCACCGTCTACAACTTACTGTCTGGGAGGAAAGGGATTGTTAGTAATAGAGACTGAGAATCCCATTGCCGACTCCCATTGATGACTGAGAATCACATTGTTGACTGAGAAGCCCAGAGCAATATACCCAACCAGGTCGACCTCCTCGCGGTTCCCCCTGGAAACTATCATGGTTAATTCCTGATAAATTCATTATGATGGGCTAACTGGTCTGTTTTCATTCTCATCTATCAGCCTTCACTAGTGCTCCGCCAGCGTATCCTGTTAGCGCAGGCGGGGTTACCATACCATTTTCACCCATCAAAAAAAAAAAACTACTTATTGTTTTCTTCTATCAGAGCTTTGTGTCCGCATGCAACAGTATGCATGCATGGTAGTACTTGAATTATTTATTTTGTTAATTTTTGTAAATGTTTACAAATAATTAAACGTGAAAATAAGGTTGTTTATTTGCTACCCCTTAGCACCTTAACGGCTTGACCAATCTCTATGAAATTTGGAATAAATGTACTTTTTTTTAATGGATAATAATGAAATGGTAACCTGCGCTAACGATACACAATGGTGGGGCACCAGTGAGGGATGACAGATGAGAATGAAAATGTACAAAAGTTGATTGCTTGGGTACCTCTGTCCCATTCGTGTTTCAACCGTGAAGTAGTTGTGTTTCTCTAACAATCCCTTCCCCTCTTTGTAAAGATGGGATATAACAGTGAAATTACAGAATACGAAGGCATAAACACTATTGTATTTTTAAATACAGCAACGCGTAAGAGATGTTACGGGCGTCACTGTATACTCTATAGGCGATGGTTAAAAATTCTTATTTAACTAATCCAATATTATAAACATCAGAACCTCGTTTTCCGAAGTTGGTAAAACTCTTACCGGTATTCAGAATCTCCACTCAATCACTCAGGAGTGCGTTAAGTTACATTTTACGAGGGTTCCGTAACAAAATTTACATACAAATAGTTCATATACGCTCAGCCTATTATAGGCCCTGATGAAAATGGCCCAGAGTTACCGTTAAACTTGTTTAATACAACCCACCTTTGTTAACTTAGTTTACTTTTGAACTATCCTTTCTAACTTACTAAATAGCATTAATATGAAAATGAGATACGTAAGAGATTTTAAATGTCGTGTGAATTTTATAATTAATATAATGATTATTAGTGCTGGTCACATAGCTCGAAGAACCGGCAACCGACGGGGTAGAAAGGTTCCCGAGTGGTGACCGTGTACGGGTAAATGCAGTGTAGGACGACCCCCCACTAGATGGAGCGATGACCTGAAATGCATTGCAGGGAGTCAATGGACACAGGTGCCTCAAGACCGTTCTTTATGGCAGTCTATGGGGGAGGCTTATGTCCAGCAGTGGACGGATAATGGCTGAAATGATGATGACGATGATGTAATTATTAATCAATTAATAATAATTATTTTTGTAATCAATTAAATATCGCTAGTTAATAGGTATTATCCATACCTTTATAGAAATATCTATATAATATCTATATAGAAATATATATATATATATACTTTGTACAAAAGTTGATTGCTTGGGTACCTCTGTCCCATTCGTGTTTCTACCGTGAAGCAGTTGTGTTTGCATGGGCTGTGTTTCAGTTTGAAGGGTGGGATATGGCGTGAATTTACAGGGTACAGAGGAACAACTATTGTAATCTTTTGGAGGAAACAATAAAGAGTATCTATCTATCTATCTATCTATCTAACAACACCTGAGTCCTCAGGAATGGCAACGCATAGGGGGTATCATGGGCGAAACAGTATACTCTGTTATGTCCATGGTACTGCTCATCTCTATAGGCGACGGTTACCACTTTCCATCAGGTGGACCGTCAGCTTGTTTGCCATTCTAAGCTGTATAAAAAAAAAGTTACATGAACGAAGTCGCGGATCAAAGCTAGTAGATTGATAATTATTAAAAGATAATATTATTTAATTAACATACATTAAAAAACCCATTGCCTACAGCTGTAGTACTAAATTGAGGCCTCTAATAAATTGATGTACTTGCGTCATCTATTCCATCTACGTCTCTGCCGCAACGCTCTCAACCTAGATGATTTGGTATTCATTAGCTCAACCGTACATTAACTAGTAAATGTAGATGTAGTCGATCTTAACATTAGTCAATTAACGAGCCGGAACCCGACATCCCCCACGGGAATGGAACTGCTTCCATACGGAGCCAAGATCTGAAGGCCTACCATGAAATGTTTTCCAAAATTTCGGAGCCGAACGAAACACAAATTTGATGTTAAAATTACGTAATACATACTGTTTAAAAATATTAACAATGTTAATATATCGTTCTTATGGACTTTTATAGAAGGATTTATGACGAACGAAATGTTAAGCTCCATTTATTGGATCGATACGGTATGGACAAAAACACGTAATTGAGTCCAAAAATTCGGATTTTCATGTAATAACATGGTAGACCATCTGTCTAGGTTTATTATACATATGATACTAGTTTTTGCACGCGACTTCGTACGCTTAGATTTTACCTTTATAGGCAGAGTTTAGATAGGACAGACAGGAAAGAAGGTTCTTGAGTGGCGACCCGTACCAACAAGCGCAGTGTAGGAAAGTAATGTGTGTAACAAAAGGGTAGCCAACTTGAAAGGTTTTAATTTCCTAGTTTTTATAACGAATTATTAATTATTAAAGCAAATAAATAAGCCCCCCCCCCCTCCAAATTCCAAATTGCGCTACGTAATACTGGAACACCCCCTCATAAGCTATTTAACATCACCCAGGGCGAAGTTGCGGGATGCAGCTAGTATTTACATCTATTATACATGGTGAGATTCATTCTATGGCGTTTCAAAGATCAACTCCTGAAGACCTTTTTTTATTAATTTCTTTGCAATCGATGGGATTCAGTGCGAAGGACGGAAGGAAGTCCTCCCGTGTCGGTCCCATATAAATTTGTGATTATATGACGATGCCGTTTACTTTGCAGGGCAAAATTATGATTATTGTGAAGCAAAGTCCGTCCGCTTTGAAATTTTTCAATCGTACATTAATTATTTTTATTTTATAATATAAATATTTATTTTTTGACATTTATTTTTTGAATTGACAAGTTTTTATTCCTTATTTACTAATACTTTCAAATTAAAGTAGACGTAGTTGTGTTTGCATGGCTGTGTTTCGGTTTGAAGGGTGGGATACGGCGTGAATTTACTGAGTACAGAGGAATAACACCTGAGTCCTCAGGAATGGCAACGAATGGGGGGTATCATGGACGAAACAGTGTACTCTGATATGTCCATGGTACTGCTCATGTCTTTAGGCGACGGTTACCACTTTCGATCAAGTGGGCCGTCAGCTTGTTTTTCATTTTAAGTTGTATAAAAAAAAAACTACATTACATAGATATAAAAAAAAAAAAACATATATAGACATTGATGTATATTATTCACTCCTGTTGGAATCTGCTCTTATTTTTTCACCTCTTAATTCTTTAAAATCCTATCGTTATGAAAATTGATGTGCACGTACTATTTGTTTTTTTTTTTAATGGGTGACAATGATATGGTCACTCCGCCTGCGCTAGCGGTATACGCTGGCGGGGCACCAGTGAGGGATGATAGATTAGGATGAAAGCAGGTCAGTTAGCCCATCCTGACGAATTCAACTAGAATTAACCATTTTGGTTTCCAGGGGGAACCACATGGAGGTCGACCTGACAGGGTATATGGCTAGTAATGGGCCTATTTGACTCCATTATTAACAATTTCTTTCCCCCCGCATTATTTGGGTCGGAGAAGCATATATGTTATTATTTGTCCCGACCAATGAACATTTCCGTCACGCGAACGACGTCGCGGGAAAAATTTAGGCATCAATATGTGTTTAAAATGTAATATTGAAAAAAGAGAATGTGGTAAGAAAAATACATCGCTATTCACTCTCTCTGTTTACCGTAACGGTTGACTGGTAGAGAACGCCATCAGGCATTTAGTTCGCCCTGTAGATATATTTTAATGTATGCAGAAATATAAATAAATATATACATATATTTGTGTATATGTGTAAATTTTAATATACATGTATATACTAGTATCGCATTCGAGTATTCTTTCTTACACTTCCCTAAAGTTGACTGGGAGAAAATGCTTCTACTATTAACATCGCCTTGTACACATATTATTTTATACATACTAAAGAATAAATAAATAAATACTATCAGATATAAGATGGAATTGTTTGTGTTAATATTACATAACTTCTGTTTGCCCTCCTGATGTACTTACAAGTGACTGGTTCAGCAAATATTTACTGAAAATCTGTAACATAATTTGTTTGTACAAATTCACAAATATTTCTCTTGGAACTTTTTCACAAATCAAATACATCATTTAATTCGTATCGTTGTTAGGGCTCTTAACTTATAGATTTATTTAAATAAATTTATTGTCTACTAGCGCTTCGCCCTGGCTTCGCACGGATAGTTTAGAATAAAAAAAAAATTAGAAATAATCTTCACTCAAACAGACTTATTTATAAAATCTTTCATATTGTAAATTTTTTTTATGAGTATACCATATATATTATTAAGGATTGTTTAAGCCGTTAAGGCGCAATAAGATAACAACCTTATATCGCCTTAACAGCTTAACTTTGTTTGTTAACAAACACACTCACTTTTACATTTCTAATATTAATAAGGATTGTTTAGGCCGTCAAGGCGCTATAAGTTTGTTACCTTATAGCGCCTAAACGGTTTAACTTTGTTTGTTAACAAACAAACACACTTTTACATTTATAATATTAATAAAGATTGTTTAGGCCGTCAAGGCGCTATAAGTTTGTTACCTTATAGCGCCTAAACGGTTTAACTTTGTTTGTTAACAAACAAACACACTTTTACATTTATAATATTAATAAAGATTGTTTAGGCCGTCAAGGCGCTATAAGTTTGTTACCTTATAGCGCCTAAACGGTTTAACTTTGTTTGTTAACAAACACACTCATCTTTACATTATTAATATTAGTAAAGATTGTTTAAGCCTTTAAGGCGTTATAAGGTAATAATAATATAATAGCCTTATAACGCCTTAACGGCTTCACTTTGGTAACAAACAAACTCACTTTTATATCACTATTTATATATAATAAATCTGTAGAGGTTGAATGTCTGTAAATGGAAAAAAAAAAACGCTAAAAACTGAGTCAGGGGGATATCAGAAGTGAAATAATACACATCTAGATTTTTTGCAAATTTTTTTCTTTGTCTGTTTGTGCAGGCTAATCTGCGAAACTATGGTACCGATTTAAATGAAATTTTGCATGGTGGTACCTTACATCCCCGGTCAATATTTTGGGCACTTTTAATCACGAAAAATTAAGGAGTTCCCGTGGGACAGTTAAAAAACTATAGTAACATTTGTTAATTTTGGTCCAATATTCCCAGACATAATAAATAGATATACGTATCTATACACATCGATACATACTAAACAGAAATAACAAATACCACGCGGACAAAGTCGGGGGCATCAGTTAGTTTATAATATAAGTAAGGATTACTATCACAGATTGGGCATTATAGTGTTTAAAATACACAACGGTTACACAGTTTATCTTTGTAACGAATGGTAAGGCAGTATTATGCAAATACGCTTTTGTTCGTAGCTCGTTCTGTTTTCGGACACTTGTGTATTATCTTCACGCTTAACTGTTTGGTGGTTCGCATAAATTTAATTTGGATTCACTAATTTACAATGTGTTTTACGTTGGAGTTAATTGATTGTAGTCGAGATATATTTTTTTTATGCAACTTAGAATGTCAAACAAGCTGACGGCCCACCTGATGAAATGTGGTCGCTTATAGACATGAGCAGTATCATGGACATACAGGGTGTACTGTTTAGCTCATTATACACCTCATGCGTTGCTATTCCTGAGCACTCAGATGTTATTTCTCTGCACCCTGTAAATTCACAGCCATGTCCCACCCTTCAAACCGAAACACAGCCATGCAAACACAACTGTTTCACGGTTGAAACACGAATGGAAAAACGTTGCCCAAGCAAACGACTTTTGTACAAAGTCAAATGGTAAAATGGTATTTTACGTTATGCCACTTTAAATTATAATGTTTTAACTGTAACTCTTACGTGTTATCAATGATAACACCAGAGGGAGACTTTGTACAAAAGTCGATTGCTTGGGCACCTCTGTGCAGAGGAATAACACCTGAGTCCTCAGGAATGGCAACGCTTGGGGGGTATCATGAGCGAAACAGTATACTCTGTTATGTTCATGATACTGCTCATGTCTATAGGCGACGGTTACCACTTTCCATCAGGTGGGCCGTCAGCTTGTTTGCCATTCTAAGTTGTATAAAAAAAAAACGTTGGAACTGAAACATGGTCCTTCCTAGACGGTTGCCTGTACGTCAGCTTGTTGGTCATTCTAAGTTGCTTTTAAAAAAAACTATGCGTCATTTTTTCTTGCATCACTTTTAAATAAACCATTATTTTAAACATTTATAAGTTGTAACGATTATTCATAACTTGCTGTATCCAACAGTTTCGTCCGCTTGAATTCATTATTTTCCTTTCCCTTTCCCTTGGGAATTATGAGAAATCCCCTCTTAGCTCTCGCCTAAATTATACAATTAAATTTCTAGACTAGATCCGGTGGTTTAGACTTTGAATTGTATATCAGTGTAGTGTCGTGAACTAATTTTTACCCCCGACTTCGTCTGCGTAAACGATTGTATTGATGGATTGATGAAATTGATTAATTATATGATATGTAAGTGGCAACTATAGTTTTTTTTTAATAGGTGATAATTTTTTTTAATAGGTGGTAGCCCCGCTTGCGTTAACGGTATGCGTTGACGGAGCACCAGTGAGGAATGGTGCGAAAAACTACGAAATATGCTTATTGAAAAGTGTTTTTAGACGATAAAAGAATTTGTAAGTCTCAATGGTAGATTAGACTAAGAATGCACTCTATGTAATAATATTAATAATATGACATGTACGATTTTAATGCTTTATAACTATAATATCGAATATTTTTAAATGTTGACATAATTAACTAATTCAATGTAACAATTAATATGTATTTAGAATAATTATTTGGACATACATAATTGATAAATTTTTACTTAACATGTGCTAAGACAAAATTTGCATGCCTTTAGATAAGGCGAAATGTGTAGCTCAGTTACCATTTAAGACCTTTGTACCACATTTCGAGCAAATAAATTATTCTTATTCTTATTCTTATGACAGGTGAGGATGAAAAGACAGATCAGTTAGTTCATCATGACGAATTCCACTAGAAATAACCACGTCGGTTTCCAGAGGAACCGCGTGGAGGTCGACCTGATAGGGTGTAACGCTAGCAATGGGTCAATTAGACCCGTTACTAACAATCTCTCTCCCTCGGCGATTAAGGGTTAACGAGGAATGGGTAGCAGCGTCTCTTTAAAAATATTTCTAAAGCCTAACTGCGGTTGCCAATCCGTCTGGCAAGCATGGCAACTACTAAAACTACAACCCCCCCCCCCTAAGGGAAGGCTTATGTTCAGCAGCGGACAGTTAAAGCTGATACGATAATATGATATGACCTGATGGCGTCAGGTCATATCATATCAGGTCCTCTTGCTGTAGAGCTGAAGTTCTTCCTCACTTCTTGGGTGCATTGGCATACTTCTACTGTCCATGCATCACGTTCATTTCCACCTCATACATCTAGGTTTGTGGAATGAGCTCCCGTCTCCAGTTTTCCCATCACAATATAGTATGGGGAACTTCAAATAAAATGTGCCTACAAACATTTAAAAGGCCGGAAACGCCCAAGCAACTCCTCTCGTGTTGCAGGTGTTTATGAGCGACGGTAGACGCTTTCCATCAGGTGCACCGTATGCTTAGACTGCCTAATAAAAAAAAAAATAAAAATAGCCTGTTTTCCACTTTCTCCCAAATAACACGTGTTTATTGAATTTCATAATGATTGATTGAGATGTTCGGACGTTAAGAATTAACAAATAATCAAACTCACTTTCAGATATTACTAATACTAGCATTTATCCGCGACTTAGACCGTGCGACTGGGATAAAAAAAAGCCTCTGTCCTTCTCTATATACATATTGCCATAGTATGTACAAGTTTTTATATGGGTGAAAATGGTATGGTAACGGTAACTCCGCCTGCGCTAATGGGATACGCTGGCGGAGCACCAGTGAAGGGTGATAGATGAGAATGAAAACAGGCCAGTTAGCCCATCATGATGATGATGAATTCATCAGGAATTAGCCATGATAGTTTCCAGGGGAACCGCGAGGAGGTCGACCTGGTTGGGTACATTGTTAGCAATGGAATTCTCAGTCTCCATTATTAACGATCCCTTTTCTCCCTCCTAGTATGTACAAGTATATACAAAATTTCACAGTGACTGATGTAACAAACAAACACACTTTAAAATTGTTGATATTTTATAATAATTGTAAAGGTGACTTACGAAAGTGGATCAAGCAATGAATATATGTAACGATAGAGAGTCATTCCACACCGCCCTCTCTATCTACCCAGCAAGAAACTTAGCGTGAGGATAAATAAAAGTTATTTATTCACAAGTAAAGCTTAGTAAAGTAGTAAAAGGGTCGAATGGAGCGAGACATTGAAAGTATTCTGCAGGACAAAGATATAAATATATGTTTATAGGGATTGTTGAAAAACGCACGTCGTGGAGAGAGATGGTGTAAAATTCCATAGCTTTTGAAGAGGACGTCTGTCGAGTCAGTCTCTCCCATAACCAGTATGGTTTTACCAGTATTTGTCAGGTTAAGCAGGCGGATTTTTTTATGCATCTTAGAATGGCAAAAAAGTTGACGGCCCACCTGATGGAAAGTGGTAACCGTCGCCTATAGACATGAGCAGTACCATGGTCATAACTAAGTATACTGTTTCGCCCATGATACCTTAAATGCGCTGCCATTCCTTAGGACTCAAGTGTTATTCCTGCGGATTGGCAACCGCAGTTTGACTTTTGGTGATATTTTAAGCAGGACGCCTATCCCTCGACCATAAGCTTCTTTAGTCGCCTCTTACGACATCCATAGGAAAGGAAGGGATGCCTTATTCTATACCGGGACCTACATGGCTAATCGGATCAGTTAGTTAAATATATTTTTTTATGAAATGAAAGGTACTGGGTACAGAGGAATAACACCTGAGACTTCAGGAATGGCAACGCATGGGGGGTATCATGGGCGAAACAATATACTCTGTTATGTCCATAGTACTGCTCATGTCTATAGGCGACGGTTACCACTTTCCATCAGGTGAGCCGTCAGCTTGTTTGCCATTCTAAGTTGTATAAAAAAAAAAAAACATAAGTTCTAGTAAACGAAGTGGGTACAGCTAGTAAAGTGAATAAAGTAATTGCCTTATAGAGTTAATTCTAGTGATAGTATAAATGCAGAAGTTTGCAAAGATGGATGAATGGATGTATGTATGTAAAACTACTGAACAGCTTTGAATGAAATTTGGTACGTCATATCCTAACTTAGTACATAGGATACTTTATGTATTTTTTTTTTGTTGGGTGAAAATGGTATGGTAACCCTGCCTGCGCTAACGGGATACGCTGGCGGAACACCAGTGAAGGGTGATAGATGAGAATGAAAACAGGTCAGTTAGCTTATCATGACGAATTCATCAGGAATTAACCATGATAGTTTCCAGGGGGAACCGCGACGAGGTCGACCTGGTTGGGTGTATTGCTAGCAATGGGATTCTCAGTCTTCACTACTAACAATCCCTTTCCCCCCGCTTTATGTATTTATTAATACATGCTGGCAATACCATAGGATTTTGTCAGTAAAATATACTTTTTATACATTTGAGGATGGTATCTATATAATACTAATCGTGAGAGAAGGAATTGTAAGTAATGCAGACCCTGTCAGATCGACTTCCACGCGGTCCCCATGGAAACAATCGTGCTAAATTCCAGGTGTATTCGTCACGGTGGGCTAACTGACCTGCTTCATCCTCACCGTTGCTATCACTGATGCCCCGCCAGTGTATACCGTTAACACAAACGGGGTAACCATTCCATTATCATCTATTAAAAAAAGAAATACTAATAGTTCTCAAAATCCTATTAATGTAAATGCAAAAGTGTGTAACAATGGATAAAAGAATAAATGTTCGTGACTGTTCCACGCAAAAACTGCTAAAAGGATTTGAATGAAATTCGGTACACAGGTAACTTATATCCTAACTTAATACACAGGATACTTTATGTATTGATTCACACGGGTGGACCCGTGGGATACAGCTAGTAATAAGGCACGGGAGAGACCAAGCTAAGACATCGAATTCAGCCTTTTATATTTATATGTCCAAAGAATATAGCTGAATACAGCAGTGAACGAGAATCGGATACGTAGTGGACTCACGTGGCGACTGTTGAGCGGAAACGAGAAATATTTACATACGACCCGACCTTTTGCTCAAAGGACCTCTTGGTTTTTAATACACGGATAACATCAAACGTAGGATCATGTGGATAAAGCGGTTTGCTTGCTTTATAGTGATGGCACGGTTGGATGATGGATATATAAAGATGTTTCTGGGCTGTAAGGAGTATGGTCTCAGTCAAAATACATAGTACATGGGAATCAATAGCGTTTCTGAAGAAATTTAATTTCTTATTCACATGAAAAAATGGTAGTTGGAATCTCTATATTGAGATTTATTATATATTACCTTTTCGATACATTTTTCTTTGGAAAAAATCTTTACCATAGATTCACCGGCAAAGAAAACAAGAAATACAATTCGTTTATTCATATAAGACATTTTTTGGTTACTTGTTGACGTTAGTTTATTTAATTCTTAAAAAAATACGAGTATGTATATTTTTATTTCTATCTCTATCCTATTTAAGAGCTGCGCTCTTGTCGGTGGAGCTCTTGCCACTCACTACGATTTTCAGCGAGTCTCTTCACCTCTTGATACGACACGACACCAAGTCATTCCTTGATCTGCCTGATGTAACTATGTCTCGGTCTCCCTCTTTCCCTCCTTCCTTCTATCTTATCTTCTATTATAATGTTCATAAGTTCGTCGTGTCGTATCAAGTGTCCCAACATTCTTCCCCTTCTGTCCTCAACAGTTCTAATAATTTGTCTTTTTTCCTTAACCCTAAGCAGGACCTCCTCATTGCTAATTCGATCCCTCCAGCTAATTTTATTTCAACCTGTATATTTTTAATAGTTTTTGCTCGCAACTTTGCTCAAGTGCTAATCAGTTTTAAATAGTGATATTAAGATAAAACATATGCAAGATCGTTTAAGAATTGTATTTTTGTAGGTGTAACTTGGAATGTATGAGAACCCCATTCAATTTGGTCAAGTCATTTTTATGTGACGCTACGATATATATATATATATATATATATTGATATTAAAATTTTGTTCTATAAAAAAAAACAATTTCAAAGAACAAAAGAAAGCAGTTATTTTTTAATACGAGTAAAAGTGACTTTGATAAAATTCCTATGGGTCCAATATGAAAGTATATCCGGAGTTATGAAATAACATAAAATACAAATATAAAAAAAAAATACAAACGACTTGAGAATCTCCTCCTTTTTAGAAGTTCCTATTCGTGTTTCTATCGTGAAGCAGTTGTGTTTAAATTTACAGGGTACAATAATACATCCTCAGGAATGGCAACGCATGGGGGGTATCTTGGGCGAAACAGTATACTCTGTTATGTCCATGGTACTGCTCATGTCTATAGGCGACGGTTACCACTTTCCATCAGGTGGGCCGTCAGCTTGTTTGCCATTCTAAGTTAGATAAAAAAAAATGTCTCACATGTCCAAGGAACATTCTAGACGGATAAAAAGGAATTTCAACGAATAGAATGCCCTGAAAAGGGTAAGTATTCATTCCAAATTTTTGCACACTTCAAAAGGCAGTTATTGGCTCACTGTCCCATTCCATTAAAACGGTTCAACGGTTACTTTAAGGTAAATCACAGTTATCTAAATCTAAGGGTTCCGTACCGTAATGAAAATGCTAATGGCTAGGGGGAAAGGGATTGTTAGTAATGGAGACTGAGAATCCCATTGCTAGCAATGTACCCAACCAGGTCGACCTCCTCGCGGTGCCCCCTGGAAACTATCATGGTTAATTCCTGATGAATTCTTCATGATAGGCTAACTGGCCTGTTTTCATTCTCATCTATCACCCTTCACTGGTGCTCCGCCAGCGTATCCCGTTAGCGCAGGCGGGGTTACCATTCCATTTTCACCCATAAAAAAATGCAAAAAAAATGCTAATGGCTATTATGTAGATAGCATAGACGTACATACGCGTAGATGACGCAGACACATTATCTTGCTAATATAATTAAACTTGGTTTCACACGTGACTTCGTCCGCGTCACCGGGATGTGTATACTGATCGGGACAAAAGCAACCAATATATGTCTCCTTCCTGTGTAGTGTATACCAAGTTTCATAGTGATTAATTAATCGGTTCGTGCGTTAGGAGGTAACAAATAAACAAATTTACTTTTACATGTTTGTTCCGACATTACTAAAAAATACCATTTTTTTTTTATACAACTTAAAATGACAAACAAGCTGACGGCCCACCTGATGGAAAGTGGTAACCGTTGCCTATAGACATGAGCAGTATCATGGACATAACAGAGTATACTGTTTCGCCCATGATACCCCCCATGCGTTGCCATTCCTGAGGACTCAGTTGTTGTTCCTCTGTACACTGTAAATTCACGCCATATCCCACCCTTCAAACCGAAACACAGCCATGCAAACACAACTGCTTCACGTTTGAAACACGAATGGGACAGAGGTACCCAAGCAATCGACTTTGGTACAAAGTCTCGCTCTGGTATTTACAAGCCTATACATAAAAGAAACGGATATAAAAACTCTTGACATGTCAGGCTGACAGTTTTCTAACCTTAACAGATTTTTACGAGCAAATAACAACAATTCCTATTATTAATAAAACGAGAACTCACATCGAGTATAACAAAGGTTATGCAGAAAAAAATAGAGAATTTATCTACTCAATGCAATAAACTTTTAAAAGATGATGATAAAGAACTAAAAAAAAAAAATATTAAACAATTTTATCAGTTGTCATGTCACCCATCTTGTTACTGTCATTAAAAATATTCTCAGCCTCAAAATCCAACACGGAAAGCGTGCAATACTAACGAATACGGAACGCGTCATAAAATGTAAATAGATCTGAGTGGTTAAAATATGCATTTTGTACGAATACAATTTATTATTCTCGTATTTAGCTAACCGGATTGAATGAAATTAATAATTTAATTAGCCGATTGTACGAATTTAAATTCGGCACTGATGTGTGCGAATGGGGCTTTATTCGCTTCTGCGCCTATAGAATTTTCCGCCGTTTTACAATAAACTGGATTATGTTTGCTTTTATATTTGCTTCATTTCATCAAAAATAAATGTGTAATTCTTGTTATATTTCTTTTATATTGTAAATCCCCCAACCCTGCCATTATCGTATGGTCCCGGCGTAGAACAGGCCACCCCTTCCTTTTCCGTGGGTGTCGTAAGAGCCGACTAAGGGAAGGCGAGGGATGGGCAGCAGCGTCCCTCTTAAAACATCTCTAAAGCCTGACTGCGGTTACCAATCCACTTGCCAAACGTGGCAAAGGTGGTAAAGGAAAGATTAGTGTGGGGCGACTTTTTGCGTGTTAAAGCGATAATCCTAATCTCAATGCGACTTTTTTTAATGAATGAAATTTCATTTATAATGATAACCGCCTTGCATTACTGTATGATTGATGTTAAGCGAGGATGAAGTCAGTAATTTGGCTCATTATGACGATTTCACTAGGAATTAACTGCATGATGTTTACAGTAATGATGTTTGTCAAATGGTTTCTAGTTTTTTATACTGTTAATTCTATTATTTTATTAACAAAGTGTCGTCTGTTAACGTAGTTTTTTAATTATTTATTAACATATTTTTACAAAGTTTTTTTTACTATTAAGGATTAGTTATAAATAGACTATTGATTCACTTACAATCCACTTATTTACATGTTATATTTAAAGTTTGTATTTCTTCTCTTATGTTATATTCTTCTGTTATGTGCGCCAAATAAATAAAAAGAAATCCCCTTCTATTAGGATCGAATAATATTGAAGAATTCGCTTAATCTAGTACTGATTAATATTAATATTAGTACTGATCGTAACGATCAGTACCATATATATCGCCGCTGATGTGTGCGGACAGGTCCTAACCTTGTATAAAATTTCTCTACCTTCTTTCAGTATGTTTCCATTTAAATACGTCAAATCAATTTCCTGACGTTTTCCAGAAGCTTCGAAACCAAATCCTTTATAAGATTTTAAAACGTGGAGGCTTCGCTAATTGGCCATGAGTAGGGTTGCCAGACGGCCGCTTTTAGACAGACATTTGAATTTATATATTTAAATGAGAATAAATAACCGCCTATTCGCGTGAGTGGCACAGATAAAATTAAAAATAACCGAGATAGAAAATGTAATGTAAAATATTGTTCTTACCGTCCGATCTTGTTTTTGATGGATTTAACAAAACTAAAGTCATATTTAACTGTGATTTTAAATATAAAGAACAAGCTATTAATAAACTGTTTACGTAGGACTTTCTACCAGTTGTTCAACGGATGTGTTATTCAAAAGATATTTTAGTTAAAATACCTTTTTTTTTTATACAACTTAGAATGGCAAACAAGCTGACGGCCCACCTGATGGAAAGTGGTAACCGTCGCCTGTAGACGTGAGCAGTACCATGGACATAACAGAGTATACTGTTTCGCCCATGATACCCCCCATGCGTTGCCATTCCTGAGGACTCGGGTGTTATTCCTCCGTACCCAGTTAATTCACGCCATGTCCCACCCTTTTAAATCGAAACACAGCCATGCAAACACAACTGCTTTACGGTTGAAACACTAATAGGACAGAGGTATCCAAGCAATCGACTTTTATACA
This sequence comes from Galleria mellonella, assembly GCF_026898425.1. Classification (NCBI taxonomy): domain Eukaryota; kingdom Metazoa; phylum Arthropoda; class Insecta; order Lepidoptera; family Pyralidae; genus Galleria; species Galleria mellonella. The sequence goes on along the minus strand of NW_026441987.1, from coordinate 2,630,260 downwards.
AAGTCTCATCTATACATTGGTCCAGTAATGAATATGTTAAAAGTGTGTTATCTAAAACATTCCGAAAATAGACATCCGACTGATATGGGCCATATCGAAATGGGCGATGACCTTTTTTCCGCCATCAATGCCCAGAGAAAGCCAGTATATAGATATCAGATCGGTAGTTGTCAAAGATCGGTAGAAGATCCAAGCCGGCTTCGTACGAGGCAGAATTTTCGAAAATCAATACATACGAAAAACAACAGTTTTAACGAATTCAACTGATTGGTTATTTTGTAGCATTTTATATGTGGCCCTTTAGATTGATATAACTTTTTTATTTATGAACCGATTGGAATAAAACGAACACTAAATGTTAATTGAAACAAACCGCAATACACTAGTGGAAACCGCATTCAAATCGGTTAAGCCGTTTTTGCGATTAGCATGCACAAACGAATAAACGGACAAAAATTTTAAAAATCATTGTTTTGGGTTCTGTTTCATTCATAAATGTACGGACAGCGACCAGTTACGATTTTATTATATGTATTGATATATATATATATATATATATATATATATATGTACACATATATAACAAGAATAATATAAAAAGACTTAAACAAAATTGTAGTTAGTCTATTAAAATAATTACATACGTATCAATTAGACAGGTAGTAAATTAAGTTTATAATATCAGCAATTAACGTGGTAATAAAAAGACATAATCCATGTTTCAAAGTATCTTTCGAGGGGCCGGAGGGGGAGGGGGAAGTTATTGGTATTTATGATAATTGGCGTTTAATTTTTCTATAAAATTCTAAATGAAATGCTCGATATACGTTAGAATGCGGTTAAATGGTTTCATAGCAAGAGGTCTGAATTGAAACTGTATTCGGTATTCATATATTTCTACCGTTGAATTTATAAAGTACTAATTGGTTGAGCGAACTATGTAAACGTTTATACAACTTTTATGACGCAAATGGTAATGAGATATATATATATATATATATATATATATATATATATATATATATATATATATATATATATATATATATAATATATATATAATATATATATATATATACTGCGATTGCCGAAAATTTCTGTGAAAATTTATATATATAGCAATTAATGGTGTACAATTTTAAAACAATTACTTACTTATATATATATATATATACATATATATATATATATGTTTATAAGGGAAAAAAGGAATTGTTAGTATATGGGGTCTAAGCTTATTATACTCAATGTACATTGTATTACTGTTGCTGTGCCTAAATACATAAATAAATCACCAGCAATAATACTGATATCAAGTATCGATTGGAAAATTGAAAATAACGGAACGAGAAAGGACGAGGCATAAAAAATGTAAGGCGCCTCACTATGGGTGCGCAAAAGTTGTCTTATCAATAATTCACTTTGTCACACTAACATGTTTATTACACTTTTGGGCACCTTCCCCAATAATACAGCGCTTTTACGACTTAATGCCTCCAAATAGTGTTGTTATACCTCGATCTCGAGTAACGTCTTAGTTCGTACCGCGTCAATGCGCGTATTTTATAAAGCCTCGACTCAATTTAGTGTTGTAAAACGGTAATATTCATGGGTCACGTGTCGTATTACAGTTAAAATGTAAATAAGTTATTATTATTTTTTATTTTTATTTTCAGGGCTTTTACCTTCTTCAGGTACGCTGAACTGAGGGCCTACCATGAAATGTTTTCCGAAATTTCGGAGTCAAACGAAACACAAATTTGATTGATTATATAATACATGCCGTTTGGAAATATTAAAAATGTTAAAATATTGTTCCTTTAGACTTTTATGATAGGATGTATGATGAACTAAATGTTAAACTCCATTTATTGGTCCGATTTTGGTATAAACAAAAACACGAAATTGAGTCCGAAATTTCGGAATTTCATTTCATGGTGGACCTGCTGATTTCACAAATAAAACTTTATCGACTTTCCCTAGACACGGGAAGAGAGGGATTAATGGACATCAATAATTTACAGAGATGTTCAAAAATTTCTGGTTTAGCTTCAGCTAATATAGATTGAATAAGGTCAACATTAAATTTATTTAAATTTAAGTGTCGTATGAATTCTTTTCTTTGCTTCGAGTTTATATTAAAATATTTAAAAAGACATCTAGAAACATGTTGGTATAAATTTATGATTAATTAGCTTTTTGCCCGTTACGTATACGCATACATTTTAGAAGGATTTTAGAAGTAGGAAACTGTAAAACTGTTAAGATGCAACATAAACCAGATTTTAAGATGTAAGACGATAGATTTTTGGAAACATAACTGTGAAAACTGCATTCAATTTGGTGTCGTAATTTTTGCGTGATTCAGAAACAAACATATAGACAGATAGTGAGATAGATAAATTTCAAAAAAATATTGTTTTAGCATTTATGGATCTTATTAGTATTCTTTATATTATTATATATATCACATCTCCCATATTTAGAACTAACAAAATTTTTCATCGTGCCTCCCACCAAATTGTTTATAACTACTCCTCTTCATCCAAAGGTTGTCTGCAAGAGATCGCTCTTAGCGATAAGGTCACCCATTGTTTTCTCATTGTGATTATTTCTTGTAATTATTTATATTTATAATAAGTTAACTATTGTAATATTTTGGAGGAAACAATAAAGAGTATCTATCTATCTATCTATCTATTAGGACCCCTATATTAATTTTTTAACTATATCTAATATACAGACATCGTTTACATATTAAACTGCAAAGATCACATTCAATTTGATGCAGTAATTTTTGCGTGATATAGGAACAAACAAATGGACAAAATAAAAATAAAATTAATAGCTAGTGATTTTATAAAGACTCTGCATATAAGTTTGTCTTAAAAATCGATATTGCGGAAAACAGATATTGCCAAGTTACAACAGTGTTGCCGGATACGGTTTTTTTTTTAATTTTACTGAAGTTTCCAATATTTTCTCTAAAAATCGATACAATTTACATTTCCTTTTATTATTCGCCACAATCTTCTATTTCTACTTTTATCTTACTAAGGTAAGGCCCGAGTGGTCCTGGAATAGAATGGGTCACCTCTTCTTTTTCCGTGGGTATCGTAAGACTAAGGGAACTAAATATTCGAAGAATGGACAGCAGTTTCTCTTAAAATATCACCAAAGCTTAACAATGGTTGGATAGTAACCTGCTAAGCATTGTAATTACTGACAAAACCTTATGGGGAGACATGTCCAGTAGTGGACAGTTAACAGCTTATGTTTCTCATGGGCGAAGGCGCGATATACAACTACTACAAATCTAAAGCATTACTACTTTCCGAGCAGTAAATACTTTATATTATTCTCAATTTCGTGTACAATATAGTATATGTTATATATGTGTAACTATATTTGTTATTTATATATATTTATTCGTTTATATATATAATTTTAGTATGTATGTATATCAATAATTACTAGTACCGCATTCGAGTATTCTGACACTTCCCTGTGGTTGACTGGGAGAGAATGCTGTTAGCATTAAGTCCGCCATGTACACATATATGTACTAATGAATAAATAAATCTATATTTCTAATAAATCTGTAGAGAGGCCAATTCTATACATGAAATATATTTCCAAAATAACTATCAGGGGGTGATTAGTGATCAACACTGATGCCAAAAATGCAATCAGTAAAATTTTTGTCTGTATGTTTGTTATAGAAACAAAAACTACTCGACGGATTTTAACAAAACTTAGTACAATTATTCTTCATACTCCTGGGCAGGTTATCGTATACGTTTCATCACGCTACGATCAATAGGAGCAGAGCAGTGAAGGGAAATGTTAAAAATGCGTGCGACGCCCGGACGGGCCGCTAGTAAATAAATAAAGCATTACTAAACAAAAAAAGATATAATAGGAGTGGAGTTTATTTGCACATGGTCGTAGTACGCGTTCACTTGTTCGTGTAATGGCTTTATATTGTCTTATATTACATGTACTCACTTTTTACGACGCCATTTTAGTTTTGCAATAATTCGCGAGCGTAGCTAACTTCAGGAGTTTTTAGCGAGTTGAGAAGTAGGTACGCGCGCGGGGGAATTGAGTTTAGAATATTTCCCAGAAATTGTACTGTGAACGTGAATGTTTTATGGTTTATAAAGAACGGCAATTAACGAGATAATTTACGTAAACTATTATATAATTTGCATGAATTATCTTTCATTTTAAAGTAACAATTATTGGTTTATTTTATTTGTAATTAGATCGAGAAAGCTCTACTAGTTTTGGGGGTCAATTCGGGACCTTTAATCATGAGCGGCTGTGAGGCGAGCGTATGCCTGAGGGCCTACCATGAAATGTTTTCCGAAATTTCGGAGCCAAACGAAACAGAAATTTGATGTTAAAATTACATAATACATGCCGTTTGGAAATATCAAAAATGTTAAAATATTGTTCCTTTGGACTTTTATGATAGGATGTATGACAAACGAAACGTTAAGCTCCATTTATTGGTCCGATTTTGGTATAAACAAAAATACGAAATTGAGTCCGAAATTTCGGAAATCCATTTCATGTTAGACCCACTGATTGCACGCCTAATTTTTTTTTAATTGATGACAATGGTATGGCAACTTCGCCTGCGCTAACGGTATACGGTGGCGAGGCACCAGTGAATGATGATAGGTGAGGTTGAAAAGACAGGCCAGTTAGCCCATCGTGATGAATTCACTTAGAATTGAACACGGCAATTCCCAACCGCGAGGAGGTCGACCTGACAGGGTGTATTGCTAGCAATGGGGCTACTAGTCCCCGTTACTAATAGTCCCTTCTCCCATCTGCGCGCCTTATTTTGGGGTGATAATGGAATACTCACCCCGTTGCGCTATCGGTATACACTGGCAGGTCACCATTGTGACCAATTCAACAAGAATTAACTACGTTGATTTCGAAAGGCTTGGAGCTCGACCTGATAGAGTATATTGTTAGCAATGGAATTGTTAGTTCCTATTATTTACTATTCAATCCCCTCCCTAACTGACCCATTGGTAGTAATACACCCTATTAGGTCGACCTCCACACGGTTCTTCCTGGTAACCATCGCGATTAATTCTAGTGGAATTCGTCATGACCTGCGTATACCGATAGCGCGGACGGCAAATATAATTTTAATACGTAAAATAATTTATTTTTGAAAGATATTTAAGGAAAGTTGTTAATTTCCACAAAAACCTATTACTATAGACTGGTTGTTCCGGTATGAATACACGCTTTACCCCGGGCACCAGTTATAACTAGTCCTTACTGTAAAACAATTGTAAAAAATTCATATTTCCCCTTGAATGACTTCTCTTTTACCAGAGGGGGACTTTGTACAAAAGTCGCCTGCTTGGGACCCTCTGTCCCACGTTACTGCCGAAATACGAGACAGCCGTCTGTTCGTTTGCCATTTTGAGTCTCATAAAAAAATATAAAAGTGATTGTAAGTTTGTTTATTACCACTTTACGATTTAACAGCTTAACAGATCGTCATTTTTTCAAGTGACTTCTAAGATATATGGTAGTTCTCAAATCGGTTGTATTTTTTTTTTATTTTTGTTACCTCATAACGCCGTCAGTTTTAAACCGATTTGGAAAATTCTTTTTTTTATCTGAAAGGATATACTTACAGATTAGTTTTATAGAAATTTTATCAAAATCGATTCAGTGGTTTAGTCTTTAAATCAAAATAACTGGTTTATCTTCAATTGAAGCTTTTTTTGTGAAATATAATCTTGTTTCATAACACAGAGGGCAAACAAGCATACGGCACACCTGATGACACACATGAGGATCTGCGACACCGGAGGGATTGCAGGTTGTCTACCGGTTTAAAAAGGAATGTACCCTTTCCTGAAAGTGTCTACGTGGAAGACTGCCGCTTGTCCAGATGGTTGGGATGTTATATCCCAAACTTTTGGTTGGATTAGAACCTTAACCTACACGTCGCCTTCCTTTGCCTTCGGGTAGTCGCGGTTCGATTTCCGTACAATACAAACATTTCCATTGCTAGCAATGGACCCTGTCAGGCCGACCTCCACGTGGTCCCCCCTGGAAATCATCGTGTTAAATTCCATGTGTATTCATCACGATGAGCTAATTGATTTGCCTTTTCATTATCATCTATCCATCATTCTTGACTGGTGCCCCGTCATGGTATACCGTCAGCGCAGCGGGGTTACCATTCCGTTAATATCTATTAAAAATACAAACATTTGTATTCATATTTGTTTGTATTGGTCCCAGCTTTTTTTTATATAATATGTACTTATCAAGTCATCATGTGCGTTAACCCTTTTTTGTATGATTTTTTTTATTGATGAAATAAATCAAGGTGATATAATTCATGTTGAAAATTAAAGGAAAAATGGTTAAAAAAATAAATTTGATGGCTAGGTATGTTTTTTTTCTGCAATGGTCATTAAAAAGGCATCCAGACACGATCAATTTAAAGTGAACTTGTTCTTTTATATAATTTTTGGGCATACAATGATATAATGGAAATTTCCACCATTATGCAAAAAAAAAAAGGTTAATATCCATTCCATAGTACAAGGTTCCCTTAGTTTGATCATAGATGGCGCTGTGTGATTTGTCCAATTGTATTTACTTAATATCACAAAGTAATTAACACAGCTTAATAGTCTTGAATAATTTAAGAGAAGAAAAATATTTTGGTGTTCTATTTTTATTACGTTGTCATTGAATTAGAGTAATTAAACAAGAATTAAGTGGATAGGTGCGGCCATGTTTCAAGTTTTTACCGACTAGAAGTTCTTGTAAAAGTTTTAATAGCCCTTCTTGTGAATAGGCGTGGAAATTATTGCTACATTTAATTAATTATCATTTAGTAAAAATGTTATTTTTATTCACAGTTATATCACCTGTGATAAATCACAATGTGTGATTTACGCTCGATGTGACTTAATATCGCAGTTGTTGTTATATGCTGTTGAATGTGAAATATGAATTATGATTTTTATGAAAAGAGCGAGCGAATAGACTCTTTAACTCAGTGTGATAAAGTTTTTATTTGCTCGTTCTGTAAGACACGGCTACCGTCTGTTGTGAATTTGTTTTGATGGATGAAAATGGTATGGTAACCCCGTCTGTGCTAACGGGATACGCTGGCGGAGCACCAGTGATAGATGAGAATGAAAACAGGCCAGTTAGCCCATCATGATGAATTCATCAGGAATTAACCATGATAGTTTCCAGGGAGAAACGCAAGGAGGTCGACCTGGCTATTTTGTGTTACTGTGGCACACACATGAAGGGAATTTGCATTTTGTTTTTATTTTATTTTTTGATTTTTTTTTATATTATTTTTTTTTTATCTTTTTTCTCTATACATTTATGTCTATTGTTGTTTGCGTGCTGTAAGTAAGGCATTAATAAATTATTTATCTCTCTATTTACCTAAATCCGAACGCAGCGAATAACTGTGATTTCATTTAGCGTGATTTGTAGCACTCTTTATAAGCGTTATAGCTGTAGTGATATATGATTTGGCGTCGCCTGTGAAATTTCACTTGTGACATCAGACATTTTCTACTACTTGTGAACGATTACAGTTTGACAAATAGTTTTATATATTGGAATTGAAGTTTTCTATTATAAGTAAAGCTTTACTTTGAGTTTGTTATTATAGTTGACTTTTAATATATATTTTTCTATTTATTTGAAATTTATAGAAGGCGAAAACTTTGGTGTCAGGTGGTAATCAGCCAATTAATAGTTCTTCTTGTACAATAGCTCCTATGGCTGTGTGGTCCCGCCATAGAATAGCCCTCCCCTTCCTTTCCTATGGGTGTCCTAAAAGCTGAATAAGGTAGGGCGAGGGATGGGCAGCAGCGTCCCTCTTAAAATATCTTCAAAGCCTAACTGCGTTGCCAATTCGCCTGCAAAGCGTGGCAACTACTGGCAAAACTCCTAAGGGGGAGGCTTATGTTCAGCAGTGGACAGATAAAGGCTGATATGATGATGATATGATTAATAGCTCCTATAACAAACTTTGCACAGAGCGTTCTGGCACTATAGGAAGACTCGACTCCAAATAGTTATGGGATTAATGGTTGGGTGAAGGAGAAATTTACTATGGACATATATGAAATATAATAGTGATGTTACTCTCTATTTTGTTGTTGAAACTTAAAAAAAGTTTATTTAATGTTTATTATTTTGACTTACTTATAAAAGTCGATTAAGAATTTATTTAAGAATAAAAAAAAGAAGCAGTTGTGTTTGCATGGCTGTGTTTATTGAAATATGGATAAATAAAAAATAAACGGAATCCTCAGGAATGGCAACGCCAAAGTGAAGGGCGAAACAGTGCTTTTAAGTCCATGGTACTGAATTGACTTGTAAAATGGTATCGCTTTTAATCAGTCTAAGCCATCAGCTGTTAAAGTCTGCATATAATTGTAAAAAAAAAATGATACTTTTTAAATGAAAGATGAGTAAAAGGTAAGAGAGAGAGAGAGAAAATGGATAATAAAAAACACTTTAATAGTCTAAGATCCCGCTGTTAAAGTCTGCATATAATGTAAAAAAAATTAATGAAAATATATATTATATTATATTTATTATTTATTTTTATATAATATTTTCTATTCTATAATTCTTCTTATTTTCTATTTAGTCCTATTAAAAAGATGTAGATCAGGTGATCTAAGTAAGTAACAACTCTTACCTGTTCCCATATTTTTAAGGTAATCCCATTTTGTTTTATAGAAAAAATAATGGATTTCCGTTTAGAATAAATTTTATCATAAAAAAAAACAATACTTTGTAATTACAGCACTATTATCTAAAACATAACTTTACATACTGACAACATTTACTTGCGGCCATTTTCCATAGATATATGTATATCTGAGGACAGAAAACATAACATTTCGGTTTTGATATAAATATTCTCAAAAAGCATGATGTATTACCAAATATTTTAGCTATTTTCACCTGGTAACTCTAGGTCGCGGCTAACTGAGAGCAGGCAACTGGCATTGTATTATAAAATATTAAACTTTTTAATGAAACTTATAAAATATTAAGATTCGTTAAAAAGTTTAATATTTGCAGAATTTAGCAATGGGATCTTAGACTATGACTAGAAATTGATATCGTGTCAGAGGAACGGAAGAAGTTTCATTTACTACTTTATTCACTTCCGATTTGTAATGACTGAAGCGACGACGAGCTTTTTTTTAAAAAATGGATATACATGGTATTCCAAAGGATCGTTTAGAAATAGCACAGTATAAAGATTCACTTTAGTGGTAATCTTGTTATTTTTTTAATGGATGATGATAGAATAGAATAGAAGAGAATATAAATATTCTTTATTCAAATAGATTTATTTACAAACTCTTTTAATAGTTAAATTTACCAGAGGGAGACTTTGTACAAAAGTCGATTGCTTGGGCACCTCTGTCCCATTCGTGTTTCATCCGTGAAGCAGTTGTGTTTGCATGGCTGTGTTTCGGTTTGAAGGGTAGGATATGGCGTGAATTTACTGGGTACAGAGGAATAACACCTGAGTCCTCAGGAATGGCAACGCATGGGGGGTATCATGGGCGAAACAGTATACTCTGTTATGTCCATGGTACTGCTCATGTCTATAGGCGTCGGTTACCACTTTCCATCAGGTGGGCCGTCAGCTTGTTTGCCCTTCTAAGTTGCATAAAAAAAAAAATTATATGTCTGAACTGCTGGATTCGGGATATTGTTATCTGCTGAGAAGAACCCTCAATAAACTCGAGTTACTCTTTTCAAGTTATTATGTACAAGATAAGTTTACATTTACATGGGTACTGTGCGAAGCAAGGGATCGACAGCAGCGTCAGCGTCAAAGAGGAAAGATTTGTTTGTTTGTTTGTAATGGATAAATTCAAAAATGGTTTTATCATTTTAAAAAATTCTTCCACCTATAGTTTTCTTTTTTTTTATGGGTGCTAATGGAATGGTAACCCCACCCGCGCTATCGATATACACCGGCGAGGCACCAGTGAAGGATGATAGGTGAGGATGAAGCAGGCCAGTTAGCCCATCGTGACGAATTCAACAAGAATTGTTCACGATGGTTTCCAGGGGAAACTACGTGGAGGTTGACCTAATAGGGCATATTGATAGCAATGGGGCTGTCAAACTCCATTGCTAACAATCCCTTTCCCCCCTTCACCTATAGTAAGTTACATTTTCAGCGAGGACCGTAGGCTATATATTATTTTCTATCTACCCGCGCGAAGCCGGGGCGGATTACTAGTAGTAAAATAAAAAAGCAATGTATCCTATAATAACAAGACGACCCCATAAAAATGAAGAGGCAAAGGTGAAGAAAAATAAATGGGAACTCTTTATTGTTCTCCTAAAAGAAAGATATAATTATATAAAATATGTATATAAAAAAACACCGTTACAGGAAACAAGGTAAAGTGACAACAATGGGCGGTTTTGGTGATGTACAGAGCAGACTGACTCGAGCACTGACTCGATAATAGATACTCGAATGATCAATGTACAGAACTCGAATACAAGGTATTCGAATACAGGTTTCGAGTGCATAAGATACTCGAATTCTGCTTTTGTGTTCATTATATTTATATACTTTTATTGTTGCAATTTAAATTTTTTTTTTAATAATTTTATTACATCTTACCTTCAAAAAAAGAGCATATTCTTTTTTAAAAGGATGTCAGCACAAATAAAATTCCTCTAGTATTGTGGTTGTTCATGGGCGTTGGTAGTCACTTTTCATCAGGTGAGCCTTATGCTCGTTTGCTTCTTATGTTATAAAATATATTAAATTATTTAACATTTTTTTTTTTTATAAAGATAAACCTCAGAAATCCAATAAAAAAGTACTAGAATACTCGTACTTGGGTTCGAGTTTTATTCGAGTCCTTAGATTTAGGTCGAGATTTCGATTCTGTTTTTAACGGGTACCAAAATACTCGAATACTAAAAAAGGCCGAGCCGCCACATCACTAGGCGATCTTGTCGCTAAATAGCGATCTCTTCCAGGCTACCTTAGGATGGAAAGGAGTAATTAAATTTACGTTTGATGGAGGCGTAACAATACGTAAATTTTATAAAAAGAGAAGACTTTTATTCTAGAATAATGAGTAGGTATATATACTTATTGCCACGTGGTCCCGATATAGAATGGTTCACCCATTCTTTTCCCGTGGATGTCGAGAGAGGCGACTAAGGAAAGATAATAGTGGAAAGACGGGCAGCAGAGTCCCTTTTAATTTTTTTTTACAACACAGGGGCAAACAAGCATACGGCCCACCTGATGGTAAGCGGTTACCGTAGCCTATGAACGTCTGCAATACCAGAGGTATTACGCGAGCGTTGGCGACCCTGAAGAAACCTCTTTACTCCCCTTTTGAAGAACCCCATGCTGTAGTCTCTTGGGGGAACATCGGAAGGGAGCTCATTCCATAACCTGAGTGTTTGTTGGAGAAAACATCTCTGAAACCGCGTTGTACACGAACATTTAGGCTGTAGGGTATGAGGGTGAACTCCCTGTCGATGGCGAGCCGTACGATGGTAGAAAGTGACCGCAGGCATCATACAACAATTCCTCTGAGCACAATCCGTTGTACAAGCGGTAGAACACGCACTCTATGGAAGAAAAAAATATACCTAATTATCTATGAAGAAGTCATTCCGTTTGTTTCGCCAATACCATAATGTTTAAATGCCGAGTCCGCTAAATAATTGTGCAGCTTTATTCCACGTTAAGCATCATGACACCGTATTTATAAGGATTTTCATTGAATTGCAAGTGTTTTTTTATTTTTTTATCTTTTGTTGTTTAATGCGACGTCACCTCCGCGATCACGTTTTGAAAGGAACGCTTTGAAATTAAATGGGACGGAGGTTTGTACAAAGGTTGATTTATTAAGAAAAGCTAATAATAAATGTTGCGCGTTAATTTTGTGCATATTGTTTATAATGAGTCTGTGGTTATTTTTTTTTAGAACTTATCACGTTCCATTTTTTTAAATTTAAAAATAGAATAGGACTTTTTAGAATACAACAATGGAGGTTAATTTCGTTTGTAAAGTCTTAATGTTATTTCTTTTTTTGTTTTACACTTTTTAATGTTTTTTTTTTTTATTTGGAATTTTTAGAACACAACGAAGTAAAAGTTTTTCGCTTGTAAATTTGCTTTAATGTAAACATTATAGTCGTCATATCAGGCGTTATCTGTCCACTGTTGGACATAGCCCTCCCCATAGATTGTGATAAGTAACAGTTCTCAGCCATCCGCGTGTTAGTGTAATACTTTTCATAAACTGTAAAGCTATTAATTCTACATTGAAAATTTAGAACTAATAAAGACGCTGCGGCGTCCTTATTAGTTCTAAATTAAAAAAAAAAGGCCTAACTACGATTATTAACCCGTCTTAAAACATGGCAGCTACTGTTAAAATCCCCCTTATATATATATATATAGTATAAAAAGTATACTAATTTTTGCAGGCAGTGTCACAGTTCAGAACTAGTATAAAATAAAAACCCTATCATAATAATTATACATTCACCTTCATAATTTATTGATCACAACAAAAAAGTCATAAAACAAACAAACTGTGACGTAACCATTAGACCATATCACAAGTGGGTAAGGTTCAAAATGGTTGAACTTGGAGAGTGTCATAAACAAGGATGATATAGAGCGGAGTAGGAAATATGACCGTTTTGGCGTATATCCAAACAACGTAATAAAAGTTTTGTGGCCATGTCCATAAAGGTTAATTTGCGGTTGGCAATCAAGTTTTGATGTACTCGATGTAATTTTTCAAGACATTCTCAAACTTATACAGCGAATAATAGTTATTTTAAAGAAATACCAATTTTTTTTTATGGCTAAAAATGGTATGGTAGCCCCGCCTGCGCTAACGGGATACGCTGGCGGAGCACCAGTGAAGGATGATAGATGAGAATGAAAACAGGCCAGTTAGCCCATCATGATGAATTCATCAGAAATTAACCATAATAGTTTCCAGTGGGCACCGCGAGGAGGTCGACTTGGTTGGGTATATTGCTAGCAATGGGATTCTCAGTATCCATTACTAACAATCCCTTTCCCCCCACTACTAGGTATTGCCCACGGCTTTGCACTAGGAATGGGAAATATACATATACTGGTATCTGTATATTACAGTTACAATATCTATTTAGAGGGGGGGAAAGGGATTGTTAGCAATGGAGTTTGACAGCCCCATTGCTAGCGCCCTATCAGGTCGACCTCCACGTGGTTCCCCCTGGAAACCATCATGAACAATTCTTGTTAAATTCGTCACGATGGGCTAACTGACCTATTTCATCCTCACCTATCATCCTTCACTGGTGCCCCGCCGGTGTATACCGATAGCGCGGGTGGGGTTACCATACCATTATCACCCATAAAAAAAAAATATCTATTCAGAGCATATTCCTTTTTAAAAGGCCGGCAGCACACCTACCATGCCTCTGCTCTCACCGGCGGCAGTCACTTACCATCAGATGAGCCGTATGCTATCAGGTAACAAACAAACAAACTCACTTTCACATATATAATATTAGCAAGGATTACTTTGTACATTGTATTTTATTAATTTCTTTTTTTGGAAAATAAATTACAGATAGCAAAAAAGCAAGAGTTATATAAGTAAAAAAAAGCCGGTCAAGTGCGAGTCGGACTCGTGCAACGAGGGTTCCGTATAAAATCATCAAGTTTAATTTTTTTTTGTGAAATAACTACAAATTTACGATTTACGGATTTATTCGATTACTTGTGCTATATGACATTGCTTCTTGCCAAATTTCATGATTCTAAGTCAACGGGAAGTACCCTATAGGTTTTGATTCCCTTTGCGAATGTCAAAATATGCGATATAAATGAAACATAAACGGCCGTATCTTTTGATTGCGTCGATTTAGAAGCTTGATTTTTTCACTGCTTTAAGAGATTGCAGACCTGAGTATATGATATTAATTTCAACTTGATACTTTCATGCGTCTCTAAGAAAAAGGGTCTTGACAGACGGACGGATGGACAACGAAGTGATCTTATTATTATTCCGTTTTTCCTTTGGTGGTACGGAACCCTAAAATAAACCGTATGTATTACAACGTGGCAAATCTTTAAAAAATATATCCACAACATGATTAACAATTTTAGCATGAATTTAGTTACAAAGGGAATTTATTTTTTTCCAAATTTATTTTTTTTTCCAAAAATAACTTAACATTCAGCTTCGTATTCGAATGGAATAAACTGAAAATATTTTTATAAACTGAAATTATATTCGAACCGGTCGCACGAGTTTCATCTTTATTGCTGTTGCGGTAAAGACTAAAATGCAAGTGCAGATAGCAATAAAAATGGTCGGCCATTCCATGCTTTGAATGCAAATACTATCTCATGACGAATGGTGACGTCCTCACAGATTATTATTGCCTATTTATACCACTTTTTGTTTATATCAGGATGGAAATAGGAAGCTTTTACACATAACTAGTTCTATCCCGTGGCTTCACACTCGAGAATAGTTATTTTCTTTTTTATACAACTTAGAATGGCAAACAAACTGACGGTCCACCTGATGGAAAGTGGTAACCGTCACCTATAGACATGAGCAGTACCAGAGCAATCTGTAAGTATAAATAACATTTTAGATAAAAAAAAAAGAATTTTCCAAATTGGTTTTTTTTAATGGATAAAAATGGTATGGTAACCCCGCTTGCGCTAACGGGATACGCTGACGAGGCACCAGTGAAGGGTGATAGATGAGAATGAAAACAGATCAGTTAGCCCATCATGACGAATTCATCAGGAATTAACCATGATAGTTGCCAGGAAGAACCGCGAGGAGGTCGACCTGGTTGGGTATATTGCTAGCAATGGGATTCTCAGTCTCCATTACTAACAATCCCTTTCCCCCCAATTTTTTTGCCAAATCGGTTTACAATTGACTAAGTTATGAGGTGGCAAAATTTGAAAGAAAAATACAAACGAATTGCGAACCTCTTTCTTTTGAAAGTCGGTTTATAAAGTAGTACACTTTCTTAACTTCTTAACAGTCATGTACTGATCACTTTGCTCAAGGTCCCCGGGTGTTCAACACGCGAGAATATTTCAACAAGATAATCCATAAACAAACTAAAAATAGTCTATTTATCAAAGCATCAAAGCTATCTGTTAGACAGTGTATACTGTGACTTCTTAAAGTCAAATTAGCATGAAAAAGGTCACAGAAGCCGCGGCCCGTCACCGCTCCTGTGACCGCTTGCTTATTGGACTGCGATGAACCTAAAGGGCGATCACCTCTTGAAGCTATCTTCAAATGGATACAAAGAATATTGACATTGGGTAACTGCGTTGTCTTCTTGCTTTATGCGTAGATATAAAAAAATTGTAGATTCAAAATCCAAAATAAAAGTTAGACAAGTGAAGTATTTAGGGACGAGAGAAATAAAATTAAAAGTAGTGCGTGCGTGCGTGCGTGCATGCGTGCGTGGTTGCCTGCGCACTTATATATGCATGTGAGCAATATTGTCTAGTTTTTTTTAAAGGGTGAAAATGGAATAGTAACCCCGCCCGCGCTATCGGTATACACCGATAAGGCACCAGTGGGGGATGATAGGTGAGAATGAATGCAGGTTAGTTGGCCCACCATGATGAATTCGACCTAAGATAGGAAGGAACCTAAGAGAGTATATTGCTAGCAATGGGACTATAATACCTCATTACTAACAATACCTTTCCCCTCACACTGGCTAGTCAGAAATAGTGCATAATTTTGTTAAATTTGCTATATTTTTAGTTTCATTTTTTAGCTTCCGATTGTGCATCGTGTTTTTTTTTGTGCATCAATGATTTTTCAAATCAATGATCTTTCGTTCCGCAATAATCGATTTTCATGTGCAAATAATTAATATAGGATCTAGACGGAATCGAAATCTAAAACCCAAAAAAATATATAGGAATATTAAAAAAAGTAATGTCTGAAATCGGTTGAAAGGTGGTTAAAATATCGCTTATAAAACTACACGGATTGAATATCCTTTTTTTTTTGGTAAGACAGTTAAAATTAGGCGGCTTGTTCACGCTAACTCTATCGGTAACCCGGTAACTTCTAACTGCGCCTCTCATATTAGCTAACTTTACACACCTGATACTATGTGTTAATTATTATATAGTTTGAAATTAATTGATTAATGGCGGGACCTTATTAAAAGTTTGGCGTGCTAACGTACCTGTTTAGATAGATTTAACAAAACTGTTAGATGCGTTTCCAGTATTTATTTACTCAAATACTTGTCAGAGATCCCTAAATGAATGTTTACAATTCTAATTTTTTTTATGTTTATTTCGATATTATGTTTTTTTTTATATATATAATATAGACAGCAAAAGTCCTTCTTAAAACGTGCCCAAAAGTCTGCCTGCGGTTGCCAGCTCATCTGCTAAGAGTGGCAATTATTGACAAAGCTAGGGAAGTTTTTGTGGATGAGGCAGTGGAAAGTAAAGCTGATATGATGATAGGTGGCAAACGAGCTTGTAACTCTCCTGAAGATGAAACGACTTATGAGAAATGATGTAGATAAAGGCACTTTCTCCCACGCACAACCACTCTTTGGAATCAACTGTCAGCAACAGTATTTCCGAACCGATACGACATACGATAACATAACCTTCAAGAAAAGAGCATATTCCTTTTTAAAATTCCGGCAGCACAACTACAATGCCGTTAGTATTGTGAGTGATCATGGGCGGCGGTAGTCATTTACCACCAGGTGAGCCACATACTCGTTTGCCCCCTGTGTTGTAAAAAAAAAAGATGACTTTAAACAGTCCTCTTTTGACTCGAAACGATTAATTCTATCCTTCGCAGATTCTAGATTTTAAGCTAGATTAATATTTGTCAAACCAGTTCAGCAGTTGTCAAGGATTTACCAATCTCCTTATTGCGATTTGAACGCGTAAAGTTTGATTCCCATCGGTCCAGCGCGCAATGTGTGCTCCAAGTTGGAATACTGGAAATGGGTTTCTGGTTAGTTCTTTAGTACTTTAAATTGTGAATTGATCGATTGGTAATATTTTTTAAAGCCTATAGAGCATTCCACTGCTGGGCAAAAGCTTGTATGTTACATCTTTTTCTTTTTATACAACTTAGAATGGCAAACAAGCTGACGGCCCACCTGATGGAAAGTTGTAACCGTCGCCTATAGACATGAGCAGTACCATGGACATAACAGAGTGTACTGTTTCGCCCATGATACCCCCCATGCGTTGCCATTCCTGAGGACTCAGGTGTTATTCCTCTGTACCCAGTAAATTCACGCCATATCCCACCCTTCAAACCGAATACTCTACTCTGAATTTTATTTAAACAATAACATTTCTGTAATGTAATCTTGGTGTAAGTCGGATAAAAGTATTTTCAACCGACTTCAAAAAAGTAGAAGGTTATCAATTTGGTGGTATTATTTTTCTGTTTTTTACCTCAGAACTCAATCCTTTATATATCGATTGAAAAAATTCTATCTTTTATCTCAAAAGATATATTGTACTTTCAGATTGGCCCCAAAAAAATGTGGACTTCAAAACCAGTTATTTAAATTTCAAAATTATATCTGCTATTGAACAGATTTTGATAAAAATTCTATAGGATCAATCCGAAAGTTATCTTTTCTGATAAAAAGAACTTTCCAAATCGGTTTATAAATGACGGACTTTTAAGGTAACGAACAAAAAAAAATCCAAATTAATTGTGGACCTCCTCTTATTTAGAAGTCGGTTTAAAACGATACACGACGACAGATTAAAATGAACATGGCGGGAGTAGACTTTAAAAAAACTGTATTTTACAGTCGGGTTTTTGTGCCGTTCTCGCGTCAACTTGTTTAAAGTTGTAACTCTGCCTATACTGGCCACATAATTCACCGCTATCGCCTGTGTCCTCCACCAGAGGCGCCACAGCATAAATAATTACCAGTGTGCCAACCTCAGTTGTTTATCACGACGCGTGTGACGCGTGCGTCCGTATTTCTGTATTTCCATATTCAAGTGTTTTTGGTCATTTTAATCTGTTGGCCGCGGCCATTCGAGAGGGTCAACGCGTTTTTATTGCCATTGAGGTCTCATTATGAAGGTCGGATAACGCTCCCGTTTGTGATTTTAATTGGATTCGGAGTTTATTTTTTTATTAAAATATCTTTGAAATGTGGTGGCGAAAGAAAGGGACAGCCAATAAAGGATAGCATTTGAAATAAATGTCTTACAAGGAGATAAAAAATAGACACAATAAAGTGTAAATTAATAAATACAAAATTTACGGAGTACAGAGGAATAACACCTGAGTCCCCAGGAATAGCAATGCAACAGGGTATTATGGGTGAAACAGTATACTCTGTTATGTCCATGGTCCTTCTTATGTTTATAGGCGACGGTTACCACTTTCCATTAGGTGGGCTGTCAGCTTGTTTGCCGTTCTAAGTTGTATAAAAAAATATTGAACTGCGGTTGCCAACCCGCCTACAATCATGGCAACTACAGGCAAAATTTCTCAATGGTAAAATGTATTAAGGCTCCGTACTTTATGACAGTCAATGGGAGAGGTATATGTTCAGCAGTGGACAGATTACGGCCGCCATGAGGATATGTTAATATAATAATAAATATTTTTTATTTAACTAAACTAAATAATAATAATTTTTAATTTGTAATTTTTTATGAATCTATGTTTCTTTTTTCAAATAAAAGTCAAGTTTACAACAAAAGATACGAATAAATAAAATGACATAATAATCATCGTATTGATAAAAATAAAGAAAATAAAAAAATTACAAAGCTACAATCAATCTCAGTATTCTTGAACAGATCAGTCCCTTCTAGAAGCACCCATTCACGAGTATGACGGATGAGCTAGTCATCGTTGTGATCAACCGTATTATAGGCAGCGTAAAGACCTGACCACCACGCAGCCTCATAATTATGAAATAAATAATTAAATATGGCGTTTTTAATGCTAATACATTATTACTATAAAAAGAAACTAACTTTTTCACGAGATTTCGTCCGCATGACTGGGATATGTTTACTAACCGGGATAAAAGTAGTCTATATCTCTCTCTATTCCATATTGTATGTGTATACCAAATTTGGTAGTAATTGGTCCAGTCGTTAATGTGTTATAAGGTAACAAACAAACAAACTCACTTTCACATTTATAATATTAGTAAGGATTTGTAGAAACACAAATAAAGAAAACATGCATAAATATTCTGATAGATACAAATCGCCATATTATTTTAAAAAAATCTATTTTCGACTATAGAGTTACAACTTTACAAAATCGCATTTACGTCACAGAAGCTTACGATTAAGGCCCTCGAATTGATTCCTAAACTAGTCGAGCTTTTTCAGTCTAATTATATGTAAACCTGTAAATATTACATTAAAATATAATGTGTGCTTACGAAACATTAAACAATAGAATTAACAAAATTAAGTTGAAGAGAACATAAAACAAATACATTCGAACAACTGCAAATAGTTGAGCTGTGTCAATTCTAACAAAAGAATTGTCCCAGCCAATACGATGTTACTGTTGATTTTCGAAAATCTCCAATACGTGCGGCCGACTTCAAACGGATCCCTTCGTCCATGAAGACCGTTCACGCTTCACCGATTTTATTGGAGGTTGAAAATAAACCACGTTCTTTTGCTACAAACCTTTGATAATATGACGTCTATTTCGGCTCTAGGTCTCTTTCTTCCATGTGATTTGATATATTGATTTGAAATAGTCTCTTCTGAAGTAGCTCGGGTCTGGGTGCTCTCGGGTTGTTGTGCTTCGATGCCAAGTTTTTTTTTATACAACTTAGAATGGCAAACAAGCTGACGGCCCACCTGATGGAAAGTGGTAATCGTCGCCTATAGACATGAGCAGTACCATGTACATAACAGAGTATACTGTTTCACCCATGATACCCCCCATGCGTTGTAATTCCTAGGACTCAGGTGTTATTACTCTGAGCACTGTAAATTCACTGCCATATCCTACCCTTCAAACAGAAACACAGCCATGCAAACACAACTGCTTCACGGTAGAAACATGAATGGGACAGAGGTACCCAAGCAAACGACTTTTGTACAAAGTCTTCCTCTGGTCTTTATATAAAGAATAATCGTAACCATGCCATATATCGTCATAGTCGTAGAATACTGACGGATCTGATAAATATTACATATAAAGATCCGTCGGTATTCTGCGACTATGACGATATGTATGTAGTTTAGTATTAAGGACCCCATATTTACATGTCTATGTACGACGAAATATGTACTTATGTTTTTTTTTTTATATGTAACACCGTATCTCATGTTTCGAGTGAATAATAAATATAAGTAATATAAAATGTAAATATAGTGCCTACATGCGATATTTAACCGAAATTTTTTTTTTTTTATAGTTTACTCTGTTTATTCACTTGTTTGTGAGTTCGAATTTCACTTTAAAACGGTTGGAGTGGTATGTCGAAATTTGCATAGTATTTTAAACTAAATGTCATTTTTACAGTATTTTCAATCGACTACAAAAATAAAGTTCTTAGATTAGTTGGTTGTTTTTTTTAATATTTGTAAGGTCATAACTCCGTCATTGCTTTATTGCTTAGACAATGGGTCAGCCTTTTCTTACCCGTGAGTGTAGTAAGAGGCGACTAAGGGAACTTAATAATCGAGGGATAGGCAGAAGCGCCTCTCTTAGAACATCACCAATCCGTCTGTCAAGCGTAGCAACTACTGGCAAAACTCCCCTTATCCCCATAAGGGAAAAGGAGCCTATGTCCAGCAGTGGACAGTTAAATGCTGAAATGATAATGAAACCGATTTGGAAAATTCCTTTTTTTATCTGAAAGCATATTCTTACAAATTAGTCTAATAAAAATATCATCAAATACGAATTAGTAGTTTAGTTTTTTAATTGAAAATAATTGATTTTGCCATGACTGGAGTCGAATTCTTTTACGTAACACATTCGTGTTTCAACCGTGAAGCAGTTGTGTTTGCATGGCTGTGTTTCAGTTTAAAGGGTGGGATATGGCGTGAATTTACTGGGTATAGAGGAATAACACCTGAGTCTTCAGGAATGGCAACGCTTGGGGGTATCATGGGCGAAACAGTATACACTGTTATATCCATGGTACTGCTCATGTCTATAGGCGACGGTTACCAATTTCCATCAGGTGGGCCGTCAGCTTGTTTGCCATTCTAAGTTGTATAAAAAAAATCTTGAATTACTAGACGAACAAATAGTCCCTAGCTCCATGTGAAGTGTTAAATATAAAATACTTAATTCCTGCACACGAATTCAGAAATTTCTAGACAGGGATATCAATGAAACGTGTTAAATATCCGTATCCGGAATCGTATGATTGCAGACTTTCGGAACTACCCTGGGGATATAGATTGTACTACGTAATCATTTCCCGCCCAAATTCCGAGGGTTATTTGATTTATATACTTCTATCGAAATATGTTTATATTTATAAGGAAATTACATTTGGTAAAGATACTAAGCTAATTTCTTTTTTCAATGATCGAAGACGGTATGGTCTTTCAGTGGATGAAAATGGAATGGTAACCCTGTTTAATGTGAAGATTTTTTTTTATTTCAGGCGTTACCTGTCCACTGCTGAACATATGTGAGCCTTCCTATAAGAGGAGTTTTGCCAGTAGCTGCCCCGTTTGAAAGGCGGATTGGCAGCCACAGTTAGGCTTTTAGAGATGTTTTTAAAGACACGCTACTGCCCATTCCTCGACTATAAGTTTCCATAGTCGCCTCTTACGACTCCCACGGCAAAGAAAATGGTGGTAATATCCGATATCTGTATATTGAGTTCTTTTTTATTTATTTATTTATTTATACTTTATTGACCACATTACAAAAAAAATGTCTGGTACAAAAGGCGGACTTAATACTATATAGCATTCTCTCGCAGTCAACCTTTGGCGAAACAGAAATTTTATTATGCGGCGAAAAAAATTACAACACATACAATAGAGATTATATAAATATACATACATGAATACATTAAACAAATATAAATATACATATATATATATATATACATATATATATGTATATATATATATATATACATATATATATGTATATATATATGTATATATATATATACATATACACACACATACATACATATATAAATATACCTACTTATAGATTATATACGATAACACAAATAAGCAACGATAGAGATCAAAGTGATGATGATAAAGATGAACTGCATTCACAGTTTTTTCCAAAGATATTCGTAGACTTTTCCTTAAAAATAAATTTGTTAGAAATTTGTCTTATGTCCATGGGACTCATGAAACGTGTTCAATATCCTCAAGAGAAAGGAATGGAAACAAAAGCAGAACGATGTTCGGAACTACCCTGAGGATATAGAGAGAACAAGAGAGTCGTAATCATTTCGCGCCCAAGAATCACAGAGATATTTGATTTATATACATTTCAAATATGTTTATATTTATAAGGGACTAATAAGAAGAGAGAAATGTTGCAAAGCAATTTCTTTTTTCAATGATCTGCGTTGGCTTTCAGGGATGATTCTTCTTGTTTAATAACCACCCATTGTTTTATCGCCCATACCGGTATTTTTTATGGCTGAAAATGGAATGGCAATCCCACCTGCGACAACGGTATACACAGGCGGGACACCAGTGAGGGATGACAGGTGAATATAAAAAGGCAGGTCAGTTAGCCCATCGTGCTGAATTTCAGATGTATTCATCACGATAGTTTCCAGGAGGAACCGTGTGGAGGTCGACCCGAGCAATATAGGGTACATTGCAAGCAGTGGGACTGGTAACCAGCATTACTAACAATCCCTTCCTCCAAATACCGGTTAGATATCAATATTCATTACAAGCGAGTTCCTCTCTTCGTTATTATATATTGGATAACCGATATTCAATATATCTGTTATTGATCCAATATATGTATAGAGGGGGGAAAGGGATTGTTAGTAATTGAGTTTGACAGCCCCATTGCTAGCAATATGCCTTATTAGGTCGACCTCCACGTGGTTCCCCCTGGAAACCATCGTGAACAATTCTTGTTGAATTCGTCACAATGGGCTATCTGACCTACTTCATCCTCACCTATCATCCCTCACTGGTGCCCCGCCGGTGTATACCGATAGCGCGGGTGGGGTTATCATTCCATTATCATCCATTAAAAAAATATATATATGTATAGATATTGTAACTACAATATATAAATATTGCTATATATTACACACCCACACTTACTAGCAAGTAATAAACATGAGTTAATCTTTTGATGGGAGTATATCTAATTATTTATGAGCAGATCAGACCTTACCCACAAGGAGAATCCTTTCAAGAAATCCCCTTTGTTGCGTTGACATAATAATAAAAATATGTACACAGCGACAACCCTATCTGCTTCCAAAACGCACAGCCATATACAATAAACAAGAAACCGATAACGACTCAATTATTATGATTATTGCCGGGTCGAGTTTCGCTTATTCTTATTGCAAACTAATAAGGTCCAATTTCGATTATCACAGATTAACTACATAAACCTGGTAATAAGGTAATAGAGTGGGTAAGTTTCGGGGCCAACATAATAATAAATAGGGCTGGCGGATTCTTATGAATTAGTCAGCTAAATCGCGTATTACGTTTAATGAAATAAATTACAACATTCGTCGATATGAGACTCAGCCCAAACGACGGACTTTTGTCCGCGGAAAAATCTCTCTTTATATAACCAATTAGATTTGGGGGAAAGGGATTGTTAGTAATGGGGTCTAACAGCCCCAATGCAGTATAAATGACCAATATAACTGACCGAAGTTGATGCCAATCACGTCGCTGTGGGCGTTTAGAATCCTATATAATCTGAATACAGGCGAGTTGGATTCTAACATCGTTCTTCTTAACGGAGGACATAAAGGACTCAGGTGTTATTCCTCTGTACCGTATAAATTCACTGCCATATCTCACCCTTCAAATCGAAACACAGCCATGCAAACACGACTGCTTCACAGTAGAAGCACGAATGGGACAGAGGTGGCCAAGCAAACGATTTCTGTACAAAGTCTCCCTCTGGGATATTTGAGTCCTCAGGAATGGCAGCGCATGGGGGGTATCATGGGCGAAACAGTATACTCTGTTATGTCCATGGTACTGCTCATGTCTCTAGGCGACGGTTACCACTTTCCATCAGGTGGGTCGTCAGCTTGTTTACCATTCTAAGTTGTATAAAAAAAAAGTGGTCGCGTAACATACTTCATCATCTCAGTCATTATCCGTCCATTGCTGAACTTAAAACCTCACCCATAGATTTACATAAGGTATGGTCTTGATACACTTGCATCCTTTCACTGCCTGCAATGCAATGCATATTTAGAAAGTAAAAATTGAAATGCTCGTCCTTTCGGAACTTACCTAAAATATAAACCTACAGGATGGGCCTTAAAGTTGCATTCGGCGTTCGAGAACGAATTCAATTTAAAATACACAATACTGCCAACATTCTGAGCAAAATACAATTGTACGGGACAGAAGCGCGCAACTTAGAAATAGTAGCCGCCGCGACAGGTTGAATCGGATGTAACAAAAGTAATTTTATCAAGATAACGAGGGAGAATCGACCTTAATGTAATAGGAGTAAGCGTGCCAGGATGCGCGTGTGGTAACAAGATATGCCTGCCAATAAATCGAGGTTAGGGGAATTTGTAACGGCGGAGACACACTGCCGCGTGTGTGTTCGAACAATTTGCTTTGTTTTATGCCACTTTTAGTTTGCCATAATGTGTTTTTCAATCAGTTTGATATTGGCGGTTGCTGTTTGAAATTCTCTAGTGATTTTTAACTAAATTTTAAAAGAATTGATACTTTTTTTTTAAATTCTTAAGCGCTTTAACATTCTTCAGGTGTATCTTTTAAAGGGTAAAAATGGAATGGTAACGGTAGGAAAGGAATTGTTAGTAATACGTTTAAATAGCCACATTGCTAGCAATATACCTTATCAGGTCGACCTCCACGCGGTTCCTCCTGGAAACAATCGGTGTTAATTCTTGTGGAATTCTTCACGTTGGGCCAACTGACCTGCCTTCATCCTCACCTATCATCTCTCACTGGTGTCCCACTAACGTATACCGATAGCGCAGGCGGAGTTACCATTCCATTATCATCTAATTAAAAAAATGTTTAATGGCAAATCTGTACTCATTTAATTTTTACAATTTTACAATTTATATTCTGCAATTTTATATCTGCATTACCATCAGTCTCCAAACTAGGCCAGACCTGTATCTTGGGGACTATGAGTGCGATTACCTATTTAGTACACTTTATTTACAAAAAAAATAAAAATAATAATAAGGAAAACTATGTGAAAAGTTGAGTACGTGTGCGTGCGTGCGTGCGTGCGTGTGTGCGTGAGTGCGTGTGTATGTGTGTATGTGTACGCGCGCGCGTGTGTATGTTGTGTATGAGTGAGTACGTGCGTGCATGCTTGTACATTCGTGCATAAGTAGGTACGTGCGTATATATATATGTATATATGTAAATTTAAACTGTTTTACTGTTTCCACTTAATAATTGTACCGATTCATCATGAACTTCGTGGCCAGGATACGTTGAGACTGGGATACAGTTGATATACTTCTCCATCCCAAATAATACGTGTACCTTTTATAGTGATTGGTTGAAATGTTATTTTATTTTTATTTCCATAGATTTTGTTAACACGGTCCTAAGTGCGGGTTTTTTTATACCACTGAGGTGGCAAAGCATACAGCCCACTTGATGGCAAACGGTTACCGTAGCTTATGAACGTCTGCAATACCATGTTTAGTTTAGTTTTTACTCTGTCCGTGGACACAATTTCATTCAAAACTGTCAAGCCGTTTAAGTTCGAATGAACAACAAACATACAAACGTCTTTATAAACATTTATAATATGAGTCAGATAAAAAGATTAATTGTGATCTTCTTTTGGAAATCACTTTGAAGGCAAATTATGAACGTTCCCTTTTTCGAAGTCGGTTAAGTTACTTAGATATCATCACCACAATGAAATAAACGACAAATGCTACAGTTCAACATTGTCGTAACATTGTTATTACTTATAACGGACTCTTGTATTTGTAATACCAAATACAACATAATATGTAGTTTGTAAATGAATTCATGTAGTGAACGTAATCTTTGTACATGTCGCAGTAAAATGAGGTTATTAGGAATTTCTCGAAATACCTAGGGATATAACAAAATCAGGGAACATGTTGATTATTTATTTATTTATTCACTCCACTTAAAGGACCAATTTTTTTTACAGAACTTAAAATGGCAAACGAGCTGACGGCCCACCTGATATATACATACTTCAGCTCTTATAAAGTCCGGAACGTTGGTTTCAAGCCAGGCTTAGGTAGTTCGTTCTTTGTGACCAGGTGCAGAGACCTGCTGCAAAATCCACGGTATATTTTTAAAAAGTGTATTGCTGAGAGGTTTCACAACACGATCCGAGACTGTGTCTTGGTACACTTTTGCTGAAGTTTTCACACAAACTGGAAAATTGGTTTAATTCCGAGATTTTGTGATATCCCTAGGTATTACGAGAAATTCCCAGTATCCGAATTTTTCTGCAACATATTATATTATGTTTTACTTTGCGGCACTGCTGTTATGTACTAACCTTTATAAGGCTTTTGTTCAAACTTAAATATTTACGCGATGTTAAATAAATATTTAATTCACTTTACTGTTGTTAAGCAAAATATACACTGATGTTACTAGACTGTACAAAAGTCTTTTGCTTGGGTACCTCTGTCCCATTCGTGTTTCAACTGTGAAGCAGTTGTGTTTGCATGCCTGTGTTTCGATTTGAAGGATGGGATATGGCGTGAATTTACTGGGTACAGAGGAATAACACCTGAGTCCTCAGGAATGGCAACGCATGGGGGGTATCATGGGCGAAACAGGCTCTGTTATGTCCATAGTACTGCTCATGTCTATAGGCGATAGTTACCACTTTCCATCAGGTGGGCCGTCAGCTTGTTTACCGTTTTAAGTTTCATATAAAACTTTTCTATGTATGGTTACAGTATAAAAAAATCCGATGTAAAGTATGAAATAGATACCAGTTGTCCAACACCATGTATGTTAAGTGTCTAGGGGGGAGGGATTGTTAGTAATGCGGATTACCAGTCCCATTTGCTAGCAATATATCCTGTCAGGTCGACCTCCACGTGGTCCCCCCTGGAAACTATCGTGCTGAATCCAGGTGTATTCATCACGATGGGCTAACTGACCTGACTTTTCATTTTCACCTATCATCCCTCACTGGTGCCCCGCCAGTGTATATCGTTAGCACAGGCGGGGTTACCACTCCATTGTCATCCATTAAAAAAACACGTCTATGTACAGTTTATACAGATGAATGCATCCTGAATTGCTACAAATACGTTCAAGTAGTCATTGAATCACTGCTTGTTCTTTACACTGTGGTGACTTATTATACAGAGTGTAGTCGAAATCATTAGTATCATTTGGAAGTGAATATTTATCGCAAAAAAAGATGGGGCGAGAAACGAGAAAAACCATCGAGCCTTCCATACTAAGATGGCGCGTGCAGCTGTTAAGTTAGTATGGGAAATTCAGTATTTTTTATCATTTTTCGACCCATGCTTTTTTTGGAGAAAATGTTTAATTCCCCTGGTAGAACGCTGCCTTTAAAGAATGCTAACGATTTCTGTCTTATGCCGTGTATTTTATGCTATAATTGTATATAGTTTACGTACTAAATGTATTTCTAAGAAATAATTTGAAATTTAATACAGACATTCTCAACATTTGGCACAAATTTATGATAAATATTTTGTTTATAAATTTCCATTGAATATTTAGTATAAACTAACTCCCACTCAATCTTTCAAAAATTAAGCCTACAATTATTGAGTTTATTAACTTGTAACTTAGTCTGTATTTCGAGGAAATTCATCAAGTAACTTAACTAACGCACGCGTAATACCTCTGTTATTGCAGGTGTTCATAGGCTACGGTAACCGCTTACCATCAGGTGGGCCGTATGCTTGTTTGCCACCTCAGTGGTATAAAAAAAAACTAAAATATTTCCTATTCGACTTCGTTAAAAAAAATATACATATTATATATAAACAGTACATTTATGCAAAGCTTTATCGAATACTTCACAGTCATTTAGGTCTCGGTTGGAGGTCGTTTCGTTTTATGGCAAACAAAATGGCATCCACTCAAACATGGTAGCGAGCATTCAGATGTATATTTTTGTGAGAAATTGTGAGTGAAGGTGAGCTGTGTAACAATTGGGACTTGTATTCATTAATATTATTGTATTAAGTTATTTATTACTCGTGACTTTGGTTGTTTTTTTTTTTTATTGTTAGGGAGACAAAAGAGCAGACGGTTTACCTGATAGGAAGTGCTTACCATCGCTCATGAAAACCATGTAACACGAGAGAAGTTGCTTGTGCGTTGCCGGCCTTTTTTACTGTTTGTTGGAATGCATAAAAAGTAATCTATATATTTTCCTATGAGCCGTATGGTCCCGGCATAGAATGGGTCACCTCTTCCTTTCCCGTGGGTGTTGTAAGAGGCGACTAAGAGAGGGCGAAGAATGGGCAGCAGCGTCCCTCTTAAAACATCTATAAAACCTTTTTTTTATACGACTTAGAACTGACTACTGTTGTCAACCCGCCTGTCAAGCGTAGCAACTATTGGCGAACCTACCAAAGGATAGGCTAATGTCTAGCAGTGGACAATTAAAGGCTGATATAATAAATTATTATTATAGTTTATTAGTGTTTCAGGTATTAACCTGAAACACTCAATAAACTTACATTCTATTCCTTATCAATCATACAAAAATACATTCAAATTGAACGTGATATGATGATGATGATGACGTTACACGATATCTCTAATGACTTAAATGTTTTTGTTATCTTGGTGTACACAAATGTGGTTATCAGTTCGATTCCTATATACCATATATATATATATATATACTATGAACACATCATATCAGTCTAATTATATGTTAATAATATATGAATATATTACGTAATATTTTATATTTCTTCAATTCAATAATGCACCTACTTATTTATTGGTTTGCCCAATGGTTGAAATTGGCTGGTAGAGAACACCGTCCGGTGTTAAGTCCGCCAAATGTACATAGAATTTTACTGTGCATTAGAGTTTAAACAAATAAATATTCACGGTTTTAATATAATATGTTTCTCGACACATTTGTATACATCAAGGCAACTGAATCATTAATTCATTAAAGCCATTAAAGATAGTGTAACGTATATACATAATAAAAGACAAATGAATTTAAGTCCCTTAAAAATAGGTATGCGGGTAATATTACAAAAATAAGTCGGTACATTTATACTTTAAGTGTTTTAAACTCGGCCTCAGAATAATGAAATATTGCCCCCTCACTATTCCAGAAGTCGTAAACAATTCCGCTGCACTGAACTACATTCATATACAGTCTGTTGTTATCAAAGAATTTCCCGTTCTCGAACATTCCATAATGTACGGGGCGACGACGCAATTGGCGCACCCACACGATTACACACTACCAGCCATTGTGTGCCGATCATAATATGACGGTAAATGTTGTTGACTCTTTCTTTTATGGCGTTTGTTGGGTTTTCTAATTTTTTGTTTTAGCTCAAACGTTTACAGAGGTTTTTCGTAAATTATTATTTTAGCTATTTCATCTGTTTCGTGTTGTTATTTTTTCATTTTCTACGTATACGTTTTTCGTTTTCGTGCGATAATTAAATTCTTTTGTAAGTTCAAGGAAAGTAGTTGTTTTATTGAAGAGAAAAATAGCTAATGTGCTAACTATGGATGAATGGATGTTTGTCATTCATTCATGGGGAAACTACTGAATCAATTTAAATGGAATTTTGTACACGGATAGTATAGTTTAAAATATAGCATATTTCATATACCGATTCATCGAAACCTCGAAATACGATTAATAAATATTTTTAGCTAGTTTCTATTTTTCTATTACCTTGTTGAATAATAAAATTTTAATACCGTATTGCAAATCTCCAGAAATTAAACTAATCGCTCCATCAAACAAGCTGTATATTTGTCTGTCTCTTTAAGATTGTTACAGCAAAGAAAACAAATCTATACTAATAATATATAAAAGTGAGAGAAGAGGAAATGAAACACCAAATTTATTTCCTTTCGGCACCTTATCGGCTTAATCAATTGTAATAAAATTTGGGGTGTATGTACTATATATACTACATAAGGCTATGTTTTATCTCAGTCAATAAATAAATTCCGGTGTCACGGACGAAGTCGCGGGTAGAAATTAGTGTTGTATTAACGTTAAATTTCATGTATTTAATAAATTACTCGTTCATTTTAGAAAATTATTCGAAACTAACAAGAGAAACTATATACGTGTACAACTACGCTCCATGTTTCATAAGAACAAGGTACTCTGTTCGAGCAATTACGACTCATACCGTCGTGCACCAAGTATTACATGTTAGAAAATGTTGTCGACTTCTGAAGCTAAATGTGAACTAGTTGTTCGTTTAATTAATTAAAATTTTAATTTGATATATTCTTCGTTAAATTTTCATTTCAATACGAAATAATAATTGTATCAAACTGTTTGCGAGAGCAATGAAATTGCATGTATTTATTTCGACGCCAATATTTCTTTAGTGTTCGTTCTTTTTGCTGTTATTATTGATAAAATATATTAAATTAATTTTGCTTTTACATTTGTGTTTATGATAATTTTTAATTTGTTCACAATTTAATGTTATGGAGTTAGCTGCCGGTCGACGTTTTTTTTTATACAACTTAGAATGGCAAACAAGCTGACGGCCCACCTGATGGAAAGTGGCAACCGTCGCCTATAGACATGGGCAGTACCATGGCCATAACAGAGTATACTGTTTCGCCCATGATACCCCCATGCGTTGCCATTCCTGAGGAGATTTTCCCAGGAAATTATAGCCAGAGGTTCTTTAAAAAAGAGGGAGTAAAGAGGTTTCTCCAGGGCCGGTAACACACGCGTAATGCCACTGACGTCGCAGGCGTTTGTAGACTATGGTCGCAGCTTTCTATCACCACTTCACTGCCTGGTATAAAAAATAAAATTTAGATAAATTATTATTTTGTAAGGATTCAGCTCTCTAAGTTTGAACATAAGTGCCTAAATTTTCATATTCACTAGACGGGTTGAGCTCCGTGGTTTTCTCATAAAAAAATATTCTATGTGTTATTTCAGATTACGGTTCATATGTGCACCAAATTTTATTCAAAATGGTTTTTTTTATACAACTTAGAATGGCAAACAAGCTGACGGCCCACCTGATGAAAAGTGATAACCGTCGCCTAGAGACATAAGCAGTACCATGGACATAACAGAGTATTTTATTTCGCCCATGATACTCTCATGCGTTGCCATTCCTGAAGACTCACATGTTATTCCTCTGTACCCTGTAAATTCACGCCATATTCCACCCTTCAAACCGAAACACAGCTATGCAAACACAACTGTTTCAAGGTAGAAACACGAATGGGACAGAGGTACCCAAGCAATCGACTTTTGTACAAAGTCTCCCTTTGGTGGCTCTGGTTCAGCCATTTAAGTGTGTTTGAGTAGCAAAATTTCACATTTATAATAATACTAGTAAGATTATTCTATTAGTAGATTTCATCATTTCAGCCATAATCCGTCTCCTGATGAAGATAGGCATCCCTCATTGCCATAAAGAACGGTCCTAAGCCACCTGCATCCACTGATCTTGCTACCTTGGTCAAGAAGAGCGAAGCCGCTAGGGACTGGGGCTGTTTATTTTGGTGTTTACAGTTGAGGAGTTTTGCTAATTGTTGCCATACTTGACAGGCAGGTTAGCAACCACAGTTAGGCTTCTAAAGATGTTTTAAAAGAGCTGCTGCCCATCCCTCGACCATAAGTTCCCTTAGTCGATACCCACGGGAAAGAAAGTGGTGGCCTATTCTATACCGGGACCGGAACAGATCAGTTAGCCCATCATGATGAATTCATCAGGAATTAACCATGATAGTTTCCAGGGAGAACCGCGAGGAAGTCGACCTGGTTGGGTATATATTGGGGTTCTCAGTCTCCATTACTAATAATCCCTTTCCCCCCTATTAGTATAATAATATTAATACCTATCCAATATATAGGTATATCCACGCTGTCATTTCCGGGGAACACTGTGGGTGGGATGGTTCTATAACTTCTTGTCTTTAATACACAAGTTAAGCTTCCGCTGTTAGACAAATTAAATGTTGACGACCCCTGAACTTGTAGGGATTGTCGAGTCACTGTTTACAAGAATGACGGATCACAATTAATTACCTTTTTATATTAGGTTCGACTTTTATAATTGAAGTCAGTTTGTAAGACTGTGGGTTCTTTGGGATCCGTTAGCAAATAATAATTTTTAAGGTTCCGTGCGAAAATAATAAGGAACACTTATGATGTCAATTCGTCTGTCTATCTACCATAGGGATAGATTTTAATTTTTGTTCTAGTAATAATAATTAAATTAATCGCTTTCTATCAGGTGGGCCGTATGCTTGTTGGCCACTTCAGTGGTATAAATTTTTTTTTGTTCAAGTAAACTTAATAATAAGCATTTTTAAATCGAATTTTTTTTTATTATAAATCAACCGCTCAGTTTGGAAGAAGAACGTAAGAAACACAGCTGTTGCATATCGCTACATTGTACAAAATAAAGTCGCTGTCGCTGTCTGTCCGTCCCAATGTATGCTTAAATCTTTAAAACTACGCAACGGATAGTGAAGCGGTTTTTCTTTAATAGATAGAGTGATTCAAGAGGAAGGTTTATATGTATAATAGATGTATAACATTGTAGTGAAATACTGATAAATTTAAAGGTTTCTAATGTGATGTCATAAATAAACACATTTTTTTGCGCCTACATTACAAACGCTGGCTGAACCCCACGAGATAAATCAAAATAATGTACTACAGTATTGTACATCTTAAAAAGGTCAACAAAAAAGTCTGTAATAGTATATGTTTATCTCCTAAGGATAACCCACAATAACTATTTTTTACCTTTACATTTTACGGGAAAAAAATTTACGAAGAGATTTTAAGCAATACAGCATAAATTTAACTAATAATATAATTGAACTGGCTAAAACATTATATATATATATATATATATAAAAATTAATGCCACTTTTCGTTGTAATTTTATAACTCAAGAACGGGCTCACTTATTCAAACCAAATGTTTAGACTTTGTTCGGACTATTTAGTAGATGGTTTATGTGAAGTTTGCACAAAATCGGTCGAGCGGTTCTTCATTTATCACATTTTTTGTATCAAATGAATTCAATAAATGGCGGATCATTTTGTTAATGGGGATTTTTGTGTCAAATTCAAACTTTTTTTAAGATGGGGATTGTGCTGTCAAATTGAAACTTTTTTCAGTGTTGACAGTACAAGCATGTTGTTATGTCATTCATGAGGGCATTTCATTTTGGACGTGCTTCGATTAAAGCAAATTGTCTGCGATAATTATTGCTTTGTGTTTATATTTTTAAACATATTGTTGAGTGCAATCATACAAACGGTGAGTTTTGAATTGTTCAAATGTATACTATGTATATGTGTGCATGTACTTTTCTCAGTTTTTTATCGATTTTTGTTTGAATAAATGAATTTGATATTAAAGACTTTTTTATTATTTCACTTTATATGTAACGAAGCACGTACCGGGCCGCTAGTACAATATAAGACCGGATTCATGAAGAGTCCCAATGGGAGTGTTATACGAGAACTACATAGTTAGAAGCGGACAACGCCGCGGGAAACGGCTAGTTATAAAATATAAAAAGTGGAATATATGGTCGCAAAATTAAAAAAAGCTTAAGGGCGGCTGGTAGCTAATTAAAAAGGGGCCTCTAATTAGAAATGGGCTGTCTAACAAATCTAGGCTTGTCATTCGATCCAATATTGGGCACGCTTTGGAAAATTCCGGAAACTGTTTGTTCTATACTGAAATTATTTGATGTCTAAGTCTTATTTTGTATGATTGTGTTGATTTTTGCTGAGAACACTTGATGAAATTTTAAGTTTCATTACAAACTTGCCAATAAATGGGCTTTATTTAAAAATACACAATCGGGACTTAACGCGATGAAAAAGCTTTATTACAGATAAATAGTACCTACATACCTTACCAGAGGGTGACTGTACAAAAGTCGTTTGCTTGGGCACTTCTGTCCCATTCGTGTTTCAACCGTGAAGCAGTTGTTTGCATGGCTGTGTTTCGGTTTGGAGGGTGCGATATGATAGTGAATTTACAGGGTATAGAAGTATAACAGTTGAGTCCTCAGGAATCGCAACGCATGTGGGGTATCATGGGCGAAACAGTATACTCTGTTATGTCCATTGTACTGCTCATGTCTATAGGCGACGGTTAGCACTTTCCATCAAATGGGCCGTCAGCTTGTTCGCCATTCTAAGTTCTGATTGTGTATTATGTGTAGTAAAATATGTGTAAACAAAGCGAAAGTAGGTTGTGTTAAAAAACGACAACTCTGGTCGTGACACATATTTGAATTTATTTACTTAGTTATTCTAGCTTTTGACTGCGACTTTGTCTACGTGACCGCGACATGTTCACTGACCCGGACGTAAGGACAAAAATAGCTTACGTCCTTCCCCATCCTATCATTATCTTCCCCCTGGAGATTATCATGGTTAATTCTTGAATTCCACATGGTAGGCCAACTGGCCTGCATTCATTCTCACCTATCGTCTTCCACTGGTGCCTCGTCGGTGTATACCGATAGCGCGGGCGAGGTTACCATTCTATTTTCACCCATTAAAAAAAACCTCCAATGATTCGTCGATTCAGTGTGAGATTGCATAATACAAAATACCACAATCGCATATATTATAATATACGAATATACGGCACTCGAGAGTCGTTCTGAATATACAAACGAGGTACGGATGTGCGCGATGCAATTTCAGATAGCATAATAGTTTGTAAGCGCTCTGCCACCATAATGGCGACCACTCAACGGATTTGAGATCAAACGGACTAGTCTTTATGGATGTAATTGTGCGCATGTTTCCCCTTAGGGGGTTAAGCAAATGTCATTTTATGATATAACCAATAATGTCTTTAAATTTTACATTTAAAGGTTGGTAACATTGGGTTATTAAAAAGAAATATCGACTGTTTTACTGCTTTAAGTGTTACCTTTTTTTCTGTGCAACTAGAATGGCGAACAAGCTGACGGTCCACCTGATCGAAAGTGGTAACCGTCGCCTATAGACATGAGCAGTACCATGGACATAACAGAGTATACTGTTTCGCCTATGATACCGCCTATGCGTTGCTATTCCTGAGGACTCAGGTGTTATTCCTTTGTACCCTGTAAATTCATTGCCATATCCCACCCTTCAAACCGAAACGCGCGTGACTGACTTGCTGTAGCTTGTTACAAGCTACAGCAATCCCCTTTTATCGGTTGGGGGGGGGGGGGGGGAAGTGATTGTTAGTAATGGAGATTAGCAATCCCATTTGCTAGCAATAAACTTCGCGGTTCACTCTGGAAACCATCGTGACTGATTTTTTGGTAAATTCCATCATGATAGGCCAACTGAGCTGCTGCATCCTCACCTATCATTCCTCACTGGTGCCCCGCTAGTGTGTATCAATAACACAGGCGGGGTTACCCATTATTATCTATAAAAAAAACCCGTTTATCATCAGGCTGACCGTATGTTTGTTTGCCATTATAATAGTATAAGAAAACTACTATTGGCCAGTTGCAAATATTTTGTTGGATCAATTATTTACATATATACATTTTATTTATTTTTATATATATTTATTCATTAGTACATATATGTGTACATGGCGGACTTAATGCTAAAAGCATTCTCTCCCAGTCAACCATAGGGAAGTGTCAGAATACTCGAATGCGGTACTACTAATTATTGATATACACACACACTAAAATTACATATATAAACGAATAAATATATATAAATAACAAATATACTTACACATATATGATATATACTATATTATACACGAATTTGAGAATAATATAAAGCACTTACTGCTCGGATAAAGATAAAGAGTGAGCGAGAACGCTTTTTTTGAAAGACGGTTTAGTACATTTTCATTCCATTTTGTTGAAGCAGTCTATAATACATCGTTTCGACTATATTTTCCGCAGTAAACTATGAAATTAGCTTCGTATCGAAGAATAGGAAACATTTAGTACTGGCTTCCTTGCTTTACTGTCAAGTTATACGGAAGCGGCTCGTAAGTGGCAGGTAAGAAAGCGGCTTCCCCGTTCTCATTTAAATATGTAATCACTTGTATTTACTTTAAAATGATTTCACGTCTGTGTAACTAATATTTTTAACATTTTGCTAACCGGGAATTCCATCTTGGTTGTAATCTTTGGAATTAAAGTTGTGAGAAAAACCTAAATATAAAGAAAAATATATTTTTTTTTGATCATGAACGCTTTCTAATCCAAACGGTGTTGCCTGTCGTGGTTTTTTTTTGATGGGTGAAAATGATATGGTAACCCCGCCTACGCTAACGGGATACGCTGGCGGAGCACCAGTGAAGGGTGATAGATGAGAATGAAAACAGGCCAGTTAGCTCATCATGATGAACTCATCAGGAATTAACCATGATAGTTTCCAGAGAGAACCGCGAGGAGGTCGATCTGGTTGGGTATATTGCTAGCAATGGGATTGTTAGTCTCCATTACTAACAATCCCTTTCCTCCCTGCTCGTCATGGTAGGAGGACGTACCTGCACGTTAGTGCAATGACGAGTTTACTCGTCACCAGTCAGCAAATTGTTAAGTAATCCAAGCAATTACTTGAAAGGAAAATATCGTAAAATTTCTAATAGATACCTGCTGCTGATTTTCACCACCGTACAACCCGCCATAAACTAAAGTTTCATAGCAAACTCGTGGCGGTCTTTAAAAAAAAAAACATATAGGTCATCAAGTAATAAGGGGGAGACTTTGTACAAAATTCGTTTGTTTGGGTACCTCTGTCCCATTCGTGTTTCAACCGTAAAGCAGTTGTGTTTGCATAGCTGTGTTTCGGTTTGAAGGGTGGGATATGGCGTGAATTTACAGGGTACAGAGGAATAACACCTGAGTCCTCAGGAATGGCAACGCATGGGGGGTATCATGGGCGAAACAATATACTTTGTTATGTCCATGGTACTGCTCATGTCTATAGGCAACGGTTACCACTTTCCATCAGGTGGGCCGTCAGCTTGTTTGCCATTCTAAGTTGTATAAAAAAAATCTAGTATCGAGTGTCAAAGGTAGATCAAAATTTAATCAGTTAAACATCATTTTAGCTAATTAATTATGATAGATATTCTTTTTAAATAATATAATATAATGTACGTCACATTTTGTGTAGGTATGTATATAAATATAATAATGAGTAGGGATAATATTTATATTATTATATGTATCACATCTCCCATATTTAGAACTAACAAAATTTTTCATCGTGCCTCCCACCAAATTGTTTATAATTACTACTCTCCATCCAAAGGTTGCCTGCAAGAGATCGCTCTTAGCGATAAGGCCGCCCATTGTTTTCTCATTGTGATTATCTCTTGTAATTATTTATATTTATAATAAATTTACTATTGTAATCTTTTGGAGGAAACAATAAAGAGTATCTATCTATCTATCTGTCATTTTATTATATATTACAAACACTTACTTATAAGCGTTATCTTTACTGGACATCCTGGATCCTTGACTTCTATCTTTGATCCTTGGAAAGGAAAAGTATGTCTGATGGTTTTAAAAATACACAATAAACATTATGCAACCGCTGTACCTTTAAAAGGTTAATAGAAGCCACGTAAGTGCACTGTACGTAGAAATCCGGAATGTTCGCTTTACTATTCAATAGTACAGTCAGCACCAATATATTATTCAAATGCGACAGAGACACTCGTAATCGAAATGATAAAATCGTTATATCGTGTTGACTTTACTATTCAATAGTTTTCTCACAGTCACTTAATCGAGATCAAATTGTTTAAATATTATTCAAATTGTTCAGAAAGACTTTTTACGTAATCGAATTTGATTGAATGAAAAATTGTTACTTTATATATATTGCTTTTTTGTGTATACATTATTTTATCTCTTTACTGTGTATGTCTGTTGTTATTTATGTGTTGTAAGTAATCCAAATAAATTATTACTATTATTAAATTATTATATTAAGGCAAGTTAGTCAAGAAAATTTTGGTTATCGCACAACCTTAATTTTTTTGTTTAATTTCTCCTAAAATATTCAGAATACCCTGACCAAACAGAAAGGTTCACGTGTTGAATTGACCTAAATGGGAATTAAACCTAGAATCTTATTTATACAAAGTAACGTAGCCATTTTGCCCTAGTGATTTTTTTAATAGATGATAATGGAATGGTATCCTCGCCTGTACTATCGGTATATACTGGCAAGGAGATATGATAGGTGAAATAAAAAAGCAGTTAGCCTATTGTGATGAATTCACCTGGAATACAGCACGATGGTTTCTAGGGACCACGTGGAGGTCGACCTGGTTGGGCATATTGCTAACAATAGGACTCGGGGGGATTGTTAGTAATGCAGACTACCAGTTCCATTGCTAGCAAAACACCCTGTTAGGTCGACCTTCATGTGGTCCCCCTTGAAAACTATTGTGCCAAATTCCGGGTGAATTAAAAAGTAATATTCTCTTTTCATTCTCGATATCATCCCTCAAATACTGCCTCGCCAGCGTATATTCAAAGAGCAGGCGGAAAGAATTCCATTATTATCTATTAAAAAAAATGGACTAGTAGTCCTCATTTCTAACAATCCCCCCCCCCAGCCATAGAGATTGCCATCGTTTACAATGTTCATCCAATGATATCGCTAATCTCGTTTCGCAATTTACGTGTGCAACATTGTGTTGTAACTTTGTGCATATGGTAATTGATTTTCGGTGCCGACTGTACGTTGTATACGAGAGTTTAGCATTTAGTTCCTTACCACGATTCCAAATGGGAGGAATGCAATGTAATGACAGGGAGAATATGGTCTTTGCGTAGTACGAATAGTACTAGGTGGTTTATATTTATGAACTAGCCGTTTCCCGCGGCGTTGTCCGCTTCTAACTATGCAGTTCCCGTATATTATTCCCATTGGAATTCTTCATGAATCCGGTCTTATATTGTATTATATACTTAAATGGTAATTACGTACCTAATACCTTCATAAACTGAGAATCCCATTGCTAGTAATATACCCAACCAGGTCGACCTCCTCGCGGTTCTCCCTGGAAACTATCATGGTTAATTCCTGATGAATACATCATGATGGGTTAACTGGCCTGTTTTCATT
The DNA here is from genome assembly GCF_026898425.1 of Galleria mellonella. NCBI lineage: Eukaryota > Metazoa > Arthropoda > Insecta > Lepidoptera > Pyralidae > Galleria > Galleria mellonella. The sequence goes on along the minus strand of NW_026441987.1, from coordinate 2,590,656 downwards.
CTCATCTATCACCTTTCACTGGTGCTCCGCCAGCGTATCCCGTTAGCGCAGGCGGGGTTACCATTCCATTTTCACCCATAAAAAAATACTTTCATAAAGTTTCAGCTAATTCAACTGATCGGTTATTTTATAGCATTTTATATGTGATCCTTTAGATTAATATAACTTTTTTATTTATGAATTGATTGAAATAAAACAAACACTAAATGTTAAGTGGAACAAATCACAACGCATGAGTGAAAACCGCATTGAGGTCAGTTAAGTAGTTTCCGAGATTAGCGTGCACAAAGGTATAGGCAAACAGATAAAAAATTTAAAAAATATTGGTTCTATTGTGTTCATAGTGCCCTCCTAAAATAGTTTTTCTTATATATCTTCCATGTACAGACAGCAACCAGTTAAGATTTTATTATATATATTGGTGACTTTGTAATTTCCTTCCTAACTTTCACGCACAACCACTCTTTGGAATCAACTTCCAGCAGCAGTATTTCCGAACCGATACGACAACATAACCTTCAAGAAAAGAGTATATTCCTTTTTAAAAGGCCGACAGCAAACCTGCAATGCCTTTAGTGTTTTTTTTTTTAATGGGTGAAAATGGTATGGTAACCCCGCCTGCGCTAACGGGATACGCTGGCGGAGCACCAGTGAAGGGTGATAGATGAGAATGAAAACAGGCCAGTTAGCCCATCATGATGAATTCATCAGGAATTAACCATGATAGTTTCCAGGGGGAACCGCGAGGAGGTCGACCTGGTTGGGTATATTGCTAGCAATGGGATTCTCAGTCTCCATTGCTAACAATCCCTTTCCCCCCTGCCTTTAGTGTTGTGGATGATCATGGGCAGCGTTAGTCACTTACCATCAGGTGAGCCGTATGCTCGTTTGCCCCCTGTGTTGTAAAAAAAAAAGACAAAAAAACCGAATAAATGTTTTTCTTGTTTTTATATCAGAATAAAGGTAGATTGATCCCTAAATCAGATTTCTCCTGTAGACATTCTATCAAAATCAATTCAGCAATTTCATTTTGAAACCAAAACAACTGGTTTTGATTCGATTAAAGTCGATTTTTTGTATAATACAATTTCAACAACAATACAAAAATACGCGTTTGCGTATTCTAAGTTGCATAAAAAAAAAAATATTATACTTTTCCCGCCGAAAAGTCATAAAAAAAAAACAAAGATTGAAGAAGATACAACAACCAGAATATAAAACCTCAGTCCCACAGGAAATCTAAGTTTGCTCGCAACGAATTTAATCATAAGAGAAATAGGTGGTGTAAGAATAATCAATCATAGTGCCCACCAGGCCTGATGATCTGAATTAACTTTATCTACACTGATATTATAAAGAGGAAAGATTTGTATTTTTGTGTGTATTTTTTATTTATTTATTCTTTATTGACCACATTACAAAAAAAATGTCTGGTGCAAAAGGCGGACTTAATACTATATAGCATTCTCTCCCAGTCAACCTTTGGCGAAACAGAAATTTTATTATGCGGTGAAAAAAATTACAACACATACAATAGAGAACTACTGCACATTATGTTTATATAAATATACATACATGAATACATTAAACAAATATTACATAAATATACATACATACATACAATGTATGTATGTATGTAATGAATAATATGTATTAATAGTTGTAACACTTCAGCTGCCCGCTAACGACATGCTTTCTAACTGTATAGGGTTGACTGGAAGAGATCTCTGTCAGAGATAAGTCCACCCTTGCTCACAACATTTATAAATACATTATTTTATATGTAACTTACAAGTGTAATAAAGAATAAAACTCAAAAACTACTTTGCCGATATCAAAAATTCTATCACCATTAGAAAGCTACATTCACCCTGAGTAACATAGGCATTTATTGCTGTAAAAGATTAGGGATCTTTACTAAAACTTTAGTAATGTAACTCAAGGTGGAAAAAAATGCTATAAAATATCTTTCGTCGCGTGCGCTGCGGAAACTATTGGTGATAGAACAAAAGTATGTTATACAATATTGAAGAAAATATCAATAACTGCAAAAAACTTCGCGATACTATATGTGCAACTATTATCGTTGTGTCACAATGACCACTTTTTGAAATGTTGTAAAAATGTCCACCCGTGCGAAGCCGGGACGGGCCGCTAGTTTACATATAAACTAGTTAATAACCCTGCTATTTTTATCTTCTTTATCAATCAATATAGATAGATAGATACTCTTTATTGTTTCCTCCAAAAGATTACAATAATAAACTTATTATAAATATAAATAATTACAAGAAATAACCAATCATCATTATTATTTTTTTATTTTATTATCAATAAAAATACAAAGTTACAGAAATTGTGTTACATTAGCATTCAGAAACCACGTAGGTTTATATTAATACTAAATACATTCAAATTATATATATATATATGTATGTATATATATATATATATATATATATATATATATATATATATATGTATATATATATATATATATATATATATATCTTTAATATCTATTACTGTTATTGCAGTGCTCTATCTATATAATCTAAAGAACAAACTAATGAACGTGGAGGCGAAAGAATCTCTGTTTGGATTGCATTCAGCTTTCTATTATTTCTACATGTCCTAATGAAAGACAAACGCGATCTATGAGTATTTATGTAACTGTATATACATGTTCACTTTTTTTTATACCAGTGAAGTGGCAAATAAGCATACGGGGGGGGGGGGGGGGGATTGATTGTTAAAAATGGAAATTAGTAGCCTCATTGTTAGCAATACACACTGTCAGGCTGACCTCATCGCGGTTCCCCCTGGAAACTGTCGTGTTCTATTCCAAGTGAATTCATCACGATAGGTGACCTGCCTTTTCATAGTTACCTATCACGGGTAATTCCTGATGAATTCATCATGATGGACTAACTGGCCTGTTTTCATTCTCATCTATCACCCTTCACTGGTGCCCCGCCAGCGTATACCGTTAGCGCAGGCGGGGTTACCATTCCATTATCATTCATTAAAAAAAAATAAGCATCTTATATGCGTAAGCGTTGGTAAATATTTACCATAGCATATAAACACCTAAAATACCAGAGGCATTATGCCTATACCTCTAAAACACTATCAAAAACATAACTGCGGTTTCCAACTCTCCTGCCAGGGGGGAAAGGGATTGTTAGTAATGGAGTTTGATAGCCCTATTAGGTCAACCTCCACGTGGTTCCCCCTGGAAACCATAATGAAAAATTCTTGTTGAATTCGTCACGATGGGCTAACTGACCTGCTTCATCCTCACCTATCATCCTTCACTGGTGCCCCGCCGGTGTATACCGATAGCGCGGGTTATTACTATTCTATTATCACCCATTAAATTAAAACAAAAACCTGCCTGTCAAACATGGCAACTACTGGCATAACTCTCCTTATGGGGGAGGCCTATGTCCAGCAGTGGACAGTTAACGGCTGAAATGATGATATTGTAATATAAATGATGATATTTACAGATACTAAAATAAAACCCTATTAGTTAAACTTTCACGTACATTTATTTATTTATTTATTTCATTAGTACAAATATGTGTACATGGCGGACTTAATGTTAAAAGCATTCTCTCCCAGTCAACCATAGGGAAGTGTCAGAATAATTTACCAGAGGGAGACTTTGTACAAAAGTCGATTGCTTGGGTACCTCTGTCCCATTCGTGTTTCAACCGTGAAGCAGTAGTGTTTGCATGGCTGTGTTTCGGTTTGAAGGGTGGGATATGGCGTGAATTTACTGGGTACAGAGGAATAACACCTGAGTCCTCAGGAATGGCAACGCATGGGGGGTATCATGGGCGAAACTGTATACTCTGTTATGTGCAGTACCATACTGCTCATGTCTATAGGCGACGGTTACCACTTTCCATCAGGTGGGCCGTCAGCTTGTTTGCCATTCTATGTTGTATAAAAAAAAAACTCGAATGCGGTGCTAGTAATTATTGATATACATACATACTAAAATTACATAATTAAATGAATATATAATTAACAAATATAGTTACACATATATGATATATACTATATTATACACGAAATTGAGAATAATATAAAGCGCCTGCTCGGATAAAGTAAAAAAGTCAACGTGAACGCTTTTTTTGAAAGACGGTTTAGTCGGTAGTCTCTTAATGGCATCAGGAAGTGCGTTCCAGAGTCGTGAAGAATGTAGGAGAAAAGAGTTTGAAGCGTAACCAGTACATTAAGGCAGTAATATTAGCTCAGTGCTAATGAATACCCCAGAAGTGTCTGGCTCAGCATATTTTCATTTGCATTCATTTTTCTCAGCTTTTTAAAGTGTTGGTTATTAGTTGAATGCGCTGTGGCCTAGTTGGTGGATTATTAACACGACTTAGGCGCAAGGGTCGCTAGTTCGAGTCTAGTATTCACTGAACATTTTGTATCAAAATTTTTGACTAATTTAAACATCAAAACATCGGGTTTTTTTTATACTACTTAGAATGGCAAACAAGCTGACGGCCCACCTGATGGAAAGTGGTAACCGTCGCCTATAGACATGAGCATGGACAATGAACATAACAGCGTATACTGTTTCGCCCATGATACCCCCCATGCGTTGCCATTCCTGAGGACTCGGGTGTTATTTCTCTGTACCCTGTAAATTTACTGCCATATCCCACCCTTCAAACCGAAACACAGCCATGCAAACACAACTGCTTCACGGTAGAAACACGAATGTTTCGTTAAAATCCGTCGAGTAGTTTTTGTTTCTATAACGAACATACAGACAGACAGACAAAAATTTTACTGATTGCATTTTTGGCATTAGTATCGATCACTAATCACCCCCTAATAGTTATTTTGGAAATATATTTCATGTACAGAATTGACCTCTCTACAGATTTATTATAAGTATAGATTATTAATTACTAATTAGTTGATTACCATTATTTTGTTTATTGCCCATTCTATGCCGGGACCATACAGCATAGAACTATATATCACTATACTCTGCCGTGTGGTCCCAGCATAGAATGAGCCACCCATTCCTTTCCCATGGATTTCGTAATTGGCAACTATGAGAACTTAATAGTCGAGGGATAGGCAGCAGCGTCCCTTTTAAAACATCACTAAAACCAAACTGTGGTTGCCAACTCGCCTGCCAAGAGTGGCAACTACTGACAAAACTTCCCTTATGATGGAGGCTTATTTCTTCGTCGTACATCTTCATCGTACAACCCGCCATAAACTAACATTTCATCCTAACCATCTGGACGAGTGGCGGTCTTCCATCGTGCGTTTTTCAAGGCACTTTCTTCCACGCACAAACACTCTTTGGAATCAATTTCCAGCAGCAGTATTTCCGAACCGATACGACATCATAACCTTCAAGAAAAGAGCATATTCCTTTTTAAAAGGCCGGCAGCACACCTGCGATGCCGCTGGTGTTGTGGGTGACCATGGGCGGCGGTAGTCACTTACCATCAGGTGAGCCGCATGCTCGCTTGCCCCCTGTGTTGTAAAAAAAAAAATGTTCAGCAGTGAACAGTTAAGGGCTGAAATTAATACAGTCCTTTCTCCTACATTACTACATTTTTTTTTAAAGCGACTGACTTCCAATTAAGTGGAAAATATAGTTCAGCGGCGGTTAATTAATAGCTTATATGATGATGCTAATGAACAATTCTTATTTATTCTTTAGTACCGTTTACCATCAGGCGGGCCGTATGCTTGTTTGCAACCTCAGTGGTATAGAAAAAAAAGTATACAAACGTGAACGTATAAAGCGGATTATATAAATCGCACGCTCTCCCTAGTAATCAAATGACATTAAACTTTTTACAACGTCAACATAAGACTGTTTCATAAATAAATGGAAAATACATTTTAATGGTGATAAAATTAGCATGGGAACAATGGGGGAGTGAATTGTTTAATATAAAAAATCCATGTCATTAAAATCTATAAAAAAACATAATGTTACATTTAAAAATCGCTGGTACAGCGCTAACAAAATTAATAGAGGAACATTTTAGAAACATTGTAGCCGTGTGGTCCCAGCGTAGAATAGGCCAGAATAGGCCAAAATAGCCTTCTTTTAATGTAGGTATAGTAAGCGAATACGGGAACATAATGATCGAGAGATGGATAACGGCGTCTCTCTTAAAACATCACCAAAGTCTGACAGCAGTTGCCAACTCGCTTGCCAAGTGTGGTAACTGGCAAAATTCTTCAATAGGAGGAGGCCTGTGTTAAGCAGTGGACATTTAATGGCTGATATGAATGTCGAAATAAGAGTAAGCCTAAACAATTTCAAATAATGTCTCGTTTTTATATTTATACTCCATAGATGTAAGGTGGGTATATAAATATAAAAATCTCACAGAAATCTCTTTTAGAGATAAGTTTGCCTTTGATAACATTGTTATTAAATTATTGTTGTTACTGTATATTTTAGTGCAATATATATTATATATATATATATATATATATATATATATATATATATATATATATATATATATATATATATTATTATATATTTATATTTTTTACATATTTGTATATAATTAATATATATGAATAATTGATTATATTATCTTACTAATATAATTTGTAAAATATGTATTAAAATTTTAAAACTAGTAATGATAATAAATAAATAAAATATTTATTTTAAATAGAATAATTAAACAAAAAAGTACCTTCAGTTGTGGCTAACCAATTACTAAACAACAACAACCGAATGAAAAGTCTCTTCTTTTTTGAAGTCGGTCAATTATTGAAACAGATTTAGAACTTGTACTTGAAATATATAAAAAAAATTTGGATTGCACCACATCATGGTCGTGACAGAATAACTTGGTGCAGTCCACGTTGAAACGTCGGCAATATAAAAGCAGGTATATAGGTATTATTTACTTGTAAAGGCTTTTACATCGCGTTAAGTTCCGATTGTGTATCTATACATATAAATAAAATTGGATTGTCTGTTTGTAATAGTGAAATAACCGTTTTTTACTACATGTATGTATATGAATATATACGGTACATACACCAAAATAACATATTTTACAATTTTTGTATGTCTGTCTGTTTGTTCCGGCTAATGTCTGAAATGGCTAGACCGATTTTGACGGGACTTTTATTGGCAAGTAGCTGATGTAATAAGGAGTAACTTAGACTACGTTTATTTAAAAAAAATCTTTTATTTTAGCAAAATAATGTTGCAATGTCCAAGTACTGTCCAGTACCGCGCGCAGTTAGGCGGAACGAAGTTCGCCGGGTCAGCTAGTTTAAAATATGTTAAGACAATGCAAAATTTTAAAATTAACTATAGAAAAATCCCAACCAGGTCGACCTCCTCGCGGTCCTCCCTGGAAACTATCATCGTTAATTCCTGATGAATTCATCATGATGGGCTAACTGGCCTGTTTTCATTCTCATCTATCACCCTTCACTGGTGCTCCGCCAGCGTATCCCGTTAACGCAGGCGAGGTTACCGTACCATTATTTAACTATATTAAACTATAGAAAAATTGTCATATACTTATAAACATCGTCTAACGTACCCAGATGATTTTTTCTATATTTCTAAGCATAGATGTACAATAAAAATAATGAATATACATTTCTTTTGTTAGAATACTAAAAACATACAGTTTATAGAGGACTTTTTGAAGTCAGCTAATAAATGGAAGAGTTATTGAAAACTGAAAAAGTTTATTTCATTTAAACAACATAATTCAAGTTAAATGATCCATTTCCAGTTCTATGTAGCAATCGTACGCTATTCCTATAATATCCGGTAAATTATAAACTCATGTATAATAAATTCTAACTCTTGTTTCGTTACGTTTTGTCAAAGTAAAGGATTCTTGGTATTTTTGCCTTTTTCGTACTACTAGGAATTGTAAATGAGTCGATGCTAGGCTTGTCATATGCCCGGGAAACCCGGGAATGTCGCGGAATTTTGTGTTATGTCCCGTGTCCAGACATTTGTGTTCTGATAAACTCTTCAGTGTGTTACAGTCACCTTTCACCATCGTACCGCTCGCTATCGGTAGAGAATACATATTCACACCTTAGAACCAGGATGGGCATGCACAGTGCGTATTTTTTTTTTTAAGAATAAAGATGGCATGGTAACCTCGCCTACGCTATCGGTATACACTGGCGGAGTACCAGTGAGGTGAGTGAGGAAAAAACAGGTCAGTTAGCCCATCGTGACGAATTCAACGATAAATCAGTCACAATAGTTTCCAGAGGGAACCGCGTGGATATCGACCTGATAGAGTAGGTATATTGATAGCAATGGGGACTAACCTCCTCATTACCGATAATCCCTTCCCCCCGCATAGTGCGGTTTCGGAGGACGTTCCTCCTGCTAACACTCAGGTTGTGACAACATTTACCTGCGGAGACTTTCCCTAAAGACTACGACATGGGGATCTTCAAAAAGGCATATTAAAGTTTCTATAGGGTCGGCAAGGCGCACGTGACGGACGCGCAGAGGGAGACTTTGTACAAAAGTCGATTGCTTGGGTACCTCTGTCCTATTCGTGTTTCTACCGTGAAGCAGTTGTGTTTGCATGGCTGTGTTTCGGTTTGAAGGGTACAGAGGAATAACACCTGAGTCCTCAGGAATGGCAACGCATGGGGGGTATCATGGGCGAAACAGTATACTCTGTTATGTCCATGGTACTGCTCATGTCTATAGGCGACGGTTACTACTTTCCATCAGGTGAGCCGTTAACTTTTGACTGGTTAAGAGATTTGACTGCAACACATATAAAGGTGCAAAAAACGGTCTTATCGCTACGGCAATCTCTTACAGACAACCTTTGGTTTAAAGAGAACATATAAAATATATAAATATTCACTGCTGAACATAATTTAATTTTTTTAATGTATTTGTGATATGACGATGATGATGATGAAAGATGTTTAGATGTTTTATTAGAATTTTCAAAATTTACAAATTTTCGAACATTGTGTATGATTGAAATTTGGTGATTTAAATTGTATATTTTTTTTTATATTGCATAAACATTTTGTTTCTATAAATAAACAGTTTTTCAACTTCCTAAAAAAGGAAAAAGGCAGCTTTAATCGTCACAGAATTAAAATAGCACAACACGGGAGTGAGCTTTATTGATTATGCAAAAATAATTATTAAATTCGGTTCAGAGTTTGTGACGTAAATCGTCATGTAATCGCAAAATAATTTAGACTAATTGATAACTAAGAATGGGTAATATCAATATCGGTATCGTTCCGATAACTATATATTGAATTCCTCTTAACTTTAATAGTAAAAAAAGATATCACCCATTTCGATATCGTCCATACCGATCGGATATCTGTATTAATTTCGATCGGTTTCTTCATTCGATTTTGTATTAGGATATTGAATAACCGATATTGCATAAAGATGTATCAGTTATTGGACCAATACATAAAACATTACAATTCGAATATATAGACCAAGGTATTGCAAATAGAATATATAGATATTAGAGTTGCAATGTTGCATATATTGTAACTATATATCGAGTTTTCAATAAGAGGAGTAATATCTATAATTGCTATATATTACTTACTCATGTTAAGATCCTTTTTTCGCTTAAAAATAAGGGCATACTAATTGAAATACAGTGGATTTTGTTCCAGTGTCGACGATGGACGTGGAGGCGGTAGTGGGGCGGACTGCCTCGCTGCCCTGCGACATCGAGCCGGACACCAACGAAGACCGGGTCTACATGGTACTCTGGTTCAGGCATTCAGGTGGAAAACCGTTGTACAGGTCAGTTTCTTTATATTTTCACTGCGTTTATCTGTAGTCTTACACTGAACCCTAAGGTTGTGGCATAAAAAAATATTTATTTTATGTAAACTTTTAATTAAATACAGTAATATTTTGTACCATCATATCAGCCTTTAATCATCCATTGCTGACAAGCCTCCCCTTTGGGAGGTTCTGCCAGTAGTTGCCACGTTTGGTAGGCGGGTTGGCAACCGCAGTCAGGCTTAAGAGATGTTTAAGAGGGACACTGCTGCCCATCCTTCGCCCTTCCTTAGTCGCCTCTTACGACAGCCACGGGAAAGGAAGGGGTGGCCTATAGAATAAGCAGGGATCACACGACCAAATATATGTTATAATATTTTGTACACCTAACTATACATATAAAAGGTAAATAAAGCTAACTAAACTGTTTGTGATCTTCACTTCGAAGTATTTCTTAGTAATATTTGTTTATTTTTACCAAACAGTTTTATAAAAATTATAATATTTGAAAATAAGTAATTACTTAAATTATTTGTTCTTATTACAAACATAGCCGTGTGGTATCGGTATAGAATAGGCCACTTCCTCCTTGAGTGTCGTAAGAGGACGAGGGACGGACAGCAGCATCCATCTTAAAACATTTCTAAAGCCAAGTATGGCGACTACTGGTAAACCCTCCAAAACCCTCCAAAGAGGAGGCTTATGTTCAGCAGTGGACAATTTTTTTTAATACAACTTAGAATGGCAAACAAGCTGACGGCCCACCTGATAAAAAGTGGTAACCGTCTAAATGTTTCGCCCATGATAGTCTCCATGTGTTGCCATCTCTGAGGACTCAAGCGTTATTCCTCTGTACCCTGTAAATTCACGCCATATCCCACCCTTCAAGTGATGATTAATAAATAATGTCCATGGATTTTAAAAGGGTTTCTTCCAGTCAAGTGCTATGGTAAGTATCAAATCTTATTTAAATCTGTGTATTAATTTAAAGGTTTAAAAGAAATTTATCATTACAAACCAATTTATTATTAAATGCCTTATAAACACAATTATATTATAATATTAGTTTAATGTTTCAATAAATAGAAATATTTGCCTATAAATTTTAGATACAAACATTTACAAGCTTATCATAATTTATTGAATACCCTTAGCACCTATCTCTTTCATGTTACAAGAGGCGAATGTTTACAGAAAAAGGACAGAAATAATAGTCGGGACAGTTATATAATTTCTAGAGGATTCCTTGTAAATATCTTGTATAGGGTTTTTATGCTGTATATATAATTATGTAGATTTTTATTACACTAACTCCACAGTTAGCTTGTAAAAAAACCTTTTTGGTTTTCTTTTTAATTTTATTAAAAAAATAACCAGCATTCTTCTGTGACTTGGAATAATTGTATATATATATATATATATATATATATATATATATACTCGTATATTACTCTCCTAAAAAATGTGTTCTCATACCAGCAAAAAGTCCTTTTGATTTCGGCGTAGAATAGGCCACCACATCCTTTCCCGTGGTTGTCATAAGAGAAGACTAAGGGAATTTAATGCTAGAGGAATAAGCAGCAGCGTCTCTAAAAGCTTAAACCGCGGTTACCAACTCGTCTGCCAGACATGGCAACTACTGGCGAAACACCCTTAATTGGAGTAAAAAATAGTCCTTTCGCCCACGCTACCTTTTTTCGCTATATTTGCGACTGACTTCCGTTTAAGTTGTAGGTATATTTCACATTTGTTGTAAACTAGCAATTTACCGTGGCTTCACTTGCAACATGTTTATCTCGTAACACAATTTCACGAAAAGACGTTTTCAATTCGACTGTTTTTTTTTTTATATTTGTTACCTCAGAACTTCGTCAATTATAAACCGATTTGGAAAATATTTTTTTATCTAAAAGGATATACTAACAAATTCATCACAAAGAAATTTTATCATAATCGGTTTAGTAATTGATAAGCATTTTTACCAATCCTGTTAGGTCGACCTCCGCGGCTCCCCATTAAAACCGTCATGGTCAATTCTCAACGATTATGTCCCGATTGGCCAACTTACCTGACTTCATCCTCACTTATAATCCCCCGCTTATAGTGCCCCACTATTCCAATCCATTTTTACCCACCAAAATAAAGCATAGTAGGAAAATAAGTAAATCACCTATTTTATATTTATACAGTTGAAAGTACTACAATTGGATTATAACAATTTAACAAATAGGTGGACGTTTTCCAAAATGGCCGAATGAATTCACAATATTCAATTCATATCCATTTCTATGTTTATTTCAGTTGTATTTCAGTCAAATTCAATTCACAATTCTGCAATCATTTGCATTATTTACACATACCGCTGAGTCGGAGATGTGAACGATACGAGTATTCAGTTTGATGTGTTATTTAAATGGTAAATGCTTTATTTAGTGCTAGCTCGAACCCGTGGCTTTGCCCGCTTCATCATCGTCATCAAATCAGCCATTATGTGTCCACAGAACATAGGCCTCTCTTATTAGCAACGGTCCTGAGTCACTTGCATCCATTGATTCCCTGCAATACGTTTGCATGTATTCGCTGTGTGCCGTGTGGTCCCGGCGTAGAACAGGCCACCCCTTCCTTTTCCGTGGGTGTCGTAAGAGGCGACTAAAGAAATGCGAGAGACGGGCAGCAGCGTCCCTCTTAAAACAGAGGGAGACTTTGTACAAAAGACATTTGCTTGGGCACCTCTGTCCTATTCGTGTTTCTACCGTGAAGCAGTTATGTTTGCATGGCTGTGTTTCGGTTTAAAGGGTGCGATTTGACAATGAATTTACAGGGTACAGAAGCATAATACATGAGTCCTCAGGAGTGGCAACGTATGGGGGATATCATGGTCGAAACAGTATACTCTGTTATGTCCATAGTACTGCTCATGTCTATAGGCGACGGTTACCACTTTCCATCAAGTGGTCCGTCAGCTTGTTTGCCATTCCAAGTTGCATAAAAAAAAAACCTTTATATCTGTACGAAGTTGGGGCTTGTTGCTAGTTTGCATTAAATGTAATGAAAAAAAAGAAGAGAAAATATTACATCACTTCATATTTACTATTTCTTTTATTACTTTTCTTAAACAATTTACAATTTGTAATGAGAAGATTTTTTTCGAATTAAATTAAACACATATCCAAGATTTTCTGTTAATACTAAAATTACTTTAACAGCGTCACTAACTGCGGTTTATCGTCGTTATAACCATTTAATGTTCACATGTTTCCAACAGAGGGCACTAATGTTTTATTGCTGAATTAAACTGTCAAAGTAACTTTATAGTATATTTGGACACATACTCCACAAGATTTGTTATGTCTAAATGAAGAGGAAGACTTGAAAAGATGGATAGGTTGCGGGAAAGATATGTGTACCCCAAATAATAGGATGTAGGCAAAGTTTTACAAGTCTGTGGTTAAATTACCCTACTCGGGAATCAGTGTCTAATTAGATAATTAATTTTATACATTTAAAATTTTTTAAGGTTATTTAAAAATTGAAACTGTTATATTATATACATATGTTATTAAGCTGAACATGTTACCCATTTTATTAGTATTATTAATAATTTAAATAAATTTTTACCTAAGTATTTAATAACAAACGAATATCTTATTTTGGGGGGAAAGGGATTGTTAGTAATAGAGACTAAGAATCCCATTGTTAGCAATATACCCAACCAGGTCGACCTCCACGCGGTTCCCCCTGGAAACTTTCATGGTTAATTCCTGATGAATTCATCATGATGGGCAAACTGGCCTGTTTTCATTTTCATCGATCACCCTTCACTGGTGCCCTGCCAACGTATACCGTTAGCGCAAGCGGGAATATCATTCCATTTTCACTTACCAAAAAAAAAAATAGCTTATTTGAAATACACTATAGGGACTTAAAGCAATGAAAAATTTGCACATAAATAATACCTACATACTTGCTTTTTTATTGCCGACGTTTCGACGTGGATTGCACCACATTGTTATTAGGTTCATGGAATGCTTACCACTTTCGTTTCTCAGGCTATGGAATGAGCTCCCTGATGAGGTTTTCCCTAGAGACTAAAGTATGGGGTTCTTCAAAAAGGGTATATTAAGGTTTCTTAAGAACCAGTAACGCGCACGTGATACCCCTGTGTGTTGCAAACGTTTTTAGGCTACAGTGACCGTTTACGACGGTCACTATGTTTGTTTGCCATCTTTGTGGTATAAACAAATTATACAAAAATAAATAAATATATTTATGTTCATTTTATTTTTGTTTAATCTAATCTGTATCCATACAACTACATACATTCACAATCAATACACACTGCGATTAAGTCATTAAATGTAATTACATTTAGTTGTATTAATTTTCTTTGATACAAAATGGACTCGTCGAGAACTTAAATCCTTTGAGGGGACGAACAAAATTAGATTTAACATAATTAAAATAGTGGAATCTGACATTCGGTTTGAACTCCGCAGTAGTGATGTGCTTTTTAGTGTAATATACATATAATCGTATCCCGATTCGAGTTTCAATACTCGAACACGTACTCGAGTACATATATGCGTATTCGGCTACTTTATCATACTTGACTACTTTTTTTTTTAATTTCTTTTCTCCCAAACTTTATTTTAAGAAGACAATAAATGCGCCTGTCCTTCCATTAAATAGAGTGACAACTTCTAATGCAGTGGAAGTCAGGTGATGCAGGTGGCTCAGGTGTTCCTTAAGGCAGCCTATACAAGAGGCTTATATTTAGCAGTGGATAGATAATGGTTGTATGATGATGACGATGAATCTTTCCTTTTGTAATTAAGAGTGTTAACGTAATTTACTTATAATGTCAACAATAGAATCAAACACTGGTTAACTTCATGCCATTCTATTACTAATGTCTCGTCGCTGTAGATTTAAAAGCAACAATGTTATGAAATTGAAGTTAGTTGAAAATATATCCAGTTCAGTAAAGACATGTGTTTTCTTGCACCTTAGTTAAATTGATATTCAAAAGTGAACTTTAACACCTTAAACAAAGAGCGATATAGTAAAATAATATATTAATCGATTTAAACTGTAAAAAAATATAATTTATCTGTTATATACACAACTATTAATAGAGGAATAATAAATGCATGCAATTAAGAATACAATAAAATAAAACCAAAATAGAAAAAAATACACATAATCAGTATTCAAGTAGTACTCGAACTCGAAATCCGTGTTCGAATAACCTGTATTCGAGTTCAGTCACCCGAGTACTTATTATGTATTCGAGTCTGTACTCGAATCCGCACATCACTATTCCGCAATCAAATACTGCTTTGAGGCAGAGATAAAACTAATAATAACTACAGAAATGGCATATAATTATATTGGAAATTAGAAATTTCTGCGCACACCGGCTCCCCCTAGTGACTCGTTGTAGCGTAAATGAGCGTAGCAAACTTTACTCAAAATGACATTGTACGGATTATAATCTGGATAATGACAGTGACAGGAATACTAATAGACTGATATGAACCACTAGTTATTATGACTTCAATTTTTGACATTTTTTTATACAACTTAGAATGACAAACAAGCTGACGGCCCACCTGATGGAAAGTGGCAACCGTCGACTATAGACATGAGCAGTACCATGGACACAACAGAGTATACTGTTTCGCCCATGATACCCCCCATGCATTGCCATTTCTGAGGACTCAGGTGTTATTCCTTCGTACCCAGTAAATTCACGCCATATCCCACCCTTCAAACCGAAACACAGCCATGCAAACACAACTGCTTTACGGTTGAAACACGAATGGCACAAAGGTACCCAAGCAATTGACTTTTGTACAAAGTCTCCCTCTGATAAATTCTGGTAAGTTATTTCTGAATATTTTTATTATTAGACTATTATTGCGATTATTCGCCGTGTGGTTTCGTCATAGATTAGGCCACCCTTCCTTTCCCGTGAGTGTCATAAGAGGCGACTAAGGAAGGGCGAGGGATGAACAGCAGCGTCCCTCTTAACATATTTTATTTAATATTACAAACAATTTGGGGAAATTGCAAAAACTTTATTATTATTGTTTTATTTTTTATATCACTGAGGTAGAGAACAAGCATACAGCCCGCCTGATGGATGAACGCCTGCAATATAAGTGGCATTACGCACACGTTGCCAATTATAGCTAAAACTATCTTTATACATGAAACAAATAATGGTGCATTATTTATATTTCTATAGAAAAAACATAATACTTGATTGACAAGAAAATATTCCGTACAGGGAATTCGGTGAATATTGTATAAGATTCGTGTTCTGATACGTGAAATGCGTATAATGAAAAAAAAAAAAACCAGAGGAAACACATTGTCTATGCTCGCACAAGAAAGATAAGTGATATGTCAAACACACAAGCTAATGTTTCGGAAAATAGCTTTTTGATGTGAATAATATATATATATATATATATATATATATATATATATATATATATATATATATATATATATATATATATATATATATATATTATAATTTTGTTTTTAGAAATTAGTTTGACAGCTGGACGCGAAAAAACAAAATGGAGGACTCGATAGTTTTTTTCTGTTTAAGACATTTTGTTTTAGAATAGACACACTATAAAAAAAGTTGTATTGTTATTATATTATGTTTTAATGTAATAATTAATAATATTTCAAATGTCAAACTCGTGTTCGCGTCACAGCTGCTGAAGACTGAGGGTCCCGGATGGTCCCGAAACTAGTTGAGCTTTCTCGACCAAATTGCAAGTATATTAAATCGGTAGTATATTACATTAAATAAAAAAAAAAGTTGGTCACATTGGTACCACTGTCACATTCGTATTTCTACAGTGAAGTAACTATGCTTGCATGGCTGTATTTGGATAGATAATTTATATGCATTTCTTACAGCCGTTAACTACCCACTGTTTTTTTTAATGGGGAACAATGGAATGGCAACCCCATCCGCGCTATCGATATACACCGGCGGGGCTCCACTGAAGGATGATAGATGAGGATGAAGCAGAGCGAACTGACCGGGGCTAAAGAGATTGTTAGCAATGGAGTTTAACAGCCCCATTTCTAGCATATATATATATATATATATATATATATATATATATATATATATATATATATATTTTCACTATCACCTATTAAAAAAAACCTATGTTATGTCCTATGGACGGATAATGGTTGAAATAATGATGATTATTTTTTTTATACAACTTAGAATGGCAAACAAGCTGACGGCCCACCTGATGGAAAGTGGTAACCGTCGCCTATAGACATGAGCAGTACCATGGACATAACAGAGTATACTGTTTCGCCCATGATACCCCCCATGCGTTGCCATTCCTGAGGACTCAGATGTTATTTCTCTGTACCCAGTAAAATCACGCCATATCCCACCCTTCAAATAGAAACACTGCCATGCAAACTCAACTGCTTTACGGTTGAAACACGAATGGGACAGAGGTACCCAAGCAATCGACTTTTGTACAAAATCTCCCTCTGGTAATGATGACCTTCTCTGTTATAAACTTCCCCTATTTACAATTGTATTATAATAGTAAGGAATTACACATAAGATTGTTTTAAAATACCTACTTACACCAATATAGAATACTGAAGTGTCAGAAGTACATAGTAAATTGTACCTATGTACTTTGAAATTAGAGACGTTCTCCTTTGAGTAACGTGGCGTTATCGAGACGAGTAAGCTGCAAACTTGTGACGTCACGTTTCATTGCCTCCGTACAGACGTGCCAGCGATGGCTGAAGTGATAAACTGTCGAACATTTTTATATTTTACTATCTATATCAGGGGTTCTCAAATTTATTTTGTCTACTGCTTACTTTGAGAATAAATTATTTTTAGTGCCCCCATTTTTTCACCTACTTAAAAACTACTATTATTTCAAATTAAATTAATCAATTATTGTAAGCTATATTAGTGGTGATTAAACACTAATACTAGGGGGGAAAGGGATTGTTAGTAATGGAGACTGAGAATCCCATTGCTATCAATATACCCAAACAGGTCGACCTTCTCGCGGTTCTCCCTGGAAACTATCATGGTTAATTCCTGATGAATTCATCATGATGGGCTAACTGGCCTGTTTTCATTCTCATCTATCACCCTTCACTGGTGCTCCGCTAGCGTATCCCGTTAGCGCAGGCGGGGTTACCATTCCATTTTCACCCATAAAAAAAAAACACTAATACTATACGAGCCTCTACACAACGCCCCCATTTTTTTCCTGGGTCTCTTACCGCTCCCCCTTTAGGCCTGCAGCGCAAACAAGGGGGCGTCATCGCCCACTTTGGGAAAGGCTGATCTATATGCTTACGTACTTAGTACGCTTGCATTTTAGAAATAGGGTAATCAATGAAATAAATCATCTCTAAATGGCGTGGTTAGTTTAAATAAACAAAACTATTTGAAAAAAGATGATTCGAACCAGAAAATGAAATCGACCCAGTAAACGGAGCTTAACATTTCGTTCATCATAAATCCTATCCCAATAGTCCAGAGGAACGATATTTTAACACTTTTAATAATTTTAAACGGCATATATTGTAACATCAAATTTCTATTTCGTTCGTCCCCGAAATTTCGGCAAATATTTCATGGTAAGCCCAGTGGGTCACGCGGACGTAGTCGCGGGTAAAAGCTAGTTAAAAATAAAATAAACATATAAATATATTCGACGCGCAACATTTTTTTCTCGTTTTCGAATTTTTCAATAACGAAATTTCTATCCCAATGTATGCATGAATTAATTTTTTATTTTACGTTAACGAACATACATACACATCCATCACGCCTGTCTCCCATAACGGTAGGCAGAAACAATGGAACGCCAAATGCTTCGATTCAAACAAGCCTCTTTCACTTCCACCACATACATTTTAACATATTCATACATATTATAAAAAAAAACTACAATTTAAAAATAAATTGAGATTCAAAAGAAAAAGGTTTTCTATTTATATAAAAAACCGTTAAACATTACCTTCCTTTTTGCACTCACTCGGTTAAAAATTACACAACGTCTCTGAGAGGAGAAAATTAATACAACGCTTCCTTATTTATTAAGGAATCTTAGATTAATAGACATTTTATTGAGCACAGATTGTGAAATTTCACTGGAGTCACGCTTTGATAATTTAAAATTATTAAATGTTATTATTATTTAATAATAATGAAATATTATTAATTTCAATAATTATAAAATAATATTGAAAATATTTATTAATTTCATCATCATCATCATCATCATCATCATCAATAGATCAACTGTTAACTGTCCACTGTTGAACATTTTTTTTTAATGGGTGATAATGGAATGGTAACCCGCACTATCGGTAAACACCGGCGGGGCACCAGTGAAGGATGATAGGTGAGGATGAAGCAGGTCAGTTAGCCCATCGTCACGAATTCAACAAGAATTATTCACGATTGTTTCCAGGGGGAACCACGTGGAGGTTGACCTAATAGGGTACAGTGCTAGCAATGGGGCTGTCAAACTCCATTGCTAATAATCCCTCCCCCCCACTGTTTTTTTTTTGAGGGGGTGAAAATGGTACGGTAACCCCGCCTGCGCTAACGGGATACGCTGGCGGAGCACCAGTGAAGGGTGATAGATGAGAATGAAAACATAGTTGGATATATTGCTAGCAATGGGATTCTCAGTGTCCATTACTAACAATCCCTTTCTCCCCCCCCCCCCCCACTGTTGAGCATTAGGTCTAGAGGTGTTTTGCTAGTAGTTATTATGCTTGGCAGGTAGGTTAGTAATTGTTTTGAATTGAAATTGAATTCTTGTTGAATTCATCACGATGGGCTAACTGACCTGCTTCATCCTCACCTATCATCACTCACTAGTGCCCGCCAGTGTATATCAATAGCGCAGGCGGGGTTTACATTCCATTATCACACAAAAAAAAAACACGAATAGGATAGAGGTGCCCAAGCAAATGACTTTTGTACAAAGTCTCCCTCTGGTAAATCATAATGTACGAGTAAAGCCACAGGGTAAAGCTAGTAATATATAGTAGATATATATTCATTAGTTCACACGTAATATAATGTCAGTATATAGCTTGTATGCATACGTGATTCGCAATTATTTGACGTATGTCAAGGTACTCGCTGTTACGGATCGTTACCCGCGTTACCGTGCCCGCTCTCAGACACAGGGTCTGGCGCAAGTTACAAGAGGAAGCGATTTATGTGTAACGATACAGTACTATTTCTATTTTTACTATATACAGGAATGAAGTTAAGTCTATCTGTTCTCCTTTGTCTGTAAGAGATTGCCCTAGCGATAAGATCGCCTTTTGTACCTTTGTGTATATATTTTAATATGTACTTTATGCTACTGTATTTCACTGTTTAATTATTATTGTATATCGAAGAATCGACAACCGATGTGGAAGAAAGGTTCTGGAGTGGTGACCGCGTACGGGTAAATGCAGTGTAGGGCGACCCCCCGCTAGATGGAGTAACGATCTGAAATGCGTAGCAGGGAGTCAGTGCATGCAGGTGGCTCAGGACCGTTTTTATGGCAGTCTATTGGGGAGGCTTTTATTAAATGCCGATTGATAAAATGATTCGACAAAACTAGTTTGAGAGAATATGGCATTTGTTTTTGAAGTCTGTTAATAAATATTTAATTTAAGTCACTAAGAATGAAGCTATATTTTTAAAGATCTTGTTGTGTTTCAACCTAAACAGCTAATTCAATATTAAAAAAAAAAAAAACCTTATAGTAATAGAAAAAATAACAAAAAAAAAATAAGATATTTATAAAGTAATGATTTAGAAATAATATTAAGCAAATTTTACTAATAAAAACTTTTACGTTGAAGTTATTTTAAAAATAAACAATTGTCTTAAGTAAAACTAGTTCGGTTGAAGTTACAAGTGCTAGCGGTGAAAAGATAGGTTACATTTTAAAGTCTTCCAAACTACACCTGCTAACTTGGCTCATTACTTGTGCTGAGATCTCGTTTGTGGTCCATGTTATAAGCGACAACCTTCTATATATATAAATATTTATTTTTAAATAACAAAATTTAGTTGGCAAGAGCAGTTTTTATAATGAATGAAAATGGAATAGTAACTCCGCTTGCGCTATCAGGATACGCCGGCGGGGCACCAGTGAGGGATGATAGGTGGAGATGAAGTAGGTCAGTTGGCCGATCGTGATGAATTCATCAAAAATTAAACACGATGATTTTCAGGAGGAACCGCGTGGAGGTCGACCTGTTAGGGTATTTTGCTAGTAATAGGTCTGTTGGATCACATTATTAACAATCCCTATCATATTTTAAGAGGGACTTTGCTGTCCATCTTTCGACCATTAACTTCTCTACTGCCACGAGAAAGGAAGGGTTGGTTCATTTTATGCCAAAACAACATGGCGGTATATTATTTTGAAAGTCATAAAACCCGAAACGGCAATCTACCAATTTACGAAAAATAAAAAATAGATACACCATATTATTTAATATGTTATTTAATGTAAAAAAAAAATATTTTATAAATATTAAACACAAACAAGTCATTTGTAAAGGTATCGTATGCGCAAACAAATGAAAGTAAATACGTCAAAATATAAACTAGATTTAAAATATATTTCATTGAATTTATAAATTAAATGGTAGAAACTGTAGTCTCGTTATATAATATCTATTTGTTATTATTTTCAGTTTGTTAAATTGTTATAACTAACAATAACAATGTTTAGTTGTTATAGAAAATACATATTTATAATTGGCTATATTTATTATTTGTTATATTATTTATTTATTTAAAATTCAATGCGTAATTATATAATACAAGTAACCAGAGGGAAACTTTGTAGAAAAGTCATTCGGTAAATTTTGATTTTACATTACATTACAGTTCGTAATATAATAAAAAGATATAATTATGTAGAAAAAACTTCATTAGAATCGATATCTTTATTTACCTTTATAGTTGTTAATGTGTAAGTAAGTTATATAATATTTTGTTGTATAAATTATATTGTATTTACATGTTTTTTTATGTTTTGATCATGCTGTGTACGCATATTTTTGGAGGGTTGTGGAAGGCTTGAACAAAATATTATTGTACTGTAGAAATTAATGTAACATTGTTAATTCTTTGTTACATTAATTTATAGGTACACATTGTACCTATCTATTAAATAAAAAAAAATATTACAAATTATATTATTATGAATTATTATATATTTATTTAAACATATATTTATTAAACATTATATTAAAGTCATAGTTATGTTATGCTTTACCTATGCTACAGCTCATGATTTCACCTAAATCTGATATGTATTTATTTATTTATTTATTTAATTATTTATTGCACCATATTGTCAACCTTTATAATCTGCATCATTCTTTGAAGGGAACAATAATCATTCATTCATTCAAATTTTGATTGATATGAACATTGCGAGATTTATTATTTTAAAGTAAAATTTTTCCACAGATCGTATTAGAAAAAAAAATGAAAATTCCGTTGTTTCAACCTTATGTTTTTCAGGTGATATATCCCTAGTGCTAGGTAAATCCTAGTTGATGTCAGGGAGGAAACCGTATCTCTGGCTTCGCTCGTTACCCGCATTATACAGATGTGTCTCAAAACATAGGGTGTAGCGTTTTAAAGTTATTAAATTTACTATTTTTTATGCAGCTCAGAATACCATAGGAAAAACTATTGGCCCACTTATTAGATAGTAGTTACAGTCGTATATAAGTAGCCTCATAGACACCACATAATAAACAATGTCGCCTATAATCTCTTGAATTGAAACTACTCAATGATATTTTGAGCCAGTATCCGCAATTGGATGTATTTGCCTCCAACTTGCTGGAGTTTCTTCGAGTGACCACAGAGTATTTGTGTTCAGACGTTTTTTGTTTGAGTTAAATCTTTTTATGTTATTTTTATGTAATATTCCATTTTATATGTTATTGTACTCATGCTTTCCTGAGTGAGCGTATTGGAAGACTGTAAGGCTCACCCAGTGGATGTAATAAATAAATAAATAAATAAACAATACTCATTTCCATTTCCATTCCGGGAATTAATTTGTTTTAATTTATGTATATACTTTTGTACATTCACTTTTGATATAGATAATATAAGAGGTTTGTAGGCGGCTCACTACGATTTTAGTTTATTTTTTTTTATTATTTTTACTTTTATTATTTATACCTGTACACTAATATAAATGTAGAGATGTTGCATCTCTGTGCATCTTCTACCGAATTTATCATGGGGAGTGCTCTGAAGAATTGTTCGGATTGATACCTGCTGCAGATTTTCACCATCGTACAACCCGCCATAAACTAAAATTTCATTCCAACCATCTGGACGAGTGGCGGTCCTCCACCGTGCGTTTTTTAAGGCACTTTCTCCCACGCACAACCACTCTTTGGAATCAACTTCCAGCAGCAGTATTTCCGAACCGATACGACAACATAACCTTCAAGAAAAGAGCATATTCCTTTTTAAAAGGCCGGCAGCACACCTGCAATGCCGTAGGTGTTGTGGGTGACCATGGGCGGCGGTAGTCACTTACCATCAGGTGAGCCGCATGCTCGTTTGCCCCCTGTGCTGTAAAAAAAAAAAAATTTAATACAGTCATTTATAAATAAAAAATAAATACTGAGGGTACGCACAATTTAAAAAAAAAATAGAATTACCTTTTTCTTGGTTTAGTGCGTGCTCTGTCAGTGTATAGGCAAAATGAAAATCGGTTTTTTATTTCGCATCCCTTATAGGGTTATAACATAAATGTGCACAGGCAGACTTATCCCTTGAAGGGATTTCTTCCAGTCAACCTTGAGAACCCCAAAGAAGAAAGTATCTTTAGGCTATTTTTTATGCAACTTAGATATTCCTTTCGATAAAAAATACATCAAAATTTAGAACTTCCTTCTTTTTAAAGTTTGTTGGAAAAGCACGAGCTGAGTTTCTTGTCTGAACTGAAATTGCATTTTGAATTGGACTCTAGATTTATAAAAAAAATATCTGAAATATTATCTTTATTTTATTTACATTAAAATTCTCTTTTATGTTTTCAATTTATGTATTAATTTTTTTTATATCAGCCGTTAACTGTCTACTATTGAATATAAGTCTTCGCCATAAAGAGAGTTTTACAAGTAGTTGCCACGCTTGGCAGGCGGCTTGTCAACCGCAATGTTTTCAGAGAGACGCTGCTGCTCATCCCTCGACTATTAAGTTCATTTAGTCGTCAATACCTACAGGAAAGGAAGGGGTGGCCTATTTTATGCCAGGACCACACGGACCATTTTATAGTCATTAATTACGATTATTTATGTTAATGTATTAAACAAATTATTCGTACTCTTAAGTTTTCATCTTTGAATCATTTTACCTTTACCGTTGGATATTCTCAAACGTAGCAGGTCAAATGATGTAAGATCGTTCTCGCCTTCATATTAATTAAGAACCTAGCAGCTGGATGCGGGCGGGTAACAGATCGTTAACTATGTCTTGATCAATTTACAACGCAAGTCACAAGCGGCAGCGATTTGTTGCATGTACAACTATTAAAAATTGCTCGAATCCATGTGTCGTGTTTGAATTATTCAAGTCGCTCGACTATAACATGACCAAACTACTTGTATATAACGTGAATAGAGTAATAGTGATATTATGTATGATTTTTTGTTACGTCAGCCATAAACTGTCCACTGCTGGACATAACAAATGTATATACATGTGTGTGTACAAGGGAGTGTTATTTATGAGGTTACTATGAGATTTATAATAGAGACTTATATTTTTAATTATTACTCAATTTATTACGATATGATGAAAACACTTACCCTGACGTTATTGTCATCTATCATACCCCACTAGTACCGGGGTCAAATAGCCCCATTACTAGCAATATACCCTGTCAGGTCAACCTCCACGTGGTTCCCTAGAAATCATCGTGGCTAATTCTAGTTGAATTCGTCGGGATGGGCTAACTGACCTTCTTTCATCATCAGTCATCTATCACTGGTGGCCCGTCAGTGTATACCAATAGCGCAGACGGGGTTTACCACACCATTATCACCCATTAAAAAAAACCCACTAGTACCCGACTAACACATACCAACAGGCAGGATTACCATTGCATTTTTATATTAAAAATAAAACTACGCATGTATGACAGTGTAATATCACCCTTAGAAAAAGAAAATTGACTAACTAACTGACTAGACTAAGCTGTTTAACGTGCTACGGGCAACTATGCGCTTTGCTACGAAGCTACAGAGCTACGTTGCTACGTCGTAGACGTCTACGACATTATGGAGTTCTAAACATAATTATCTATTCCGTCTTCAAGTACAGCGTACAAAGTTCTTTATTTATGTAGATTTATATTATAATAAATATGAATAAAAATGTGTATAAGCGTCTGTAGTAATGATATTTTTAGTTATATTAGGGAGACTTTGTACAAAAGTCGATTGCTTTGGTACCTCTGTCCCATTCGTGTTTCTACCGTGAAGCAGTTGTGTTTGTATGGCTTTTTGAATTTTACGACGTACTGTGCTACATGCGACGCGGAATATCTACACCGTGTGGTCAACAGCGCTTCTTCGTA
This sequence comes from Galleria mellonella, assembly GCF_026898425.1. Classification (NCBI taxonomy): domain Eukaryota; kingdom Metazoa; phylum Arthropoda; class Insecta; order Lepidoptera; family Pyralidae; genus Galleria; species Galleria mellonella. Next base: position 2,565,186 of record NW_026441987.1, on the reverse strand, counting down.
GGTTTTTTTTTTATACAACTTAGAATGGCAAACAAGCTGACGGTCCACCTGATGGATAGTGGTAACTGTCGCCTATAGATATGAGCAGTACCATGGACATAACAGAGTATACTGTTTCGTCCATGATACCCCCATGCGTTGCCATTCCTGAGGACTCAGGTGTTATTCCTCTGTACCCAGTAAATTCACGCCATATCCCACCCTTCAAACCGAAACACAGCCATGCAAACACAACTGCTTCACGATAGAAACACGAATGGGACAGAGGTACCCAAGCAATCGACTTTTGTACAAAGTCTCCCTCTGTGAAGGTGAAGTATTCCTACCCTTGTGGCATTTACCTTACACATATTTTTTTATTAATCTCATATTATTAATATCTATGAGAATGGAAGGCTTAATCTATGTCAAGATCACACGGTCTAAGTGGATAAATTTTCAAAATCCGTCCAACTTTGGGTCTGCTGGAAGGAAACTCTTGTAAAGTTCGACTTTATACATTTACTTACCACTGGTATATTTCTATACGTATTAGTAGTGTGCACAATAATATATTTGTACATTACTGCAGTGGCCAGCAACTGAGGCATTGGTGGACGAACGTGTAAATGTGGGCCGATGCATAGCCGAGGCACACATACGTGAGTCCATCAATGCCTAGTTGTGGCCAAGGCTTGTATAGTACTTTTCTCAAACAATGCATGGAAATAAAAAAAACACAATTTTACTTTTTAAGTTCAATGAAGAATAACGAACAATAATAATTTTTCACGCACCATAATGTTCCTTTGTTTTTTTTTCAATAAACTGCTTTCTATTGGCAAGCCAGTTCGAAATTTAAATAAAATTTTTATTAGTTACATCCTTAGTAGCCATGTTTCGAAGTAAAAGGTCATTCCATTTTTAAATTACAGGACAGATATGAGTTTACATAGTAATTTATCTGGCCGCAAAACACGACAGAAATGGATTTTCATACAACTTTTGCCGGCCGCTGCCCGCATGTATCTGGCCAGTACGGCAATTTTGATTTATCTCTAAGTCAAAATAATGCTAACATTTCCAAGCATGTTAGAGAAAAAATAAATAAATATATAAAACAAGTTCAAGAGCTGGTAGTTTTAATAGCGTGCGAGTAGGTGAGTCACGTATTTGTTAGCCAGCTATTTTAAAAGCTTGCTTGTAGTTTTCGTTGTGTGAAATTCCAATATTTCCTTCTACTTTACAAATAAAGGAAGTGGATATTTTTTATTAGTATACAGAATGTGATTTAGATTATAAACACCATGTTAATAAAGCGTTTTTTTTTTTCAAAAGAAGGTAGATAGAAATGACAAATTACAGTTTTTTCACGATACTCTGTCAAATTACTTCGGGAATTTAAAAAATTCTTGGGCATTTTTTATACCACTGAGGTGACAAATGGATGATAAGCGGTTACCGTAACCTATGAACGCCTGCCCGGGGCATTATGCGCGTGTTGCCGACCCTAAAACCTCTTTACGTCTTTTTTGAAGAATCACTTTTTATACCACTGAGATGGCAGACAAGCATACGGCCCACTTGAAGGTAAGAGGTCAACGTAGCCTATGAACGCTTGCAATACCCCAATCATTACGCGCTCATTGCCGACCTTGAAGAAACCTCTTTACTAGAGGGAGACTTTGTACAGGAGTCAATTGTTTGGATACCTCTGTCCCATTCGTGTTTCAACCGTGAAGCAGTTGTGTTTGCATGGCTGTGTTTCGGTTTGAAGGGTGGGATATGGCGTGAATATATAGGGTACAGAGAAATAACACCCGAGTCCTCAGGACTGGCAACGCATGGGGGGTATCATGGGCTAAACAGTATACTCTGTTATTTCCATGGTACTGCTTATGTCTATAGGCGACGGTTACCACTTTCCATCAGGTGGACCGTCAGCTTGCTTGCCATTCTAAGTTATATAAAGAAAAGAAAAAACGAAAAATCCTCTTTTTTGAAGAAATCTCTTTTCTTTTTTTTATGAGTAAGAACGGAATGGTTACTCCGCCTACATAATCGGTATATGACACGGGACACTAATGAGACATTATAGGTGAAGATGAAAGCAGGTCTATTAACCCATTGTGACGAATTCCACAAGAATCAACCATGATGACTTCCAGGGGAACCGCGTAGATGTCGACCTGATAAAATGTACCCTATTTTTTTTACTAGATGATAATGGAATGGTAACCCCGCCTGTACTAACGGTATACGCTGGCGGGGCACCAGTGAGGGATGATAGGTGAGAAAAAAAAGGCTGGTGGGTTACCCCATCGTAACGAATACACCTGGAATTCAGTACAAAGGTTTCCAGGAAGGACCACGTGGAGATCGACCTGACATAGTATATTGCTAGCAATGATACTGGTAGTCTGAATTACTAACAATCCCTTCCCCCCTGTTAAAGCTTTAATAATATGCCATAAATATTCATCACTGCTGCGTATAATGAAGCGTTTTCAGCGGTAAAGCCAATGGACGACTGCTAAGTTCTTAATAGACAATCACACACAACATTAACCAGTCACAAGAGCCGCTCATCACGACATCGCGAGAACGCCAATCATAACGCAGGAGAAATTTACATAACCTTTCAGGTTTCAAATTGTAACATGCAAAACAACCTTCAGCGCATTACATCAAATTTATATTGCATTAACGGTTCAAAATTATTTATTTTTATTTACCCTAGTTAAACCGCTTCAAATACTAGGTGTATTTATTCACCATCATCATCATCATCATATCATCCGTTCATCATCAAAACGCAAACGCACATTAACACCCCCGATAGTATATATTAAATGAGTTTGTGGTACCCCTTTACTAACAATCCCTTCCCCCCATGTTTCGCCATTATAAACCATACATCCGAGTAATCTACGTATATAAAGGAATATCGCAACAAAATGTGGGAAACACACATAAAACGTAATTACCTGTTTCTCACGTCCGGATTATCTGAGAAACGGCGATAAAGTGTGAAATATTGTTCAATGTTTGAATTAAATTTCATAAGTTTACAGTGTACGGGAAAAATTACAGTTTCATCACGCAGATGGATTGTTTTTTTTTTTTCAATGCAAAAAATGGTGCATCTTTCTATACTAATGGTGTTCTTAGAGATGCATCGGTATATGCTGGTGGGACACCATTGTGAGATGTTTTTAATGGTTGGTAAAGAAATGGTAACTCCGCCTGCATTAACAGTGTACGCTCGCGTGGCACCAGTGAAGGATGATAGGTGAGGATGAAAGCAGATCTGTTAGCCCATAGTAAATAATTCTACTAGAATTGACCATGATGGTTTCCAGGAGGAACCGCATGGAGGTCGACATGATATTATGATACATCTTATATTGTTAGTAATGGTAGTAAAATAAAAAAAATAACCAAATCAAAGCAAAACACAGTGATAGGTTCGGAGATAATAATAGCTTTGTAATGGTGGTAAACACCAACAACAACCAAATCAAATAAAAAAAAAACAGCGGTAAGTTTGAGAATAATCATTGGGATGCTGTTACATTCAACTTAAACATAGAAGATGGATAAAATTTCTTTTTTAGAGTCGAATCGTTTAGATTTTCCGGAATATAAAACGATCCGGTTACATTTCTGCAAAATACTGTTTTAAGAACCGAAAAAGGACTGTATTTCCTTTTATGTCAGTGGTATATTATTTCAATATGCTTTACTAACCGACTGCGGTGAAATAAAAAGAAAGATTATGATTTTGACGGGTATGTATGTATGTATGTACATATCGTCATAGTATATATTTGTCTGTTCCGTCAGCATTCTACGACTTTGACGATATATTCATCTGTTTTTTTATTTTTATACCACTGATGTGGCAATCAAGCATACGCCCCACCTGATGGTAAGCGATTACCGTAGCCTATGAACGCCTGCAATACCAGAGGTATAATGCGCGCATTGCCGTTCTACGTCGAATCTGCCAGCGTATAATACCTAGCATGGTACGCACCATAGCTCTTTATGATACTATAATTTTATGTGTATATTGCTGGATGAACGTCCATGTTTCCGCTCCATAAATGAGTATGGCCAGAACACATTGGTTAAATACCTTGATTTTCAGTCACTGAGATAGTTCTGATTTGAAGATATCATCTAGTTTTCCGAATACCATACGTTTATTTATTTTTATTTATTTATTCTTCAGTACAGGTATTTTGCTTTCTTTCTTTATACCACTGAGGTGGCAAGCAAGCATACGGCCCACCTGAGGGTAAGTGGTTACCGTAGCCTATGAACACCTGCAATACCAGAGGTATTACGCGTACGTTGCCGACCCTGAAGAAACCTGTTTACCCCCCTTTTGAAGAACCCCATGCTGTAGTCTCTTGGGAAAACCTCGGCAATGAGCTCCCATTCCACAACCTGAGTGTTCGTTGGAGGAAACATCTCTGAAACCGTGCAGTACGCGACCATTGAGACTGTGAGACATGAGGATGAACTCCCTGTCGATGGCGAGCCGTACGATGGTAGAAAGTGACCGTGGGTATCATATTGAACATATATGTAAATGGATGCAGGTTGCTCAGAACCGTTCCCTATGATAGCCCATGGGGAAGGCCCAAGGGAAAGTTCAGCATTTTGTTTGTTTGTTTGTAACGCTTTATTGTACTTTAAAGTCCAAAATTATACGATACAAAGTTTTAAGAGAAGAATAAATGTAATGGCAGACTTATCCCAAAAAAGGAATTTCTTCCAGCCAACTATTGTATGTCTCATAAAAGTTGTGAATAGTTGGAGAAAAAAAAAAATAGAAAACAGACAATATAAAAAAATGCGGTGCCTACGTATTTCTCGGTTTGCCGAATGGTTGACTGGTAGAGAACACCGTCCGGTGTTATATCCGCCAAATGTACAGAGAATTTAACTGTGCGTTAAAGTTTAAATAAACAAAATAAATAAAAAATGTCTGAGATGACGATGACAGGTATTATCAATGATAACAAGCATTCTCTCTCAGTAAACCTTTGGAAAGTATTTGCAACAGAAAAAAAGATATAAAATTAGGCCGCTACAACTGATTAATACTTGCGGGATTAACAGTCGATTTTTTAGGGTTCCGTATTTCTAAAGTAAAACACGGAACCCTTATAGGGTCACTTTGTTGCCCGTCTTTCTGTCAAGACTCTTTTTCTTAGGAACGCATGGAGGGTATCAAGTTGAAATTAGTACTATATATTCAAGTTTGCAATCTCTTAAAGTAGTGAAAAAATCAAGCTTCTAAATCGACGCAATTAAAAGATTCGAACGTTTATGTTTCATTTATATCGATATTCAAAAAGGGAATCAACTTTCCGTTGACTTAGAATCATGGAATTTGGCAAAAAGCAATATCATGTAGTACAAGTGAAGGAAAATATCCAAAAACCGTAAATTTGTAGTTATTTCACAAAGAGAAAAATTTTAATGTGTTGTTTTTGTACGGAACCCTCGTTACGCGAGTCCGACTCGCACTTGACCGGCTTTTTTATATCATCACGTCCACACGTTTGTGCCGGATGTAGCGCAACAAATAAATCATTAATTAACTAAACATCGAGCTGGTTCGACGAGGAAGCTGGCATGTATCGGAAAGCCGGCCGCTTCACGCTTCGTTAACAGCGGGGTAACAAGCCGAAAGCCCGGAATTGCACGGTTCACGTCTTATATTATGGTAATTCAGTTAAAAAGTTGGCTTATTCAATCGAGAATAGTGCTGACTCTATGTATTAGGCATTGGATATTGGTCGATATTTCGATTAGGGACACGAATAATCCTAATAATCAATTATTTAATTAATTAATTGATTAATTTATTTATTTATTACATCTACTGGGTGAGCCTTACAGTCTTCCAATACGCTCACTCAGGAAAGCATGAGTACAATAACATATAAAATGGAATATTACATAAAAATAACAAAAATAACATAAAAAGATTTAACTCAAACAAAAAACGTCTGAACACAAATACTCTGTGGTCACTCGACGAAACTTCAGCAAGTTGGTGGCAATTCAATATATATTGGTGTGTACAATAAAGTATTAAATAAATAAATAAAAACGAATAAATCGATTTATTATCGATAATACTCTCGATAGTATCGAATCAATTATACAGATAACTAACTGAAAATAAATCCTTTCGAAATTGGTTGACTGGAAATTTTAGGAACAATAACATTATTATATTGTTCAAGATCGTGACTTCATTTTGTATTATTGTTTAAGTGTACATTAAAGATCTTAATACAGTCTTATAATTATTAATTATTTAATTAATTAGATAAAATATAATAAATTCAATATAATCGATTGTTAACAGTCGATAAAGTTAATCGATAATCAGTAAATACTGGGACCATACTATCGGTATAATCGAGAAAAGATTAACATGAGACAACATAATTATATAAAAAAACATAGATGTATATTTATTATCTCATTAAAAAAAAAATATAATTACCCATCTGACTAAATAAAAAAAAAAAAATAACGGAATATAACCTTATTATTACTTTAACAATTCCGTAGCTCTTTCCCCTGTACCGTTAATTAAAATAAATCTACCTAATGACGCCTTAAAATCAACGAAAGAAGTCCTAACTGCCAGATGTACGTACTCAGGGACACTCACTCAATTTATTAGCCTATTTTTTCCCCTCTTTGAGCATTTTATTCTGTATTCTAATAGGTGCTTAATTAAGGATGCCTTTCTGGTCGGAGTTTTCGGTGAAGTGTTTTTATGAAAGCATCGTGGTGTGTTTTTTAATGGTTGCAAGTAGGTATCTCAATTTAGCGAACCAAATGTTTTTTTTTTTATGCATCGAATTGTCGGAGTAAAGATTTTTTTTTAGATTTACAGGTGAAATCGATTTGTGAATGTCCTATTAGAGAAACTATCAGGGAGACTTTGTACAAAAGTCGTTCGCTTGAGCACTTCTGTCCTATTCGTGTTTCTACCGTTAAGCAGTTGTGTTTGCATGGCTGTGTTTCGGTTTGAAGGGTGGGATATGGCAGTGAATATACAGGGTACAGAGGAATAACACCTGAGTCCTAAGGAATACTAATGCATGAGGGGTATCATGGGCGAAACATTATACTCTGTTATGTCCATGGTACTACTCATATCTATAGGCGACGTTTACCACTTACTATCAGGTGGGCCGTCAGCTTGTTTACCATTCTATTGCATAAAAAATACTTACTATTTTTTTTAAAGAGACACGGGTATAAAATATAAAATAAAATAGTGTTTCCTAAATTTAAACCCCACACTACATAAAAAACAGGACGCCTGGAAAAAAATTAAATTATATGTAAATCACAAATTTCTGTTGACATTAAATCAGTATTTCTTCATCATGTGATCAGCCGTTAACTGTCCACCGTTGAACTTAGGCCTTCCTCTTCAATTTTGAGTCGATTTCACGATTCTTTTTGCAATAGATAGAATTTTCTCTCATGTCGGTCCCATATTAATTTTGTGACGATTGAATTAGCAATATTTTTTAGAGAGGCAAAAACCTGTTTACGAAGTTTACATTACACATTCCTAAATTAAAAATTTTAAATCTAATTTTAGACAAAATAATAAAAAAAAAGTATAACCGAATTGGAACCTCTTTCATGAAGTCGGTTGAAAAAATTGTGTTTCAAGTTAACTCTATATTATAAGATTTTCAAATAGTCATTTTTTAAGATCTACAGTCCAATTCGGAATACAATTCTGAAATGCAATGCAACTGAGAAAAGTGGGCAAAAAACTCAGCTGTTTATTTTAGTGTGTATTCACGATTACAACCATTTTTGTGTGGAGATAAATGTACAAAATTAGTAATGGAGAAGAATACTACTAATTAAATCAAATCTTCTCCATATTCTTCTCATTTTTTCTCCGCTATTGATCAGCCTGCAGTATAGTTTATATGTCTGTAGTATATGTCTGTGGGGGGAAAGGGATTGTTAATAATGGAGACTAAGAATCGCAGTGCTAGCAATATACCTAAGCAGGTCATCCTCCACTCGGTTCCCCCTGGAAACTATCATGGTTAATTCCTGATGAATTCATCATGATGGGCTAACTGGTTTGTTTCTCTGTTTTAATTTTTATCAATCACCCTTCACTGGTACTTCGCCAGTGTATATCGTTAGCGCAGGCGGGGATAGCATTCCATTTTCACCTACAAAAAAAACAGGTATCTGTCTGTATATAGCTTTAGAAAATTATCGCACGTCGAGTGTGTCGTAAAATATTTATAGTTGTGTCGCTAACGAGCTGCTATGAACGGCGAAGCATACATCACTAATTTTGAATCTTTTTTTGGACAATGTTCTTGCAATCAGTAAAATTAATTCTGATTTATTTTTCTACAACTTAGAATGGCAAACAAGCTGACGGCCCACCTGATAGAAAGTGGTAACCGTCGCCTATAGACATTAGCAGTACCATGGACATAACAGAGTATACTGTTTCGCCCATGTGTTGCCATTCCTGAGGACTCAGGTGTTATTCCTCTGTACCCTGTAAATTCACGCCATATCCCACCCTTCAAACCGAAACACAGCCATGCAAACACAACTGCTTTACGGTTGAAACACGAATAGGACAGTGGTACCCAAGCAAACGACTTTTGTACAAAGTCTCCCTCTGGTGTTGACAGATAGGTAGATACATAGATAATCTTTATTGTTTTCTGCAATAGATTACAATAATAAGCTTATTTTTCTCTTTATTAATTTTATTATATCAGCTGTTACCTGTCCACTGTTGTACATAGGTCTTCTCCATCATCAGGTAAGTTTTGCCAGTAGTTGCCACGCTTGGCAAGCGAATTGCTTGCAATAAGACTTTTGGTGATGTTTTTAGAGGACGTTGTTGCCTATTCCTCAACCATGAAGTTCCCTTAGTCGCCTCTTACGAAACTTATGAAAAAAGCCTATTCTATACCGGGACCACACAGCAAAACTTACTCTAGATACAAATAATTACATGAAAAATTACACTTTCTTTATCTCAAATTGATTTTATAACGGTCGAAACTGCTATTTTTCATCATCGTCATCTCAGCAGTTATAAGTCCACTGCTGAGCATGTACCTCCTCCATAGACTGCTATAAGGAACGCTCCTGAGACACTTGCTGTTTTCTGCAAAACAAAAACTGTTTGCCGCAAAATTTTTATTTACACGCTGTAGATATGTGTTTCCGTTTGTTCCAAATTCAAATATCTTCAATATTGGAATGTTTTCACGATTGTAGACACTTTTGGTGGCGAAAAATGTACCGGCTCAATCAATTCTTCTCCATATAAACTCCGCTATTGATCAGCCCGCATTATACCCGTAAGCAGGTTTAGAGGATTATTGCAAATCGGGCGTGTCGTAGAGCTTATTTACAGCTGTGGCGCTAACGAGCCGCGACGAACGGCGCTCACCGGATATTGGACGGATAAAGTGCGGTGGTCAGCTATTGCAAATATAGGTTGCAGGTTCAGTTCCCGGAATAGGCATATGTATTTTTCTGTGGCGATTTTTCGCGGTTGTAATGACACTTTTGAAGGGATTTTTGCGATCAGTAAAGTTTACTAGCAGTTAGTTACTGTTTGTCGTTTTGGAACAAGAAATTGCTTGTTGCGTAGTAGAATCTATTTAGATATGGAAATTTTGAATTCTAAATAAAATATTTTCAACATAAATTGCGACAACTCTACGTTCACCACTCTCTCTCTCACGCGTGTGCGTGCGTGTGCGTGCGTGTGTGTATATGTGTGCGTGCGTTTGTTTGTGTGTGTGTGTGTATGTGTGCGGGTGCGTACACCCGCACACGCTCGCATATGTGTGCATGATTAAGGTCCCTTTGTGGTCCAAAATGTACACATTAAGTTTATTTATTAATTGTTTCGAATGTCACGAGTGAAGGTCAGAAAACCGCAGGACGACGAATCACGAGTTAAATTGTGCTGATCAGGAAATAGAATACATATTTGAAATCGTTATTAAATCCAGTAAATTGCTGAATACTAGGTACATTTAGCTCGGATCACGTAACTCAATTTTGACTGTTGCCGCGAGCATATAGATAGATAGATATAATATTTTATAGTTAGGTACTATAAATACGCGTTCAAAATTCTGGTCCATAAATTAATCAAAGATTAGTTTCATTGACACTTCATTAAATTAGACACTTTTATGTGTCTATCCTACTACTATTATAAGTGTTTTGTGAAGATGTTTGTATGAATGGATGTCGGTCAATCTTTCTCGCAAAAACTACTGAACGGTTTTCAATAAAATTTGGTATATAGGCAGGTATTCTAACTAAATACATAGGATACATTATGAAGTAGTTTAAGTGAAAAAAGCCACATGATACAGCTGGTTTCAATATAATTCAATTATCACATGATACGTAATAGATTTGGTCTGCCTGCGAGAATTAAGTTTTTTTTTACTTTTATGCTAATTGGATAAAAATATACTATATTTTAATCTAGTATATGATATGTCTGTATATTAAATATCATATTTAGTCATTAAGCGTTGGTAACAAATATCCAATTACCCATACATATTTTTAAACCCTCACATCTTGCTAATATTATAAACTAGTTCTGTACCGCAGATTTGTTCGAGGATGAAAGATGCAATTCCCTCTGTTAGATGTACGAATTAGATCTACGTATCTATTCGCTCTTTGTTTATGCAATGAGTGATGTAATGAGTTTGTAACAAACTGAGTTTATGACGAAATGCGTCTGTGACGAACTGCATTTGTGACGAAACCGTTTATGAAAAGCCTATTGGTGACGAACACAGTTTGGGACGGATTGCATTTGTAAGAAATTATGTTTATGACAAACTATGTTTATGACGAACACATTTTGTGACGAATTGCGTGCGTTGGTGACTAACGCCATTTATGACGAATTTCATTTCTAACAAACTGTGTTTATAATTAACTAATTCTGTGACTGACTTCTCATATTGTACTTTTGTGTACATGCCTGCATTTGTGCCTTGGGGCGTATATTATCCATTTTTTTTACCCTTAACAGTGTTACCCTTTGTGTATGTCAGTGTAAGCAAACCCTTGTCGGGTTGTTAACGAAAGCAATCGTGTGTGCGAGCTTTATCCCCGTTTCGTTTGACAAATGTGAAGGATTCCGCTTTGTAGATAAGGAATTTTTAAATACTTCTTTCGTACGTTGCAGTATAGATGGGTCGCAATATTTTCTTTTTAGTATTTTTTTTAAATATTAATATATTGTATTATTTATGTATCGACATACTTGTCTAAACTGTATTTTAAACTATATGATTCTAGAAATAGAATTTGCTTTGAGTAAATATTGAAGACTTAAATAAATGCTCTTTATTATTTGACACAAACATGAATCTATATAAAACTGAATTTATTTTATTATATGGTACCGTGTAGTTCTGGCATAGCATAGGCCATCCCTTCCTTTCCCGTGGATGTCCTAAGAGGCGACTAAGAGAAGGCGAGGGATGGACAGAAGTGACTTTCTTAAAACATCTCTAAAGCCTAACTGCGGTTGCCAATCCGCCCGCCTAACATGGCAACTACTAATAAAACCTCCCAAAGGGAAGGTTTATGTTCAGCAGTAAACGATTAAGACCTGATATAATGATGATGGTGATATAGTTTTAGTTTTTTTTAGTGTTTTTAAATTATGAGGTTTTTTTTTCTATATTTGTTTATAACCCCTTGGTACTTTAATTACTCAACCAACTGTTTTAAAATTCTATGCAGATGTAGTATTTGGGACGGAGAAGGATATATATTTACTGAAAAGACTAGCATACTTGTGAATAAAAATTAGGTAAGAATTGAACCTGCAACCTACTGGCGAGGCAGCGTAACCGCTGCACTATAAACGCCATCAAGACAGAATCTAGTAAACAATATAGGAACTTCGCATTTGCCTAATGGTTGTACAAAGCCAGTCCTTTAGTCTAAAGCACTATACGATAGTTTCAAACCAATCTCACAAACTGAAGTGCAATATCTATATATGTATATATATATATACATATATACAATATATACATACTATATCTATATGTAAACGTGCGATTTAATCGTACCTAGTCTTAATTGCTGTGCGGTGTTGTGGAAAATCGCCTTAACGTCTTCATCGTGTTAGTAGGTTGGATGAGTAATGGGAAAACTAACGCATTCTAGAGAGAGCAAACCATTGACTTTTATAAAGATAGATGACGCATGAACCTAACCATGACCTTATTTTACTAATATAACAAAATTGCAATTAAACGATATCTGTACGTGGGAGATATTTAAGAACAATCTATATGATGAAAGCTATATAAGCCAAAATAATAATTTTAAAAATTTATATCTGTCTATCTGTGTGTTTGTTTTGGAATCACGCAAAAACTACTGCACCAAATTGAATACGGTTTTTTTTTATACAAGTTAAAATGGTCAATAAGCTGACGGCCCACCTGATGGAAAGTGGTAACCGTCGCCTATAGACATGAGCAATACCATGGACATAACAGAATATACTGTTTCGCCCATGATACTCCCCATGCGTTGCCATTTCTGAGGACTCAGGTGTTATTCCTTCGTACCCAGTAAATTCACGCCATAACCCACCCTTCAAACCAAAACACAGCCATGCAAACACAACTGCTTTACGGTTGAAACACGAATGCGACAGAGGTACCCAAGCAATCGACTTTTGTACAAAGTCTCCCTCTGGTAAACTGGTAACGGTTTCCACAGTTGTGTTCTTGAAGGTCTGATTTAAAAACTAGTGTAAGTTTTATCTTCATATACCGTCATAAGAGTGGTCTTTTAAATTTTTTTTATACAACATACTGAACATTGACCTATCCTAAAAAAAGGGAAGGGGTTGCTAGTAGTTGCCACGCTTGGCAGTCGGGTTGGCAATAACAGTTAGACTTTTGATAAGTTTACAACACAGGTTTTGAAATTAGTGTTTTTGTGAAATACAATCTTAATTATTTTATTTCTCTGACAATCTTAATTATTTTATTTCTCTGACAATCTTAATTATTTTATTTCTCTGACAATCTTAATTATTTTATTTCTTTGACAATCTTAAGTATTTTATTTCCTTGTCAACAGTTTCGACGTTCGCGGTCGCAGTTTCAACAAAGCTCTCCACTGGTCCGATCCGCTGGCGTTCGGCAGACGGGCATACTTCGTCACCATGTCTCGACCTTCGGCCCTCACTGTCGACGCCGTGCAGCTGGACGATGAGGGCATTTACAGATGCCGGGTCGATTTTAAGAACTCGCCTACAAGGAATTTTCAAATACGTCTCAATGTTGTAGGTGAGTTCGACGTAATATGTTTAAGCGTTGCCATGGAAAATGAAAACATACTATTTATATTTTTTTATATGAATAAATATGAAATAAAATATTAATTATTTTTATTTTTTCCAAAATTTATATTATTCACATTCTTAAAATATACATTTTGTACCTACAAGTTACCTATAAACAAACATACTTATAAAAAAATTATAAAGAAATAAATTACTTAAAACAGAAATTATTAATAAAGTCATTCTGTATACCGTGGTATGTCTTAAAAAATATTTTTTTTTTACTAATTTCATAGATTTTACCAAAACAGATTTAGCGTAACATTAACAAATTTTTAAAACTATTCTTTTCTTCGTGAAGTGTTTATTTATGATAAAATTAATACACTAATTAAAATTAATAAATTAATACACTAAAAATATTATAAATTTCTTAATATAAAAATCAATTTATGGAATAAATCTTATAATATTATACTTCAAATTCTGCTTATAAAAAAAACTAATTATTTACATCAATATACGAGTACAAACGGACACTATATCGCTTGACATTCAGTACAAAAAAAAATATGAAATCAAATTAAGAAAGTTAATTTTTGATGCCGGAAAATGTAATTTAATCTCCATATTACGTGTTGAGTTAAATGTGTAACTAATATTAAATTAACAAACTACTAAACTGTGCGCTGTAGATGACCGCAAGCATGTATTTTGACAGTAACTAAGTTTCTACGTACTGGTACTCTCGAAACAAGAGCAATATCAAGAGATAGTAATAATAATAAATGTCATCGAATCTAGATAGAAAAACGTCAAAATAATGATAGGGACAATAACCGGCCATTGTCCATTAAACAAATATTTATACACAATAGGAGCCACAGACAGCCCTCTAAGTCGAGGCTGTTTCGACGCCGAAGAAACGGCTGCTCACGTAATCCTGGAATGTGAGGCTGTGGCCCATCAACGTTTAGAAATCCTCGGAACGGTGAGGTCGCTCCGTGAGGCCTGTGAAGAACCCGGGAAGCTTCTGCGCTTCTGGGCGGAGCTAGGTTGGCTGTACTAGCCACGACTCATACGCACAACGGCCCTAATTAGAGGCTAAGCGCGAAAATAGAGTCTTTTTCACATTCACATTTAAATGTCATCGAATCTCAGTAATCGCCTACTTCTCACGCTTGAATAACCTGAGCGATGAGGACCTAAGCATCTGCGAGCACAACACAGACTACCTAGACGAGTGTTAATTTAGAAAAGTCTGTTTCCTAAAATGGCCTGTCTGGGAATCGATCCCGGAACTGCATTATGCGAAGCGCTGTGCTATGAAGATCATCAATTTTTGCTTATGACTGCAGTTTTGTTTCTAACTAACAGTCCGGTTCGGTTTCGCACGGGGTAGGTAAATTTTTCGAAAACAGTAAATAGTCTAATTTACTTGCTGATAACGTAGCTTCCTATAGGTGAAATAATTTTTAAATCCGGTGTTTATTTTTCAGTTGATCCTGTACAAATATGTTTTTCTTTTTATCGATACGAAATTTTTTTTTATACAACTTAAAATGGCAAACAAGCTGACGGCCCACCTGATGGAAAGTGGTAACCGTCGCCTATAGACATGAGCAGTACCATGGACATAACAGAGTATACTGTTTCGCCCATGATACCGATTAGAAATTTGTGACACTCATATTATCCATTCATAGTTTTGGTTGTAAACTTTTTATTTAAAAAAAAAGTAACAGCTGTGTTTCTTGCTTGTTCTTCTCAGTTGAAATCCACCTGCATCCAATGACTTCCTGTAATGCATTTGAGGTCGTCACTTCGTTTACTGGAGGTTATCCTATACTACCTTTGCTCGTACGGGGTCACCACTCAAGAACCTTACGTCTTGTGCCTGTAGTGTGTTTGGAGTTTAATCGTCAGTAAAGTGCAATAAATATATTCTTTGGTTCAGTGCCACCACATCAGCTGCTGTTGTACGACGAGGCAGGACGCGACGTCGCCGGCGTGGTGGGACCATTAGAGGAGGGTGGTAACTTCACGCTACTCTGCGAACTCAGAGGAGGTGAGCAGCTATTATATAAGATTTAATATTTGTTTATTTAGTACATATATATATATATATATATATATATATATATATATATATCCATCACCATCTTGAGTCTGAGAACATAAGGACAATCATCATCTTCCTACCCTTATCCCACTTATTGTTTGTCGGCATAATATGATTTTATCCATATTACAAAAAGATTTGGTTTTTAGTTTTACGACCGGCCACCTGCCTGACGTCAACCCATTTTGAGAACATAAGGACAATATGGTGCATTAATGTGATCAACTGAAACGAAACGTTCCACTCTCGAGGGTTTGCTGCACTCTAAAAGGAATAACTAAATTATTCATTACGTTCAATGCTACAATTATTATATATTCAATTGTACAAGTGAAATTGAAATAATGAAATGTCCTTTTATGGAAACCATAAGTTAAAGTGAAGCGGAATATACAAAATAATAATTACTTTTACGGTTTCAAATCCCAATTTACTATTATTTTCCTCGTTTAATAATTGGAAATTATTTTTATTGGAACATATTTTTTATAAAGATCGTCAGAAAAATTGTTTTAATAATAATTATTAAACAGGTTGAAAAAGAAAGAAAGAAGAAAAGAAAGAAAGAATTATTTTTATTCAAATTAACTTAGATTTCAGCATTTGTGAACAGTCATTTTTTTTAATAACCATTTATTCGTAACGTAATTATAGCCAAGAACAACGGACAAAAACTCAGCTGTTGCTTTGTTCAAAAAATTTAACTTTATAAATAATGAATTCGTATGAAATACAAACTACTACGCAGTATATGGTAATAAAATAACTCAATTTTAATGACCGGAGCAGACCAGTCCCTACAGGCAGCACCCGTTTACTAGTATACACGAAAACGTGAAAACGAAAAAAAAGCTATAAATATGTATCTCGCAACCACAAAAATTGTATTATTCACTTTTTCACCAACGCCGATGATATTTTTTTATTTACTTGCAACGTCAGAAAATCGCAAACGTTCACAATAGGTGTAATAATAAGAGGAAATACAAAATACAGTAAAATGTACATTTAATAAATAATTCTATGACATATTGCGTCTCTTTTGTGCCGTTTAACAGAATTCCGGGATATTGTATGGCACGCATATTTTATGCCTGTTACACATCTATCGCTTTTCTAACATTTTTTTTTCTCTCACTGACAATTTTTTATACAATTCAGAATAGTAAACATAAAAACACACACATTTTGGTTCGCAGAAAATGTGCCTGTTTTTATGATATAAATCGCTGTTTATAATAATAAAATGTACCTACCGATGAATGGCGAGTTTGTTTCGTTGCGTTAAATTGTTTCTACCGTGAAGCAGTTGTGTTTGCATGGCTGTGTTTCGGTTTGAACGGTGGGATATGGCAGTGAATTTACAGGGTACAGAGGAATAACACCTGAGTCCTCAGGAATGGCAACGCATGGGGGTATCATGTGCGAAATGCGAAATAGTATACTCTATTATGTTCATGATACTGCTCATGTCTATAGGCGACGGTTACCACTTTCCATCAGGTTGGCCGTCAGCGTGTTTGTCATTGTAAGTTGCATAAAAAAAAGTTAAAAATATTTGAATTTAGAATCGAGACTTGAATATTTGTTTAAAAGTAGGTATGTGTGTATTTTTGAGCGTCCCGAAGTGCTACAAATAACTCTAAAATTGTCAAATTTTTTAAATAATTCATTGTCATTTATCATTTTTTTTAAATGATATCTTTGATTGATTATAAAAAATGCTATATTAGTTAATTAAACTGTTAATAATGCAAAAAGAATCTTATCGTGATAGTTCATCACAAAAAAATTTAATTAAAATAAAAATTTGAAAATTGTCAAAGCAAAGTTGAAGTAGATGCAAAATTTTTAGTGATAGGTTTGTGTTTATTTGTTTTTATGATTAATGTTTTAGTTCACTATTAGATTAGTTTAAAATAATAATCAAACAGACATATTGTAAATTGTACAATTGTTATTGATAATTGATGGATAGCTCTAACGTTGCCACACTTTGGTAATTTTTTGTACGAACTCTTAAGAATATGATAGAATTGAAAATGACTGACAGCTTACTTGTGGTGCAATGAACTCTGTCTTTAGTCAGACATAGAAGTGGTACTGTGAAATTTAAAGTTAAAAATTACATTGTAATACTATTTATGGGTACTGAGTTTAATACACTTTAACGCTATTCCTGAGTTCTAAGTTTAATAGACTATAATGCTATTCCTGAGTTCAAAGTTTAATAGACTACAATGCTATTCCTAAGTTCTGAGTTTTATACACAGTAATGCTATTCCTGAGTACTGAGTTTAATACACTGTAATCCTATTCTTGAGTTTTAAGTTTAATAGACTGTAATGATATTCCTGAGTTCTGTGTTTAATTCACTGTAATGCTATTCCTAAGTACTAATTTAAAATATTTTAAAGCTATTTGTGAGTACTGAGTTTATACCTCTGTACTTTATACATAGTTTCTCTGCCATATCCTAACATCTTGTACAAATCTGAAATTATAATTCCATCTCGTCATATTTATTTTAGTGCTTCTCATTTTCTTTTTGATTCTTAATTTTTTTTTTCATTATTACGTATTGTAGAGTTAAGTATTAAATAAATATATTGTTCTTTCACTATCTAATCAACAAAAACATCTAAACCTTAATATTAACAAAGGTATCGTGTAATATGTAAAAAAAAAAAAAGAAAATATAATCAGACTGAGAAAAATTCTAGGATACAAAGTCACGTAGTGTATCTCGCCATTCCATTTTCACGTTGCGAGCGGCGCGTACTTTTTCCGACTAAACCATTCAAATGGAAAAATACAATGAAACGCGCAGAGTATTCTACGAATTGACAGAGTTGATTTTTGTATTGTCAAATTATATGAATATTTCCGGATTCAGGTGTTGAACGTCGGTTTTCAATACCTACTTACTAACACTCGCAGTGTTAGCGGAAATTCTATTTTACGAGATACGTTCTATGTTTTCTTACTAACTGAAGTATATCTAATATGTTAAGAGAGCGACTGGCTGAAAACCAGCGCTGTGCAGCTGTTCACATTGCACAGGGACACTCACAGCATCAGCTGAGCCAGTTATTGTCTAATATGTGACATTTCTTATCGGCAAGAGTGATCTCTTCCAGTCAACTTTTGGATGGAGAAGAGTAATCAGCTAACAAACTAAGAGCTATGTCAACCACATTAGTTCTCCGTCGAATTTCCTCATTCCAGACCATGTTCCTGTCATTTCGTCCCTCCCTGTCATGTGTTCATTATTATATAATAATTTTATGGGAGATTTGTTCTGGCATTACGCTAATAGTACTGCACCAAATTGGATGCTGTTTTCACAGTAATATTCCTAAAGGTCTAATTCCAAATCTGGTATATGTTCTATCTTATCCTATCCAGCAGTTATTTCTTTTATAAATTTTTTTACTTCTGAAATCCATGCGTACAAAGTAGCATGCAAAGAAAAACAAAGCAAATTAGAATGGCAAACACGCTGATGGCCCACCTGATGGAAAGTGATAACCGTCGTTTACAGACATGAGCATTATATATATATATATATATATATATATATATATATATATATATATATATATATATATATCATGGACATAACACAGTATACTATTTCGCCCATGATACCCCCCATGCGTTACCATTCCTCTGAACCCTATAAATTCACTACCATATTCCACCCTTCAAACCGAAACACAGCCATGCAACCACAAAGTCTGTTTTGTACCTTTGAAAAAAGATATACTAAAATATTCTATACATTTCTCAAAAATCCCACGCTCTCATTCTCACAAATGGACACAACATTGTGATCAAGATAGAAACCAAAACTAGAAACTTGATATAAGTTACTCCCATTATACTACAAGAGACGAAGTGCCCGCAAAAATGAAACTAGCAAAACAATCCGTGGTTATTACATCCGTCAAGCGGACAGCTGGACAAAGAACGCACTCCGTTTTGAACGGAGCGAAATCGAAAAATACACGAACTATTAGTGTTACAAATGACGTTTCCGCTACAAGCGAGAGGGGGCATTTTTCTTGTTGGCGTAATAGTAACTTTCTCGAGCTTGGCCCTTGGCCTAAGTCGGGGGAGGAGCGGAAATCTCTTATGATTTGTGTTTCCGCTGGAGTTTATAAATTGTGCAACTTAAGAGATAAATGAAAGAATAAACCCACAGTTTCTTTCTGTTTCATTACATTCCTTTGTTATTTAAGGGTTCCGTAGCTTTAATGTAAAAAGTAATGGAACGCTTGTGTACATAGGCACAGCATTATGGGTATTCTTTTGTGATAATTTTTATTAAAATGGGTGGAAAAATAAATGATTAAGCAACGATGACAGTACAATGACAATGGCGATGATGTACTCGTTACGTATTTTTTTAATGCAACTTAGAATGGCAAACAAGCTGATGGTACACCTGATAGAAAGTGGTAACCGTCGCCTATAGACATGAGCTGTACCATGGACATAACAGAGTATACTGTTTCGCCTCTGATACCCACCACGCGTTGCTATTCCCGAGGACTCCCATCAGCCGTTAACTGGCCACTACTGAATATAGGCCTTCTCCACAACAGAAGTTTTGCCATTAGTTGTCACGCTTGGCAGGCGGTTTGGCAACCGCAGTTAGACTTTGGTAATGTTTTAAAAGAGACACTGTTGCTAATCCCTCGACCATTAAGTTCCCTTAGTCGCCTCTAACGACACCTATGGTAAAGGAAGTGGTGGCCTATTCTATGCTGGGACCACACGGAAATTTACATTATGTAATATCACATACAATATATATATATATATATATATATATATATATATATATATATATATAGACTAACTTGACATTTAACTTAGAATGGCAACCAAGCTGACGGCCCACCTCATGGAAAGTGGTAATCGTCGCCTATAGATATGAGCAGTACCATGGACACAATAGAGTATACTGTTTCGCCCTTTGATACCCCCATGCGTTGCCATTCCTGAGGACTCAGGTGTTATTCCTCTGTACCCTGTAACGCCGTATTCCACTCTTTAAACCGAAACACAGCCATGCAATCACAACTGCTTCACGGTTGAAACACGAAGCTTGTTTGCCATGCCATATCACATAAAAAGATATGACTGTGTAAAAACATTACATATAATCTTCCAACGTATTCATTCCAAAAAATATATTGTCCTTTGTCCGTGTGAAGCGATGTATAAAGTATTCAAGTATTCCATCCCATAAGTGAAGTTAGAATACATATATCCTAACTTCACCCATAGGATGAAATTTTGTCAAAAAGTTTGTTGACAAAATTTCATATATATTTAAATCCTTTTAACCTGATGGTAGAGGGGGGGGGGGGTTAATAGATGATAATGGAATGGTAACCCCGCCTGCACTAACAGCACAGAGGAGCATTAGTGATGGATGAAAGATGACAACTAAAAGACAGGTCAGTTAGCCTATCGTGATGAATACACCTAGAATTCAGCGTGATAGTTTCCAGGGGGGACCACGTGGAGGTCGACCCGATAGGATATATTGGCAGCAATGGTACTGGCAGTTCCCAATACTAACAATAAAGGGAAAGATTATTAGAAATAGGCACTAGTTTCTCCATTATTAGTAATACACTATTAGGTCGACCTCCGCGCAGTCCCCCCTAGAAACTATCGTGACCAATTCCTAGAGAATTTATCACAATGGACTAACCGACCAGATTTTTTTTTGATGGGTTAAAATGGAATGGTAACCCCGCCTGCGCTAACGGGATACGCTGGTGGAGCACCAGTGAAGGGTGATAGATGAGAATGAAAACAGGCCAGATAACCCATCATGATGAATTCATCAGGAATTAACCATGATAGTTTCCAAGGAGAATCGCGAGGAGTTCGACTTGTTTTGGTATATTGCTAGCAATGGGATTCTCAGTCTCCATTACTAAAAATCCCTTTCCCCCCAACCGACCTGATTTCAACCTCACTTATCAACCCTCGCTGGTGCTCGTAAACGTATACCGATAGCACAGGTGGGGTACTATTTCATCATCATCATCATCACAAGGCATACAGATCGGTCCCATGAAATGTCTTTTTTAAAATCGGTTCCTTAGTTAAATTTTTAAATCAAACGACGGAATTAATTGACGAAAATTACTGATGTTTCTACAATTACAGTCGGTTTATTTTTTTTGGGTCACAATTAATTATGTTCAAAACATTACACATATATAAAAGGTTCTTTTATAAACTAATCATTTTGGAAGTAAAAAACAAAAATGTGAAAAATATTTCTTAGTACCTTGGTTTTGGATCAAAAAAATATCACAACAATTACTGTGTTATTAAAAGACCAATTTATATTCGTTTCACAAATAATCCCGGTCGAGAATCGAACCCGGAAATACCTGCGCGAACGACCTAATCCTACATTCGGGGTCGACACTGTCCCGCTTGTAGCGGAAATTAATTCCATGCCCGATAAATATACACTGGAACGCAGTACATTGGTATTTGGGAAGCACAAGATACACAATCTGAAACTAAAATAGAGCGAAATTGTGCACTCATTAGACAATGATTTTTAGCCATACAAGCATAATTTACATACAAGCATAATTACTAGAGGGAGACTTTGTACAAAAGTCGATTGCTTGGGTACCTCTGTCCCATTCGTGTTTCAACCGTGAAGCAGCTGTGTTTGCATGGCTGTGTTTCTGTTTGAAGGGTCGGATATGACGTGAATTTACTGGGTACAGAGGAATAACACCTGAGTCCCCAGGAATGGCAACGCATGGGGGGTATCATAAGCGAAACAGTATACTCTGTTATGTCCATAGTACTGCTCATGTATATAGGCGACGGTTGCCACTTTCCATCAGGTGAGCCGTCAGCTTGCTCGTCATTCTAAGTTATATAAAAAAAAATTATAACAGGAAGGGAAATTTTAGTAATAGTTTTTATTTTTACCATTACCATTTATTTTTACATTTCTACCATCGTACGGCATCGTACGACAAGGAGTTCATCCTCATATCCTACAGCCTCAATGGTCGCATACAGCCCGGTTTCAGAGATGTTTCCTTCCACGAACACTCAGGTTATGGTTCTTATCCTTACAATAGTAATGTAAACTGACTATGAATAAAAAAATTGCTTACACAGTTGGTCTCTCGCTGATATTATATTTTTTGAAAATAGATCGATATTAAGAGTTCCAGAGAGAGTATTAAATTAATTCTATTATGATAATTTTATTAAAATGGCTGGAAAAATAAATGATGAAGCAGCGATGACAGTACGATGACGATGGCGATTATGTACTTGTTACGTAATATTTATTTATTTATTCATTAGTACATATATGTGTACATGGCGGACTTAATGCTAAAAGCATTCTCTTCCAGTCAACCATAGGGAAGTGTCAGAATACTCGAATGCGGTACTACTAATTATTGATATACATACATACTAAAATTACATATATGTATAAACGACTATGTTAGACATTCTGTGATAACTATATCGTTATTTCGTTTAATTTTAATTCCAGTCATATTTGGACGTACCTCTTATAAGTTGGTGTGTATCTAGGACATTTTTTATATCTATGTACGGAATACGTTGAAATTTATTTGTTTTGATATCAGATAAAAAGAAAATACAAAAAGTAATATAGTACGGTAATCGGCTTGACGTTACTTATTGAATTAAGTACTGACGCTTCAATGGAGGCGTCTCTCGCATTTGTATAATTGAAAACAGTCAAAATTAAGTAAGGAATTCAGGTGAGCAATTGCGTATTTTTTTTTTCTTTGGTGTGGGTTAAGTTAATAGAGTTCAAGTATTTTTTTTTTATTATTATTATATTGAATCACAGAATACAAGAGGGAGACTTTGTACAAAAGTCGTTTGCTTGAGTGCCTCTGTCTCATTCGTGTTCTTCATGCAAACACAACTGACTCATCCGTGAAGCAGTTGTGTTTGCATGGCTGTGTTTCGGTTTGAAGGGTAGGATATGGCGTGAATTTACTGGGTACAGAGGAATAACACCCGAGTCCTCAGGAATGGCAACGCATGGGGGGTATCATGGGCGAAACAGTATACTCTGTTATGTCCATGGTACTGCTCATGTCTATAGGCGACGGTTACCACTTTCCATCAGGTGGGCCCTCAGCTTGTTTGCTATTCTAAGTTGTATAAAAAAAAATGTTGTAAAAACGTCCACCCGTGTGAAGCCGGGACGGGCCGCTAGTTCATAATAATCCGCTATAACTCGCGCCCCACCCCACAAATATCTCCTTGAAAAATTACCCGTGGCGCGACAAAGCGGTCCAAATGAGAATATATGTGGGGAGTCCACATAATCCTGTATATCACTTTGGCCCATTAAAGAGTTACGTCCCCGCTTTTGTCTCACTAAGTTAAACGGATGACTCGTTAACTAAAACTCACTTTGCGCTGCCACTTCACGAATAAGGAAGTTCGGCTAAAATGGGCCAACTCGTTTACTTTTTCACACCGACCTATTGTTTGTAATGCTATTTTTTTTTAAATGGTTTTGAATAGAAAGAGAATTTCGGTTTGTCTTCATTATAATAATATAATACAGTATAGGGTTTTTAAAAAGGGTATATTAAGGTTTCTTCAGGGTCGTCAACGTGCACGTGACACCCCTAGTGTTGCAGGCGTATGTAGCTGGTCACATCAAATGACCGGTGTGAACAACGCGCGATCACCTACCGCTGTTAAACAGGGGGGAAAGGAATTGCTAGTAATGGAATTTGACAGCCCCATTGCTAACAATATGCCCTATTAGGTCGACCTCCACGTGGTTCCCCCTGGGAACCATCGTGAACAATTCTTGTTGAATTCGTCACGATGGGCTAACTGACCCGCTTCATCCTCACCTATCATCCTTCACTGGTGCCCCGCCGGTGTATACCGTTAGCGTGGGTGGGGTTACCATTCCATTATCACCCATTAAAAAACCGCTGTTAAACACCTAATTTAAAGCGAGTATTCCCGTCACCGAGTACGAGAAAATGCATATCAGACCTACCCACGCGTAATTGTGAAAACTCCGATAATTTAAGATCATCTGTTCCACATTACTGGTGACCCCTGCTGAACACGAAGGCCTGTATTACTAAAAAAGTAATTATTATTACTAAAAAAGTGTAATAGGCTTAGTGATCGTTTACCATTAGACGACTGTATGCTTGTTTTGGGCGAGGGATGGGCAGCTGCGTCCCTCTTAAAACATCTGTAAAAGCCTAACTGAAATTGCCAGGGGGGAAAGGGATTGTTAGTAATGGAGACTGAGAATCCCATTGCTAGCAATATACCCAACCAGGTCGACCTCCTCGCGGTTCCCCCTGGAAACTATCATGGTTAATTCCTGATGAATTCATCATGATGGGCTAACTGGCCCGTTTTCGTTCTCATCTATCACCCTTCACTGGTGCTCCGCTAGCGTATCCCGTTAGCGCAAACGGGGTTACCACACCATTTTCGCCCATCAAAAAAAAACTGCATTTGCCAACCCGTCTGCTAAGCGTGGCAACTACTGGCAAAACTCCCCTTATGGGAAAGGCTTATGCCCAACAGTGGATAGTTAATGGCTGAAAGCATAATAAATACTTGTTTGCCGACTTTGTGGTATAAAAGAACAAATAAATCAAACTCAAATTTTCAAAATCAAACCATTTTTCAAATAGACTTGTTTACAAGCACTTTTAAATCGTCATTTTTTTTAATCCACTGCAGGGTTCGTAAGGTCGTTATCTGTAGAGAAGAGTCCGCAAGAAACTCAACAGTTACTCTTTTAAATCTCTGTTAACATTATGTGTATTTATTTAAATGTAGGTACTATGTCTAAAATTACATGGTCGTTAAAAGCCCGTGCATAATCGATTAACACCATTTGTCATTCAAGTAATCGTTCAGTGTGGAATAGGCTTTGTTCAATAAGTGTGTTTGAGTACATTTCTCGAATTGAAAACAACCTCATTTTTAACCGCCGGAAATAAAGCCTAATTATTGCAATAGAATAATAATAATAAAGAGAAAATATCTCGACCGAAATCATTCCATTCGTTTTATCGGTGAACGATTTTATCGCAACCAGTCTGGAACAACATCTCAGACGGTTGGGATTCCGAGGCGGCTCACTCCCGGGAAAGATGCAGAAAGCGGTGCTCTTAAATTCTGCCCGCATTGTACGCCGGTTTCTCTCCCTGGGGCCCTGAATCCCGGCCGACTGCGCTTTTGCCGGAGGTTAGTTGCCATCTCCTCTCCTTAAGAGGGGAGATGAGAATTTTTGTAAAGTTTAAAAAATAATAATAAAGCCTTTTATTTATTTCCATATCCCTAATATATTTACAGTATTGTTAGTATCTATTCTATTTATAATTTTACTTAATAACTAATTGTTAGTGTAATTCTTTTTTCGATTCTTGGATATGATCCCCTCTTTGGGTGAAGACCTCCTCCATCTTTCTCCACAATTCTTTTCCTGTATATTCTGTTATATCATCAGTCCACCTTCTTATTGGTCTACCAACATTTTTTAATATTTTTTTTAATTTAATTTACTCATAATCTTATTTTCTGATTTTGCTCACAACTTAGATTACATGTTTATTTTTGTTATTTACTTAAATTTCTTACACTGTATAATTACGTTAAAGTGAATGCTGTGAATACCTATAATAGGCATGTGCATTAATATTGTATTGTATTTAATGTTGTTATACCTATATGTTATAATGAAATATGCTGTTGGTGTTCCTTAAATAAATAAATAAATAAATAAATAAATAAACATTTCTCTTGCCTCGTGGTGAAATGGACAGGCCATTTCGTACTTTGAAACGTCCATCTATTATCAGTAAATCGTAAGATGTGACCAGCCCATTGCCATTTTATACGTAGAGCATGTGTGACTGCATCTGTTAATTTAGTTTTTTGTCTGATTTTTTCATTTTTATGTATTTTTCTTAATTCTAATATACTTCTTTCCATAGTTCTTTATTTATTTACTTATTCATTAGTACATATATATGTGTACATGGCGGACTTAATGCTAAAAGCATTTTCTCCCAGTCAACTATAGGGAAGTGTTAGAATACTCGAATGCTGTATTAGTAATTATTGACATATATACATACTAAAATTACATATATAAACGAATAAATATATGTAAATAACAAATATACTTACACATATATAACATGTACACTTACTGCTCGGATAAAGTAAAAAAGTGAGCGTGAACGTTTTTTTTGAAAGACGGTTTAGTCGGTTTCATCAGAGTCGTGAAGAATGTAGGAGAAAAGAGTACTCTTTGTGTTGTTGTAATATTTTGTGTAACTTTCTTTGTAAAAATCCATGTTTGGCTAGCATATAATAAGCAAGGCAAAAGACAAGTGTTAAATACAATTTTTTTCATGTTTATAGAATAGTTTCCTTTTAAAATTTCTTTACCAAAATTTTTGCAATAAGAATCATCTAAATCTACTCACAATAAGCTTATGGCGTGGTCTTCTGTATTAAACTATTTATAATTTTAACAATCGTTTTCCACATAAAAACCGATTTCAAATGTGGCAAAACTGGTTATTTTGATTTATAAACTAAAGTACTATAATGGATAAAATTTCTAAAGGACCAATCTATAAGTATATCTCTTTAGATAAAAAAAGAATTCTCCAAATCGGTTCAGAACTGACATAGATAGATAGATAGATAGATAAACACTTTATTTGAGCCATTTATGACACGCGTAAATTAACAAATAAATTTATACAATCTGATTATTTACATTTTTTCAAATATAAAACAAAAGGTGAATATTGGAGATATGTTTTCACCAAGTGTGTCTCAGTTAGCAAACATAAAAAAGAAAAATAATTAAAAACCTTTTTGAAGTCTATTAAAAAAAAAAAAGTAAAAATTGTCACGTTTTCTTTTTGTTTGCCGCGTAATAAAATCTTGAATTATTTGTCACGATCGTAATTCACAAAAAGTTTTTTTTTTTTCGTCTATAGAATAAAATTTTAAATTATAAATATACAATTTGTCACGAGTTCACGGAACATTTTAAATTGAACATTCTTTTAACGATTGACCGTTGAGAATTTTTGTTACTGGCAATAAAAATTAACTCCAACACGCGCCAACAGCTGCGAGTCGTTCGTGTGCGAAGTGAGAGTTCAACTTAATGAATAATAACACCGTTAACTTTGAAAAATTCCGGTGAAGTAACGCGTATAACGAAGTTACCATTAGGACTTCCTCGTAGGTAAGTGAGAATAATTTTTGGTAATTAAATCCACAATTTTTTTTTTTACAATGCGCCTTGACTGAATATATGTATTTAGATACTGGCTTTTTGCTAGTTGCTACTTACGCGTGGATTTCCAAACTAGGATAAAAATTAAATAAAAAATTTTTTTTACTTAACTTAGAATGACAAACAAGCTGACGGCCCACCTGATGGAAAATGGTAACCGTCGCCTGTAGACATGAGCAAAGTACCATGGACATAACAGAGTATACTGTTTCGCCAATGATACCCCCCATGCATTGCCATTCCTGAGGACTCAAGTGTTATTCCTCTGTACCCAGTAAATTCACATCAAATAAAAATTAATTATTATGTTAACCGTTAATTATTTAATGGTGGATGTGAGCTTTCCCCATAAGAGGAGTTTTGCCAGTAATTGCCACGGTTGGCAGGCAGACTGGCAACCGCAGTTAGGCTTTATAGATGTTTTAAGAGGGACACTGCTGCCCATCTCTCGACGTCCCTTAGTCGCCTCCTACAACACCCACGGGAAAGAAAAGGGTGACCGGGAGACACACGGCGAATGTATGTATGTGTTTTTTTTAATGGATGATAATAGACTGGTAAACCCGTCTGCGTTAACGTTATACGCTGGCGGGAGACCAGTTAGGGATGATAGGTGAGGATGAAACGGCAAATCAGTTAGCCCAACGTGATGAATACATATGGAATTCAGCACGAAAGTTTCCAGGGGGGACCGCGTGAAGGTCGACTTGATAGGATATATTACTAGCAATAGGACTGATAGTCCGCATTACTAGACTGATATATATAGATATAGATTAATAAACTGTCAGCTTGTTTGCCATTCTAAGTTGTATAAAAAAAAATACCTGAAACACTCAATAACCTTACTGTCTATTCCTCATCAATCATACAAAAATACATTCAAATTAAACGAGTTTTTTAGGAAATCAGTTGAGAAAAAAAATCAAACGACTTTCCCTTTTGACGTACCTTAAAAATATGCTGATAAGATCTGAGAATCTTATGAATTGTGAAGATTTAATGCCAATCGCTTCTTGGAATCAGCGTCGCCATATTTTACAAGTGAGATGAACGGCCTTTGACAAATAAGGGATAAGTCTGTAAAGTGAATAAGAGCAATAATGTCTCAATATCATATTAACAAGATTCCATACCTTCAGTGTGTAGATTTTTTATAATATTTTTTTTATACCACTGAGATGGCAAACAAGTATTCGACCCACCTGATGGAAAGTGATAACCGTCGCCTATAGACATGAGCGGTACCATGAACATAACAGAGCATACTGTTTCGCCCATGATACCTCCCATGCGTTGCCATTCCTGAGGACTCAGATGTTATTCCTCTGTACCATGTAAATTCACGCCATATCCCACCCTTCAAACTGAAACACAGCCATGCAAACACAACTGCTTCACAAATGCTTCACAGTTGGTAGAAACACGAATGGGACAGAGGTACCCAAGCAATCATCTTTTGTACAAAGTCTCCCTCTGGTGAGGATTTTTAATTTTTTTTTTATACCACTGAGGTGGCAAACAAGTATTCGGCCCACCTGATAGTAAGAGGTTACCGTAGCCTATAATAACACCTGCAATAGCAGGGGCATTACGTGCGCGTTGCCGACTCTGAAGAAACCTCTTTACCCCCCTTTTGAAGAACCCCATGCTGTAGTCTTTTGGGGAAACCTCGGCAGGGAGCTCATTCCATAACCTGAGTGTTCGTGGGAGAAAACATCTCTGAAACCGCGTTGTACGCGACCGTTTAGGCTGTATGGTATGAGGATGAACTCCCTGTCGATAGCGAGCCGTACGATGATAAAAAGTGGCCGTAGACATCATATTGAATAATTTCTCTGAGCACAATCCGTTTGAATAGCACAATAGTTTGAATAGCAACTATCCGCTGAGACCGATGTTTGCTTCCACATTGAATGTTATTATTATTTCATCCGTTACATGTACACTCCTGGACTTATGTCCAGCAACTTTCTCCTAATAAAGGGATTTTTGTCAGTTGTTGCCACACTTGGCAGGCGAGTTGGCAACCACAGTTAGGCTTTTAGAGATATTTTAAGAGGGACGCATGCTGCCCATCCGTCGCCGTCCCTTAGTCGCCTTTTACGACATCCACAGGAAGGGATGAGTGGTCCTATTCTTGGCATTCTATGCCAAGGCACACATTTTAGCTATACTAGAAGAAAACTTGTGTAGTATTAAGCTCAGCTTTGTATGTTTGTATTTCATTTTTATGTATCTGTATATTTGGTGTATGGGCTGTTGGGAGAGATATGCTCGGAGTTTCTTTACGTGTTAGATTCTAAAAGAAGGATATTCGCAAAAGAACCAAAGTAACCGACATAGCCCGAAGAATAAGCAATCTGCAGTGGCAATGGGCTGATCATATAGTTTGAAGAACCGGCAACCAATGAAGAAGTAAGGTTCTTAAGTAAACGGCAAATGCAGTGTAGAACGATCCCCCACTAGTTGGAGTGACGACCCCAAATGCATTGCAGGGAGTCAGTAGATACAGGTGGCTCAAGACGGTTTTTTTATGGCAGTCTATGGGAGAGGCCTATATCGAGCAGTGGACGGATAATGGCTGAGATGATGATGATGATGATGTTTTTTTATTATTATGTCAGCCGTTAACTGTTCACTGCTGAACGTAGGCCTACCCCATAAGGGAACTTTTGATAGTAGTTGCCATATGGACATAAATTCTCCAATGCAAAAGCCCAATCTGTGTCTCCCGCAGTGAGAAAAATAGAGAATTGTACATGTCAGCTAAAGTCTATATCCAACAGTGGATAGATACAGGCTGAAATGACGATGATAGGATTACTCCACTTCTAAATTTTTTATATTTAGAATGTCTAAAATTTTTATCCTCATTCCTTGCTCTAAATTGGATTCGTGATTATGAAAATCTACCGTAAGCTATGTCAGGGTTCTTTATAAAAAGGCTTAGAAATATTTGATACTACGAGCCAATTGTCTCAAACGAAGTATATGGTATTAAGGACAGAGTATTCTGTATTTACATATATACAGAGTGAAATCACAGTCTTTAAGTATCTTTTCAATGGAGTGTTCTACCAGCGAAACTAAACAATTTCACCAAAGAAATATGATTGGTTATTTCATTAGAATTATTTTGTTTAATTCCGCTAACATTAGTATGTGTGTGACTGCCAACCCAAACTACGAATTTTACAGTTTGGCCGACCTAATAATTTGCCTGATGACGCCTCGTAAAAACAAGTGTCGCAAAACGTGCGTAAACAAAGTGGCAGTCGAAGATTAATAGCTAATATGAAAGATTTTGGAACTTCTGGTAGTATTAGTGGTGGTCAATCTACGAGTGTTGGCAGTCACACACATACATACTAACGGTAGCGGAATTAAACAAAATAATTCTAATTAAATAATCTATAATATAGATTTCTAAAAATCACACCTAGTTCAATAAAATAAAAGAAATAAGAGTCAAGAAAGACGACAAAAAAAAATTAATATTAATCCATGTAAAATATTATTATCACCATTTACCATCAGACAAAAAAAAAGATCATTTTGTATGAGTTGTGTGAATATAAGTATGTACTTAAGTTTGATGTCAAATAAATTTAATATTATTTATTTATTTATACTTGATTGCACAAATACATTATTATTATTAAACACATGTATTGAATGAAAAAAATTTTACTTTTTTTATGATATTTTCCTTTTTTTTCGGATATGTATTCTTTTATCTGTTTTAAATGTAAATGTCTATCTATGTCTACTGTTATTTGTTTTTTTTTTATTTTTTTATACAACTTAGAATGGCAAACAAGCTGACGGCCTACCTGATGGAAAGTGGTAACCGTCGCCTATAGACATAAGTAGTACCATGGATATAATACAGTATACTGTTACGCCCATGATACCCTCCATGCGTTGCCATTCCTGAGGACTCAGGTGTTATTCCTCTGTACCCAGTAAATTCACTCCATATCCCACCCTTCAAACCGAAACACAGCCATGCAAACACAACTACTTCACGGTAGAAACATGAATGGGACATAGATACCCAAGCAATCGACTTTTGTACAAAGTCTCCCTCTGCTGTAAGTAATGCAAATGAATTATATATCTATCTATCTATTGCCATGTTCCATCAGATAAGCCGTCAGATTTTCCCCATTGCAAGTTATTAAAACAAATAGAGAGTTAGCGGCAAACACAATCATGTCCATTAAGCGTAATAATAAATTCACGAGGCGGTAGAATTTTCTCTTACTCATCACAGTTCATCAGAGGGGATTGTTGTGTATTTTTGTAAACATTTTAAATTCCTTATTATGCATTCCGTAATCTTGAATATTAGATGGAAAAATTCAACCCTTCGATGGGACTCGAAACCGCATTCCTCTTATTTCGGTTACGCATTTCTACGGGGAAGTTGTAAATTGGTTGTATTTTGGGTGTAAAGGTTTGAATTGCATCACGTTAAATGGAGATTAATTAAAAACTTATGTGTCTTTAAATCTATTAATAAATATATACAAAAAAAAAAAAACAAATTGAATTAAATCTAGAAACTTACAAATAGATAATTGTCACTAATATAAATAAACTAACTTTCACTCGCGATTTTGTAGTTTTTTTGGCTATGCAGAATACAGAGGAATAACACCTGAGTCCTCAGGAATGGCAACGCATGGGGGCTATCATGGGCGAAACAGTATACTCTGTTATGTCTACGGTACTGCTCATGTCTATAGGCGACGGTTACCACTTTCCATCAGGTGGGCCGTCAGCTTGTTTGCCATTCTAAGTTGTATAAAAAAAAAGAACCGGGATGCTCACTGTCCTTCAGTAAAAGTGAGTTTGTTTTTTAGCCAAGAGGCAATTGAACTTACTTTAACGCCATTGCTAATATTATAAATATGAAAATGGATTTATTAGTTTAAAATTCGTTAGTTTTTTAACCTCTAGTTAAATAGTTTTAAAACCTCTTAGAGCCTTAATGGCTTAATAAATCACTATGAAATTTGGTAGATATATACTCGTATATCATATAGAAGAGAGTTATAAATTCCAAAGTATCGTTTAGAAAAAGTTAATAGATCTTTTATGGGAACAGGCATTAAATGTTATAAAAAGATACCGAAGGATATTTTGTATCTGCCTTTTAATAACTTTAAAACTGTTATTAAAAAATACTTATTGAACAAAACCTATTGCACATTAACGATTACTTGAATGACAAATGTGCATGGTGTTAGTCGATCATGCACCAGCTTTTAATGCCCATGTAATTTGAGACATAGTACATATAAATAAATACACATAATGTTAACAGAGATTTAAAAGAGTAACTGTTGAGTTTCTTGCGGACTCTTCTCAACAGGTGACAACTTTCCGAACTTTACATTTATAAAACAAATATGTAAACAAGTCTATTCGAATAAAAATTATTTGAATTTAAAATTGAACTTTGATTTTTTATCTCAATCCTAGATACTAAACTGGTAAAAGTCTTTGGTATTTGGTTTACTCTACCTTCCTCATAAAAACGTGGCTTGAAGTACATAATGAACATTTCTTTATCAGGGCGTCCTCAACCGACCCTAACCTGGTTGATCAACAACAAGCCAGTGGAAGACCACACAGTCCTGAAGAATGATGGCAAGGTCATCATCAGCAGGATCAGCGTAGGCGGAGCTGAAAGGAGTTGGCTGAACACCAGTATAAGGTGTCAAGCTACAAATACTCCACTTTTGAGTCCTCATGAAAGGACCGCCAGAGTGGAGATGAGATGTAAGTAATACATTCATGTGCTTTTAGTTTCAACCGACTTCAAAAAAAGAGGACTTCAATTCGATTGTATTTTTTTTTTATTTCTTTATGTTTGTTACCTGATAACTTTGCCATTTGTAAACCGATTTGGATTTTTTTTTATCGGAAAGATAGACTTTGAGATTGATCCCTTAAAAATTTTATCCAAATCGGTCATATAGTTTACTGTTTATAACAAAATAACTTTTTTTTCTCTTAGTTCTCGTATTGGGTTTGCTGGAAAGAATCTCTTTTAGAGATAAACTCACCCTTACGCACTATTATGTTTAATTATTATTCTAATATAATTTTTTTGTACAATAATGATTTTTTTTTTTTTATGAACAGTGCGTCCAACTTCAGTTATGATCACAAACAAACCAGTGCAGATGTCGGCCGACATTGAAACCGTGCTGGTTTGCATCTCGCATGGCAGTAGACCACCAGCACAGATCACTTGGTACAGGGAGAACAGAAAATACACTAGAGGAAAGGTAAATTGTTAATTTCAGGCAAATAACAAGACTTTGTTGTAAACATAGGCTCTAGGTTATATATTTTACAATTTAACATACTTATTTAAAAAGTATATAAAAATTATATAATATTCATTTGCCGTGTGGTCTCGGCTGGCCCCTTTAGTGAGAGGGATAGATAGCAGCGTCCCTCTTAAAACATCTTCAAAGCCTAACTGCGGTTGTCAATCCGTCTGCTAAGCGTAGCGGATCAATATTTAAGAGAAATTGGTATAAAACGTCTATTTAAGAGCAATAGAAACCAAAACAATATTTTTAGAATTATTATCAGTCTGTATGTTTGTTCCGACAAATTAATATTGTTAACGTTGTTGTGGTGCTGGAGAAGGATGGAGAAAATTAGCTGGAGGGATCAAATTAGCAATGAGGAGGTCCTGCTTAGGGTTAAGGAAAAAAGACAAATTATTAGAACTATTGAGGACAGAAGGGGAAAAATGTTAGGACACTTGATACGACACGACGAACTTATGAACATTATAATAGAAGGTAAGATAGAAAGAAGGAGGGGGAGAGGGAGACCGAGACATAGTTACATCAGGCAGATCAAGGAATGAGTTGGTGTCGTGTCGTATCAAGAGATGAAGAGACATGCTGAAAATCGTAGTGAGTGGCAAGAGCTCCACCTACAAGAGCGCAGCTCTTAAATAGGATAGATAGATAGATAGAACGTTGTTTAATATTCAAACATACCTAACACATACATGTGTTAATACATACATACATTCGCCGTGTGTGTCCCGGCATAAAATAGGCTACCCCTTCCTTTCCCGTGGCATAAAAGAGAGAGGGATGGGCGACAGCGTCAAGCAAAATATCTCCTAATCCTAAACGCAATTGCCAATCCGCCTGCCAAGCATGGCAACCACTGGCAAAACACCCCAAGGGAGAGGGTTATGTTCAGCAAAGGACAGTTAAAGCTTGATATGATGATGATGATGAATGACACTACAAAGTCGCGGACAATAGCTTGTTTTTAAAGTGGGTTTATTTGTAAACAGTTACGTTGGTGATGTTTTAAATTGATGATTTTTGTTCATCAGCACAATGAATACACAAATGAAACGACCACAGTGAGCCGGCTTACCATGCTGCCGCAGCCTGAAGACGACGGCGCGATAATCCGGTGCCGAGCGGATAACCCGGTACTCAGCGTTGCTCTAGAAGATTCCTTCCGGATGAGTGTTGTTTGTAAGTGCATAAGGGCCAAAAATATTTAGGTGAATAAATAGTAAGACGGAAGTACCAAGACTATTAGAAAATTTGATATTTGCAATAATACGTACTTTGTTTGTGCCGATAAAACAATTATAGCGCATTTGAGAGCTAAGAACAAGGAATTACATAGAAGGAGTGATAAAATTGTCAATTCATAGCAGGCCAGTCTATAGAAAATATTATACGGCCGTATAATAACCCTACCAAATTCAGATACAACCTGCTTGCATACTTTCTACATAAACTGTGTCCAATATATAATCTAGTAATGTAAAATTTGTCATTGACAAATAATTGACATATATATTCTATACACTAGCCTGCTATGAATTGTGAAAAATAGCAACTGAGGGTGTATCTTTCGTCCTCTTTTTACTAATTATTTATTTGCATAAGAAGAAAGGAGCCAACTATATGATGTGCAGTTTTTATTTTATCATTCCTTCTATGTAATTCCTTGTTCTTAATTTGAGAATTATACAACGCCATCTAGTAACATTTTAAGATAACTATAACTATGTCAATACAAGTCTATACAGTAAGTCTTTATTCAATCACGATAAAGTCCAAAAAATCTTGTCACAAATGGTAGCTGGTTTATTCGTGTGAGAATCATTAATATTTGGGTCAATTAGTTGTTTCATTCAGAACTTTTTTTATGGATGAAAATGGTAAAGTAAGCTCGCCTGCGCTATCGGTATACGCTGGCGAGGCACCAGTGAGTGATGATAGGTGAAGATGAAAGCTGACCAGTTTACCCTTTTGCGACGAATTTTACAAGAAAGAACTAAGATGATTTCCAGGGAAAACTGCGTGAAGGTCGTAATATACCCTATCAGGTGATAGGATATATTGCTAGCAATGGGGCCGTTGAATCTTATTACAAATATTTTTTTTTCATTCATAGCTGTTTGTATGGTCTGGGTATTTTCTATGTATTCAAATATGTCTATCAGTTATCCAGTAATTATAGTACAAACTCCTATTAATGTGAGACTAAATGGTCTATTGATATTAATTTGTGATATGTCCAGAATATTCATTTAAATATGGAAGACACTGTCCGTCTTACTTCCCAATGACAGTTGTATTTGCCAAACTAATTTCAATCCTATTGTATGTTTAAATAAAATCTATAATCTGTCAATAGAATATAATGAAAATGTAAATAAACGTATAATTGATTGACAGTCTGCTAATGTACGGTTATAGTGCAAATAATAAATTTATTAAACTGATTGAATGTTTCGATTTGTTACTATTAATATAATATATAATAATAATTTTATTTAAAAAGCGTTTCTCTGATAATTTAAACAAAACTTGGTTACTTGTACATTTAGGTTCTATTGAAACATACTATAGTTTTATTCAGAAAATAGTCTTTCTGTGATAATTTAAACAAAAGTTAGTTACTTGTACATTTAGGTTCTATTGAAATATACTATGGTTTCATTCAGAAAATAGTCTTTCTGTGATAATTTAAACAAAACTTGGTTACTTGTACATTTAGGTTCTATTGAAATATACTATAATTTCATTTAGAAAATATTCTTTCTGTGGCAATTTAAACAAAACTTGGCTACTTGTACATTTAGGTTCTATTGAAATATACTATAATTTCATTTAGAAAATTTTTTTTCTTTGACATTTTAAACAAAACTTGGTTACTTGTACATTTAGGTTCTATTGAAACATACTATAGTTTCATTCAGAAAATAGTCTTTCTGTGATAATTGATATAAAACTTGGTTACTTGTAAATTAGGGTTTTATTGAAAGATAATTGCAACTTTTCCACACTTAGTCAAGCTAAACTCATGAATGCTTTTACTTAAGAGTATTCATAAGATTAGCTTTATATATATATATATATATATATATATATATATATATATATATATATATATATATATATATATATATAAAACATTCTATTAATATAGATTATAATATCCATAGATAGACCAGTGCTAGCTATGTCTCTGGGGAGTACACTGAACCCCAACGACATAAAGGAAGGCGACGACGTCTACTTCGAATGCAACATCCGAGCGAACCCCAAGGAGCACAGGATCTCGTGGTACCATAACGTGAGTGAGTCACGAACATTTGTGTTCTTTGTACGATCGATCGCGTGCTTAGATTATATATATAGATAGAGTGTCTCCATAGAAATGTTTCGAGAGGAACGGCTCAACTTTTTCATACAATTGTGCGCGATAAATAGTTATGAGTGATTCGCTTATAACTTCTATATTTATTTTATCTTATAATTTCTGCATCTCTCTAGGGCGTAAACATTCATTTTATTTATTAAATAATACGTCAAGATACATTTTATGCGCAAGTATATAGAACAGTGACAAGAAAGAAACTTGTCGAAAAAGCGCGGGAAACGTTTAAAAAAGCGGGAGTGTTTTTTGATCTTCTTTAAATTAATTTTATTTTTAATTATATAAGGATTAGTCTTATTTATATATTGTGTATTAGATTGTATATATAATTGTATATTTTGTAGTAATAGTGTTTGTTGCTGTAAATATTGGTAAGTAAATTACCT
Source organism: Galleria mellonella (assembly GCF_026898425.1). NCBI lineage: Eukaryota > Metazoa > Arthropoda > Insecta > Lepidoptera > Pyralidae > Galleria > Galleria mellonella. Next base: position 2,527,174 of record NW_026441987.1, on the reverse strand, counting down.
ATATTAACTAGACATTATGGATCCACCTATAGACCCTGGGGGGACAACCCCCCAGGTGTCTGCAATATAACTATCCCATTTAATAATAGTTTTGATATATTGGGTGAATCTAGTATGGACACAGATGGTTCTAGCGTTGCAAGTTCTAAACGTAAGCGAGTACGTGGCGAACGTCGCATTTGCAAACATTGCAATAAAAAACGAAGGAGGCACACCAAAGGTCTCGAATCTAAAATTAAAGATAGTGATTGTCAATGTATTGAGGATGAGAATCAAACTCAAGTATCAATACCAGTTGTAAATAATACCGAGTCTGTTAAACCTGCTTCTCCACCCAGTACTTTAAGCAGAACTTTGTACAATGCCGAGGATGTAGCTCCTTATGTCGTTCATGTACAAAAAAATGAAACACATCCTAATGATAACACTACATTACATCCTATTGCATTTGGTCGCTTTTTACACACTAATAAGATAAATAATATAGTGAATGGTAGCCTCAAAAGAATAGGAAGAAACCGTTTATCGCTTTCTTTCTCAAATTTTGAAAATGCAAATGCATTTTTAAATAATAGTCAATTAGAAACACATAATTTTAAGGCATTTATACCTTCTTTCCATGTAACCCGTATGGGAATTGTGAGGGGTATTCCTAAAGATTGGACAGAAGAGGAAGTAATCCAAAATATATCAGTACCTATAGGTTGTGGGAGAATTCTAAAAACCAGAAGAATTAAGAAAAAGACCATTAATGAAGGACAACCAAGTTTTATTAATACTGAAACCATTGTTATTACTTTTGATGGACAAATATTACCAAAAAGAGTATTTATGTTTTACACATCATTAACTGTAGATTTGTACATTTACCCCACTATCCAATGCTATAACTGCTGTAGGTTCGGACATGTCAAGATGCAGTGTCGTTCAAATCCTCGATGTTATAAATGCAGGCTAAATCATACAGGTGATAAATGTGAAGTAGATGAGGAAAATGTTTCTTGTATCTTGTGTAATGGTTCTCATTCAGCAATTAGTAAGAAATGTCCTGAATATGCACGTCAGAAAGCCATTAAAGAAACAATGGCCCACAGTTGTGTTTCTTATGCTGAAGCATCAAAATTTCATCCTCCCACTTCTAAACTATATTCAGATGTATTAACATCATCATCTCCGTCCAATAAATCTCATTTTCAATCTTCTTTCCTTAAAGAGAAATCATCATTACCACATATTCAATCATCATATAAAAAAACAGTTACACTTAAACCACGCTCTCCTCAAAAAGCACAACAAGGATATGATCGTTCTGCCCATGAAGCCATAGTTAAGGAATATAATATTCCTGCTCCCTCTAATGGTTGTGCATTATCATCAAATAATATTGACAATAATCAATCCATCTTTGATATTATTCTCATGCTTATTAAAGTGTTATCGCAATCGAAAATGATACAAACAACTTTACCACCGTCCAACGATGCCATTTACAATGTATTTTCTCAATTATTAACTTCTCACAATGGATTACAAAGTCCTAATAATTCAGTGGAACTGTCGTAGCATAACAAACAAGAAATCAGACTTATTTTATTTAATTAATAAATATAATCCTTTTATAATAGCTCTCAAGAGACTTGGTTAAAGCCAGGATATCCTTTTAATTTCAGGCTTTACAAGTCTCCGTGATGATAGAGCTGACGGATATGGCGGTGTTGCCATATTGGTCAAAAACTCCCTTCCTTTTTCTTCTTTTTCGCTTCCTGTATATAGCGGCATTAATGCAGCTGCTATAATTATAAATGGTATCTGTTTTGTTACTTTATATATTCCTGATCCTACATGCCAAATATATTCACAACTAGAACAATTATTTTCAATTTTACCTAAACCTTTTCTCGTAATGGGCGATTTTAATCCTCAACACCAATCGTGGGGCAGTTCTACTTCTAATTTTTATGGTGGAAAACTCCTGACGATAATTGACACTTACAACTTATGTATTATTAACTCAGATGTACCAACACGTAGAACTGCACCAAATGAAGGGTTTAGTGCTCTTTTCAATATGTTCTTCTGATTTAGCTTCTTCACTGTCGTGGTATCCTCATTCCTCTACCTTCGGAAGCGATCACTTTCCCCTCATTCTTTCTTTTCCAATTTCCATTCCCTCAAGTCGAAAGAGTGGTCCTCGGCTTAAATATAATTTATCAAATGTAGACTGGAATATTTACAAACAATATTTAGATAATAAAATATCGGAGTTACCTATTGTTTACCATGGAAATGAACATCAATGTTGTAATGACTTGATGATAAATATGAAGGAGGTTGCTGATTTATTATTTCCTGTTAAAAATAGTGCTTCAGGAAAATTCCCTCCCCACCTTGGTGGGACAAAGATTTCGGAAGCAATTAAAAATCGTAAAGAGGCTGAAAAAAATTATAATAATTACATGACAACAGAAAATTTTGACATTTACACCGCAGTTTCACGTTCTACTCGAAAACTACTGAAAAAAAGAAATTAGAAGGCTGGAGAAGATTTTGTTCTTCTATCTGTCCAGAAGTTAATTCATCAGTCGTTTGGAATAATATTAAAAGATTCAGATCTGCCTTTAGTGATCATACATCACGTTCTGCACTCGATTTAACTTTAGCGAATAAATTTTTAGATCGCCTTGCTCCTAGTTATGTGCCGGAATGCCTTTACAATATTTCTCTATCCGTCTCTGACGAATTATTCGAACTTGACTCTCCTTTTACTCTAGTAGAACTTAAAGGTGTTCTAGCTTCTATTAAAGACTCTGCACCGGGAAAGACGGTATACCGTATTCTTTTTTAAAAATGCTAGCGATGCGACATTAATTTACTTTTTAAATATAATTAATTCCATAATTATTTCGGGAAATATACCTACTTCATGGAAGTCTCAGATTATTATACCATTTCTAAAGCCTCATAAACCACCTTCTGAACCATCATCATACCGTCCTGTTGCACTTTCCTCTGTCTTACTAAAGCTAGCTGAACATTTAGTGAAAAACCGTCTAGAATGGTTTTTAGAAAGTAATAACTTACTATCCCCGAACCAGTTTGGTTTTAGGAAAGGTAAGAGCACCTTAGATAATGTGAGCATTCTTATTTCAGATATTCATATAGCTTTCTCACAAAATTTGTCAATCCTCTCAGCCTTTTTAGATATAAATTCTGCCTATGATAATGTAATAATTTCTATTTTAAAAACTAAATTACAAGCTCTAAATGTACCGGTAATGCTTTCTAATTTCATTATTAATATTTTATCAGAAAGAACAATACATATGGATTTAGATGAAGATACCAAATTATCTAGAACTGTATGGAAAGGCCTTCCACAAGGATCTGTTCTTAGTCCAATCTTATTTAACATATACACATACGATCTAGAATTATTCCTTGATAAATCCGTCAAAATTTTACAATATGCTGATGATCTTTTATTATATTTTATTGCGAAGTCCATAGAATCTGCTTCTGCCAAATTATCTGATTCATTAGATTTGTTAAAAACGTGGTTAGATGCAAATGGTCTTAATCTTTCTGTAACCAAGAGTAGTGTAGTTTTGTTTTCAAGAATGAGATCACCGCAACAAATTAAGGTGCTTTATGATAACTCATACATTCCTATAAAGACTGAAATTAAATTTTTAGGTATTGTGCTAGATAATAAATTAACAGGTCTGTCCCACTGTAATTATATTTCCACGAAATGTGAGCGTAACCTCAACATTCTTAGGTGCCTTGCTGGAGTTTGGTGGGGAGCACATCCCGTTTCACTAAAACTTGCTTATAATGGTCTTATAAGGAGTGTCATTGATTATGGAACTTTTTTGTTAGCTCCAGGAAGTTCATTTGCTTTTAAGAAATTGGATTTAATTCAATCAAAGGCCTTGAGGATTATCTCTGGAGCAATGAAATCAAGTCCAATCAATGCTTTACAGCTCGAAGTCGGTGATCCACCTTTGGTTTTAAGAAGGCAATATCTATCTGATCGCTTCTTTTTTCGTATATATATATATATATATATCTTTATATATATATATATATATATATATATATATATATTTATAAATGCTCATATCAATCTTTAGTTTTATCTCCTAATATTAAATATGATTTTGGGTTATCAAAAAATGATTCAGAATTGAATGCCAAATTTATGTTTATAACTGACATTGAATGGAATGAATGGCACTACATCTTTACTGATGCATCAAAACCAGACAATAGCGGTTGTGTTGGTGTGGGTGTGTTTCATTCACAATTTAATATCGTTCAAAAAATTAAACTTCCACCGGAGTCTTCAGTTTTTACCGGGGAATGTTATGGTATTTTAAAAGCTGTAGAATATATACTTTTAATGAAATTACATAAGGCAATAGTTTTCACTGACTCTATGAGCTCTTTGCAAGCTCTAGCCAAATATCCGTTTAAATCAAAACCAGTTTATCCCATTATTTGTGATATAAGACAAGGTCTTTATCTTTGCATGTTGAGAGGGTATTCCGTTTCTTTTGCCTGGTTACCAGGACACAGTGGTATTAGCGGCAATGACAAAGCTGACCTTATTGCAAGAGAGGCTGTAACTTGTGGTGATATGTATCCGTATCATAATTACTGTAGTGACCTGGCTTGTCTCCCAAAAATATATTTAAGGTATGCCTATATATAAAAGGAAGATTTTATCGCCTTATACAACCCGATATTCCTTTCAAACCATGGTTTTGTAAATTAAAGCTTGGAAAGACCGCAACAACTATTATAACTCGTATGCGTCTAGGTCACGTATGCACACCTTCTCATTTATACAAGCTTGGTATTGTACAAAGTTCGTCGTGTAATTGCGGTGCTGAAGTGGCGGACTTGAATCATATATTCTTCTCATGTTCTAAATTTGACCACACCTCCCTATTTAATCATCTCCGATCCATCCGTGTTCCATTCCCAACTTCTATTCTTACTCTACTTTCTTCCAATGATCCTATTATCTATAAAATACTATCTTCATATATATATGATAACAATATTAAGATTTAGTTATATTACATGAATACATTTATAGTTGCATCAATTGCTTTTCCTATATATTTATAAGTATATTCTCATATGTACAAGTATATCCTTCATATCCTATAAATATCCTAGACCTAATCCTTATCCTTTCTAAATTCGTTTGTGTTAGGTATTTTTATTACTATTATCGTTTCCCCGTTATGTTCTTGGCAAAATACCCTAATATCGGGGTGAACGCCACAAAAAAAGAAAAAAAAAAAAAAAAAAAAGAAACTTGTCAGCTAATTTGACAATTAGCTGACAAAAAGTTGATGCGTTTTTGAGGCTCGATGCTCTATCTATATAATCTAAGAGGGCGTGTTACAAAACCGTGAGGCATCTATTATACTATAGCCAGTCACTTGTCCGTTTTGCTCTCAAAACTGTGTAATCAAGTTGTATTTTAACCGACTTCAAAAAAGGAGACTTTAAATTTTTTATGTTCATTATCTCATAACTCTATTAGTTCTGTGCCGATTTGGGAAGTTCCTTTTTTATCCGAAAGGATATTTTTACAGATTAGTTCCATAGAAATTTTATCACAATCTATTTTATAAGTCAATTTAAAAATAAAATAACTCGTTTTGCCTCCATTGAAGTCGGTATTTTTTGTGGAACACAAAAGCTGACGGTCCACCTGATGGAAAGTGGTAACCGTCACCTATAGATATGAGCAGTACCATGGACATAATAGAGTATACTGTTTCGCCCATGATACCCCCATGCGTTGCCATTCCTGAGGACTGAGGTGTTATTCCTCTGTACACTTAAATTCACTGTCATATCCCACCCTTCAAACTGAAACACAGTGATGCAAACACAACTGGTAAAAACACGAAAGGGACAGAGTTGCCCAAGCAAAACGACTTTTGTACAAAGTCTCCCTCTGGTATTTAAACAGATAAAAATAGATAACGACTGTCTGTTAATGATTTTGAAATAAGGGTTATAAATAAAATATTTACAAAATATTTAATGTGGGCCGATCAATGTCGAGCATTCATTATTACTAAAAATAGTTCAAAATAGTCGCCGGAATGTTTTCCATTAGTCACAGCTATGATTATGACAACACCATCGTGTAATTAGCGTTTTTGGTACGGTGTTTATCAGATGGAGACTTTGTTCAGGTCGTCTGCATGAGAACCTCTGTTCCATCCGTGTTTCAACCGTGAAGCAGTTGTGTTTGCATGGCTGTGTTTCGGTTTGAAGGGTGGGATATGGCGTGAATTTACTGGGTACAGAGAAATAATACCTGATTCCTCAGAAATGGCAACGCATGGGAGGTATCATGGGCGAAACAGTGTTATATCCACGGTACTGCTCATGTCTAATCCTGCGGTTTTATCTGAATTAGTATATAAAGTATCGTATATGTTAAGTTAGGGTTTACCCTATCCGTGTGCAAAATTTCATTCAAATTTGATCAGTCGTTTATGAAACATCGATATATCCAAACATCACACATGCTTTCGATTTTTTTATATATCGTAATAAACAAGCATACGGTTCGTCTGATGGTAAACAAATTTATTATAACTTATAGACGTCTGTAACATCAAGGATGTTACGTGCGCGTTGCCGACCCTGAAGAAATCTTTTTACATCCTTTTTAAAGAACCTTATGCATTTATAATTCTAATATTAAGATGTTCAAATCAGTTCTAATTTCCAGGATGTCCAAGTAAGTCAGAACATGTCATCTGGAGTATTCATCAGCACTAAGTCCTTGGTACTCCAGAGGGTGGCCAGGAGAGATGGTGGACTGTATACCTGCAGAGCCGCCAACCAGATGGGGGAGTCCAGCAGCCAAGCCGTTTATCTTAGAGTGCAATGTAAGATACCTTATCACGCCATATAACATATGTATGTGTACATATATATATAAGTCGTTTGCTTGGGTACCTCTGTCCTATTCGTGTTTCTACCGTGAAGCAGTTGTGTTTGCATGGCTACGTTTTGGTTTGAAGGGTGGCCTGACTCCTCAGGAATGGTAACGCATGGGGGAAACAGTATACTCTGTTATGTCTACTGTCCTGCTTATGTCTATAGGCCACGGTTACCACTTTCCATCAGATGGGCCATCAGCTTGTTTGCCATTCTAAGTTGAATAAAAAAAACTTTCTATTAATATTTTATTTATCAAAAAGGTTATAGTAAATTTCATTATTTCTGAATTTGGTACATTTGTAGTAATTTATAATATAATAATATTGTTTCTTTTTAACTGACTTCAAAAGAGAGAGTTTCTAAATTCGGTTGTATTTTTTTATTGATATTTCTTATATTACCTCATAACTCCATCAGTTCTAAACTGATTTGGAAAATTCTTTTTTTTTTTATCTGAATAGATATACTTACAGACTAGTCTCATGTAAATTTTAACAAAATTGGTTTAATATTTTCATTTATTGTTACCAGACGCACCAGTATGCGCGCAGCCTTCCCCCGTGCTGATCGGTGCCAGGCTGGACGAGCCTCTGAGGGTCCGGTGCACGGTCAGCGCTGACCCAGCCGACGTCACCTTCTACTGGCAGTTCAACAACAGTGGCGAGAGCTTCCAGGTCTCGCCTGCTAGATACGGTTGGTATTTGGTCATCATTACATCCTATACATTGAATAGGAGGGGGGGCAAAGTGATTGTTAATAACTCCAATACTAGCATAAATCCTATTAGGTTTCCTTCCACGCGGAGTTCCAGGAGGAATCTGGAAACAATCGTGCTCATTTATTCTTGAAATCGTCAAGATGGGTCAGCTTACCTGCTTTCATTCCCATATATCATTCTTCACGGGTGACCCGCCAGCCAGTTTATATCGTTTTCTTTAATAGATGAAAGTGGAATGGTAACCCCGTCTGCGTTATCGGTATATACTGGCGGGGCACCAGTGATAGATGATAGGCGAAGATGAAGGCGGGTCAGTTGGCCCATCGTGAAAAATTTAACAAGAATTAATCACGATGGTTTCCAGGGGTAACCGCGTGGAGGTGGACCTGATAAGGTATATTGCTAGCAATGGGTCTTTTTGTGTCTTGGTTTATTACCCATTACTAATAATCCCTTTCCCCCAGCGTATACCGTTAGTTCAGGGGGTTACAATTTCATTCTCATCTATTAAAAAAAAAGACTTGATATAAATCCAAATTAATCCGAGCAATGAAGGTTGGCTTGTATCAGGTTGGATTCTAATGTTCATCACCAAAACCTAACTGTGATTCCGAATTAACCACGATGATTTCCAGAAGGAACCACGTGGAAGTCGACCCAATAGGATATATTTCTAGCAATGAAAATGTCAGACCTCATTAAAAACAATCCCTTCCCTGTCCTTCCTCCATTATATCATTGTTTCCCATCATCCAAAAAAAAAATTAATTGACAAAATTTTTGGTGTCAGCCAGATTCGAACACATGACCTTTACAGTCGCAGTAGTATATAAACTGGTTTCTTATTCATAAAAGCCTCAAACGTTATACAAACATACTATTTCTTAATCGCAACTTCGTTGCAGAACATTTTTCTGTAAAATATTCCAATAAAGCAGTAGAGAGCAAATCTCAAATTGTACGATACTTGGATGTTCTTTCATCCATATGGCACATAGCAAATTAATTTACAACTCCGCCGTGCAAAATAGTGAAATTAGAAGTCACGTGGCTAGACGGCGTACTCGCCGCCGAGCTTTGTTCCGGAAAGTGTAATTACTGTGACAAATTAATTGTTTTGTTCCGCATTGACATTTGTTTGCGTTTTCGAATGACACGCAGATATACAAATATTCTTTTACGTTTTCTACAATACAGCTTTGGTGATGTTTATTATTTTTGCTAATATAATAATATTTAATAATTCTAGTGGTCTTGGTTATATATCGCCATACTTAGTACTAATTACAGATTGAATTCCCGCGCAATACAACGTTCTTATTCATATTCATAAGTGTGTGTGTTTTTTTTTATTGTTGATTAGTTGATTGTTAATCTTTATATATAATTGTATGATATTTAAAAAAAATATTTGAAAATTTCGTTCGGTTGATTAATAGCTACAGAACACGCTCTGTATAGTTTGTGACTAGTTGACGCTTTGTCCGGTGGTATTTTTATTATAATTAAATTAAAGAATAAATAAAAATACAAGGTTGGCAGCACATCTGCAATGCCTCTGGTTTTGCAAGTGGTCATGGGCGACGGTAGTCACTTTCTTGTAGGTGAGTCGCATACTCTTTTGCCCCCTGTGGTATAAAAAAAATTAAATGTCAATAACTAGCGTATATTGATTGATCAGATAAATAATAACTTATGCGCATTTCTGTCTAATATAGTGTATGTATAATAAATTTATCACAATTAATTGAGTCATTAAGATGCTAAGAGGTAACAAAGCAACTCACTTTCATATTTAACTCAATAATGATAAAAATCAAAATAATTTCCTATAATATTGCACAGAAGCAATAGAGTACTATTGTACTTGGTCCTGCGAAATACAAATTAGAAATAGTCACGTGGCCAGCCGACGTGCTTCCCGCTGAGCTTTGTTCCGCAAAGTGTAATTACTGTGACAAATAAAATATTTTGTTCCGTATTGACATTTAATTAATATCTTTTTTGTTATCGTTTCCAATAAAGCACGAAAATAAATATAAATGTTTCTTGTTACACTATGATTATGGACGTCATAACGATTTCCGTGAAGTCTATGGTGTTATTTGTGTCTATAGGCGACGGTAACCACATTCTATCAGGTGAGCTGTGTCTATATTTGCTATTTTATGTATTGAAATTTTATTGACCAAGAAAATATGGTATAAAAGGCTTACTTTATAGGCATTTTCTACAAATCAACCTTTAAGATGTACTGAGATACTCGATGGCGTTAAAAAAATAAAATTATTTATATTTTAATATAAGAAGGTAAATTACATATATACAGACATTCATAATATAGTATTTATATATATATATATAAAATATACATATATATGTACATATAAATGCGATAAACTACTTCCTATTTGATTACTTGTTTTGATTTAAAGAATTCATTTAATGAACGCTCTTCTTAAAGGATAATTTCTTAGAGAGAGGTTACGTATGCTTTTGGGTAATGACTTCCTGAGGGGTGAAGTTTGAAGATTAAAAGACTAAAACATGAAATTGACCATTCTAAATATAATAAAATAAAATATTTCAGATTTTCTTTAAAACTATATATTATATCTATATAATATATACAATATTGCTTCACTTAAACAATATTAAATGCATCGAAGTAATGCACGTATCATTAACCTACGATGCAAAATGAGATGTGTTATAAGTTTGACGGATCCATGTGTGTATCTGTTACATCTAAATAATAGCTCTTTTTTTATACCAGTAAGGTGGCAAACAAGCATACGGCCCACCTGATGGTAAGTGGTTACCATAGCCTATGAACACCTGCAATACCAGAGGTATTACGCGTGCGTTGCCGATCCTGAAGGAACCTCTATAACCCTAAAGAAAGCTCATAAACGAATGGACTAATTATAATTAATGAGCTCCCTGCCGAGGTTTTCCCAAAAGACTACAGCATGGTGTTCTTCGAAAGGGGAGTAAAGAGGTTTCTTCAGGGCCGGCAACGCACGCGTAATACCTCTGGTATTGCAGGCGTTCATAGGCTACGATAACCGCTTACGATCAGGTGGCTCATATGCTTAATTGCCACGTCAGTGGTATAAAAAAAATTAAGTTTTCATTTGAAATCTGACGTGATAGCTATGATTCTTTGCTACAGTTTATGAAGGTCTGTACAGGTGTTGCGGGGGATTACTTGAAATTATTAAATTTATTTATTTTTAAATCACTAAATATTATACTATTGAAGGGATAAACTTTCGTTCGTAGAATTTTATCCTCTCTGATGTGGTCTTATTTTATGCATGGTGTGTCTAACTTGAGTCTCCCATAAGAGTTAAACATTGTTACCGTCTCAAAGTCATACGAACTTTGACATCTCGTTTCTTTCGGATGTGACTTTTGTTACAATACACCTTGAGTGATTATTTGAGTTATTATAGTTGTAGCCGCAAATAAATCTTTTATATTTGTTTGTTTTTTTTTTGTTTACGAACTTTATTGTACAGAAAAATAATGTAATACATTGTGAGAGAAAGAGAAAATTAGCTACAATGACGGATTTGTTCTGAAGGGAGTTATTTGTTATTTACTTTATTTCTATTGACAGTTTTTTGTTTCTATTTATTTGCTAGCTCATACTAGCGACTTCGCATGGTCCCGGCATAGACTACCCCTTTCTTTCCCGTGGGTGTCGTAAGAGCCGACTAAGGGAGAGCGAGGGATGGGCAGCAGCGTCCCTCTTAAAACATCTCTAAAGCCTAACTGCGGTTGCCAATCCGACTGCCAAGCGTGGCAACTACTGGAAAACCCTTCCAAGGGAGGACTTGTGTTCAGCAGTGGACAGTTAAAGGCTGATATGATGATGATGATGACTAGTGACTTCGCCCACGTGACTGGAATATGTTCACTAACAAAATCATTGAAGTAGCCTATTTTATTTAAATTACTTTATTTTATCTTAGCTGTTGCCAGCGACTTCTTCCGCGTTTCCTTTGTTTTTCGTAAAATAAGTAGCCTATGTCCTTCCTCACGGTTCAGTGGTTTTGATGTAACAGACACATTTCTCTTCACTGCTCTGCTCCTATTGATCGTAGCGTGATGAAAAGTATACTATAACCTGCCTGTATGAAGAATAATTGTACCAAGTTCCGTTAAAATCCGTCGAGTATTTTTTGTTTCTATAACGAACATACAGACAGACAGACCAAAATTTTACTGATTGCATTTTTGGCATCAGTATCGATCACTAATCACCCCTGACAGTTATTTTGGAAATATATTTCGTTTATTATTATGTTTATAGTATATTTCGTTGACGAAGTCGCGGGTAAAAGCTAGTCATAAATAAATAAATTTTTGAAGAAATAAGTATTATTAAATATGAACTAGCAGATCCTAAAATCATTAAACTAAATTCCTAATGTAGGTAGTATATTCATTTATTTTAACATTTATTATATAAGTAGCTAGGTATTATATTTATTTACATTATATGTATTTATATAATATTTTATTATATATTTTAATATTTTATTCAACTGTATATTTGTTTATGAATTAATAGTTGTAGCACTTCAGCTGCCCGCTAACGACATGCTTTCTCACTGTATTAGGTTGACTGGAAGAGATCTCTGTCAGAGATAAGTCCACCCTTGCTCACAATATTTATTACATGTAATTTACAAATGCAGTAAAGAATTTATATTATATTCGATATTAACACCTGCGATCTAATTGTTTATAATTACTGCTCACCATCCAAAAGTTGCCTGGAAGAGATCGCTTTTAGCGATAAGGTCGCCTATTGTTTTCTCAGTGGAAACATTTCTTATAATTGTTTGTATTTATAATAAGTTTACTATTGTGTATCATTTGGAAAAAAACAATAAAGAGTATCTATTTATCTATTATTATTTTTATAAATTTGACAGTGTCAACAGGAGGCACCGCAAGTGAGCTGCGATATCGAGCTGCAAGCGAGCGTGACTACGGGGCGCTACTGTGTCGCGCCTCAAACGCCGTCGGCCGACAGAAGCGGCCGTGTGTCTTTCAAATTGTTCCCGCAGGTGTGTATACAGCTTTATTTAAAAAAAAAATATTTGTATGTAAGGATACTTAGGTCTGTAACTTTTATTTTTTTTTAATACGAGAATGTATGTATATATATTATATATTGTATATTGGCGTGTAATTCCGGCATAGAATGGGCCAACCCTTCGTTTCCCGTGGATGTCGTAAGAGGTGACTAAATGAGCTTATAGTAGCGAGATGGGCAGCAGCATCCCTTTTAAAACATCCGTCTGTCAAGCGTGGCAACTACTGGCTACACTACTACATTTGGTACCTTTGCATTTTTTAAAGTTAGTGTTTAAAAGTAAATCATTAAAATAACCACATAGTCATATAACAGTAAACTGAAACGCTGTCTTTAATTAGCATTTAAAATAATATAAATAATGTAGCAACCAATTCAAATTCAGACCAAAAACGACTATTCCAAAGGTACCGGAGGATTTAGTGTGACCTCAAACGCTACCCAATTATGACGCCTAATTATAAATTACTAGTAGGTACTATATGTTTTTGTATATATTAGACTACGTGATACAGCATGCTTAATTGGGTTTTGTTTTGATGGGTGAAAATGGTATGGTAACCCCGCCTGCGCTAACGGGATATGCTGGCGGAGCACCAGTGACTTCACTGGTGCTCCGCCTGTTTTCATTCTCACTTGAGAATGAAAACAGGCCAGTTAGCCCATCATGATGAATTCATCAGGAATTAACCATGATAGTTTCTAGAGAGAACCGCGAGGAGGTCGACCTGGTTGGGATTTTAACACCTGTCTGTTGAAAAATGATAGCCGAGCTTACCGTCTTAAGTCTGTTGCCAGTGCTTGTAATTTAAATATTTTGCCTCTCCAAGCAACCCATTTTTTTCCGAATTGCAATCCTTCCTTACTTGACCTAATCCTTGTATCATCTCCCGAACATGTTTCCAAGTTTGGTCAGCACACCGCTGATGCTTTTTCCTTTCATAATCTCTTATACCTTTCCTATAAAATCCGTCCTCCTAAATTAAAGCGTAGAATCCTCATGCAGCGCAATTTTGGGGCCATTGACATGGACCGTTTGCGAAAAGATGCATCGGAGTGTGACTGGTCATCTATTGCAAATATAGGTTGTGTAAACATACAGATACAAGAATTTAATCAACTCGTTCTTGACCTTTATGATCGGCATGCCCCAATCCGTCCCGTCAGAGTCCGACATCTGCCTGCGCCCTGGCTCACTGAGGATATTAGAGCTATCATAAACAAGAAAAATAATGCTAAAACTAAATTTAAAAAAGACCCAGACAGATATCGTGACAACTACGTGCGCATCAGAAATCTCTGCAATAAGATGTGTAGGGAGGCCCAACGTCGCCACATCCATAAATCTGTTGAGAATGGAGATCCAGCAAAAGTCTGGAAATTTCTTAAATCTTTAGGAGTTGGAAAAAAACACAATGAGAGTTCCACTAGTATTGATATTGAGAACCTTAATAGACATTTTTGTTCCTCTTCTATTGTTGTTCCTAATGACAAATTAAAAACACTGTATTATCTTTCTTCGCTTCCAACTCCTGATTACACTCCTTTTGTTTTCGGACAATTGTCCGATTGTGATGTTGAGAGAAGCTTACTGTCAATATCTTCTAATGCTCTGGGTACTGACAACATCAGTCGTGCTATGATCATGCCTATCCTTGATATCCTGCTGCCAACTATTACTTTTCTCTTTAATAATTCATTATCCTCAGGTATTTTTCCTCATATCTGGAAAGAAGCCTTTATTATCCCCCTACCTAAAAAAATATCCCCACAGTTTTTTCCGATTATCGACCTATATCCATTCTTCCCTTCCTTTCCAAAGCTCTGGAAAAGTTAGTACATCAGCAACTCAACTTGTTTCTGTCCAAAAATAACCTTCTTAATCCTTTGCAATCTGGTTTCCGCGCAGGTCACAGCACGACTACTGCTCTTGTAAAGATCTCTGATGATATCCGTTTCGGAATGGATAGCTCAGAGCTGACAGTTTTAACATTATTAGATTTCAGTAATGCTTTTAATACCGTCGATTTCGACATTTTGTTGCAACTGATGACTTCTCTCAACATATCTCCAACGGCAATTGAATGGTTTCGTAGTTACCTGGTTGGACGTCGGCAGCGTATTCGTATCAACGACTCTTTGTCATCTTGGTGCAGTACATCTGCGGGCGTGCCCCAGGGTGGCGTCTTATCTCCTCTTTTATTTGCCTTATTTATCAACAATATCACATCTCAGCTTCGGTCTTCCTACCATCTTTATGCAGACGACCTTCAAATTTACTGCCGGGCTCCTCTTATTAATATTTCTGTTGCAGTAAATACAATAAACGAAGACCTTGAACGTATATCTGTCTGGAGCAAATCCTATGGTCTTGCTGTAAATCCGACCAAGACCCAGGTTATAATCATAGGTAGCCCTAGTTACATTTCCAGAGTGGCTTTGAATGACCTTCCTTCTGTAGTTTTTAATGGAATGAAGTTAAACTACAGCGACCGCGTTAAAAATCTCGGCATTTGTTTTGATAGTACTTTATCCTGGTCACCTCAGATTGCTGAGATTAGCAGGAAGATGTTTGCGGCAACTGGATCCCTTTACAGGTTGCGTAAGGTTCTTCCTATGGATACCAAAATTGCGCTTGCTCATACATTGCTCCTCCCCATCCTTGACTACGCCGATTCCTGTTATTCAAATGTCACTGAAGAGCAGTTAAATAAACTTGAGCGTCTTCAAAATTTATGTATACGGTTCAAATTTGGACTTCGCAAATATGACCATGTATCCCAATATCGTACACGACTCAAGTGGCTCTCTATCCGTCTTCGTCGTAACTGGCACATCCTTTCCCTTCTTTACTCAATTCTCTTTAATCCAGTTACACCTCATTATTTAAAAGAACGTTTTATGTTTCTTGGAGAGAGCAATTCTAATTCATATTCTTTACGTAGTACTGACAACCTCCAACTCATAATTCCTACCCATTCTTCCTCTTTCTACTCCAAATCCTTTTCCGTGCAAGCAGTTCGTTTGTGGAACTCACTCCCTACCTCTATACGGTGCGCTCAATCGTTGCCCATTTTTAAAAACTTAGTTAAAGCCCACTACCTATCCTTATAATCACTTAGTCCTACGTATTTCCAGTTTTATGTGTGTTATATATATGTGTATTAATATGGTATATTTATATGTATTTATGCGTATATATGTATATGTATGTATATATATTTATATGTGTATGTGTATGTATATATATGTATATGTTTGGTTGTATGTGTTTATTTATGTATGTATATGTATATGACTATGCTGTCACAAATATTATTTTTTACAAATCTATCTTTTTTAAAGCGCCACCTACCTACTTATGCTTTAATCCTTTCTACCCAAAGGTTGTCTGGAAGAGATTGCTTATAAGACCGCCTTTTGTACTACACTATACGTATTGAAAATTGTTTTAACAAATCATGTTATGTTGGTGCAATAAAGTGTTAAATAAATAAATAAATAAATAATATATTGCTAGCAATGGGATTCTCCTTAATTGGGTATTTAAAATATATTTATGTATGGGTAAATCAGATGTAAATAGCAGAATGCATTAATAAAACATATATGTATTTATAATATAAAAAATAAATTAATAAAAATACCTCTGTCCCATTTGTGTTTCTACCGACAAGCCGTTTTGTTTACATTGCTGTGTTTCGTTTTGAAGGGTGGAATATGGCGTGAATTTACTGGGTACAGAGGAATAACACCTGAGTCCTCAGGAATGGCAACGCATGAAGGGTATCATGGACGAAACAGTATACTCTGTTATGTCCATAGTACTGCACATGTCTATAGGCGACGGTTACCATTTTCCATCAGGTGGGCTGTCAGCTTGTTTGCCGTTCTAAGTTGTATTAAAAAACAGTCGTTTCTCAAATTTATTTGATTTGTATTTAAATTTTTTTTTTTCAAATTAAAACTCACGACCAAGTACGTCTAGGTAGTATACAATTCGACTACAATGTTCTTATGTGTTTATAGTTTATATCAAAGACATTGTCTATCTTGACGATTTAATCAAATAAAACATTATTACTATTGCGACTATTTTTTTATTAAAATATATCCTAGTATTGGGTACATATTTAACATATATGCATGGGATTATATAATTTTGTTTGATTGATATGTATATGTATGTGTGTGTGTATATGTTTGTATATGTGTGTATGTGTGTATATATATATATATATATATATATATATATGTATGTGTGTGTGTATGTATGTATATATGTATATAATTTTCATATATTTTTAATTTGCAAAAGATGCTTTTTTAATTATACAGCACTATCATACCTATTTGTACAACAATTAGTCCATTATAACCTTAAGGTTGTCTTGAAAAGATTGCACTCAGCAATAAGACCGCCTTGCTGTACTTATACAATTGTATCGTTGTGTTTGTAAATTGTCTTGCTTATTCCCTATATTGTATAATGCAAATAAAGTATACTCATTCATTCATTAAAAAAACACAACTAAAAGCTCGAAATATCATACATAACAACAAATACACCATCTATCCGTGTATATGTGACTGCAAAAAGCCTCAAACAAAAGCTATTGTGTGCAACCAATAGCATTTAATAGGCCGATTCCGATTGCATCGTTAATCGCTAAGCTGTATCACCATTCATCACGGGAATGCTACTATTAATCAAGAACGTTTGCTGGATTGGAGTACGAACAAATGGGTACTTAGCAACAGTGCTATTTTACATTATTCTCTGTTGATGCGTAATAGAGGCACAGTAGCATTTCTATTATATTTCACTTTAACATTATTTACACAATAAATGTAGTAACTAACATTATATTAGTTAGATTAGATGTTTTTTTTTTTTTTGATGGGTGAAAATGGTATGGTAACCCCACCCGCGCTATCGGTATACACCGGCGGGGCACCAGTGAAGGATGATAGGTGAGGATGAAGTAGGTCAATTAGCCCATCGTGACGAATTCAACAAGAATTATTCACGATGGTTTTTAGGAGGAACCACGTGGAGGTTGACCTAATAAGGTATATTGCTAGCAATGGGGCTGTCAAACTCCATTGCTAACAATCCTTTTCCCCCCTAAGTACATTAGTTAGGTTAGGTGGTTAGTACATTATTTTTAAGCCCTCTATAACAAGGTAATGATGTGATTATAAAAAAATTATTCTTAAATGCACTATGACGCTGCAATAACTATTCAATAGTGACTTCAGATAAACTATAAACCTGTTATAAACCTGTAATAGCAAAAAGTGTTATTCATAAACGCACTAAAGCGCACTAAAACGTACTAAAAGCAAACCAATAAAGCGGAAACGTCACATAGCAAACCTATAAAGCTACAATGGGCTAATTACAAGAAGATTTTAACCTCAAAATTAATAACGTTAAATCAAAATAATACATTATTTTACGCATAAAAATGAAAATTTTTCATTTTTTATAATCTAAAATACTACTATAGTACTGGCAAAACCCCCCAAGGGGAGGCTTATGTTCAGCAGTGGGCAGTTAGAAGGCTGATATGATAAAATAAGCAATAATTAGTGAATTATTTAATGTAATTTTATGCAATATAGTGGAATTTGAAAGTGATGTAAATTTCAAACTAACAGATTTTTGATAAACTTAGGTTGAAACATCTGATAGTTAAAAATCAACAAATAAGATGGTCCTTAAAATCTAAGAATTCTATCACTTTTTCTTCTATAATACCATCAGGCGAGCCGCATGCTCGTTTACTCTTATTTCATAAAATATAGGTACAAATAAGTTACATTTAACGTACATTTAAAGTAACATAAGTTATAAACATTATACGCTCGTTCATCATTCAGAGTTCTCGTTATAATGGTCAGTTGTATTGGGCACGTACAGCAGACGCCGTAAAACGCTTGGGCGTAAAATGCGAAAATTACTAATTTTATTGTTAATCCTGAGAAAATTTCCTGTTTTGGCAATTTCCGATCTGTTTTAAGGGTGCCGGAACTTTAAAAGTATGCGGCACCTGTCTATCTTTGCGGAGCTCCTGAATATATTTATAAAATTTTATAAATCTTATACATCGTTATTGGAATTTATGTTGGTTATACAACGTATCTACTGTTTTGTTTATTTTAAATTTGTAACAGAGGGAGATTTCTTATAAAACTTGTGGCTTGAATACGTTGATTGATGCTCTACTGTCTCATTCGTGCTTCTAGTTTTTTTTTTTTTTTTTTTAATGGATGATAATGGAATGGTAGCCCCGCCTGCGCTATTGGTATACGCTGGCGGGACACCAGTGAGGGATGATAGGTGAGGGTGAAGCAGGTCAGTTAGCCCATCGTGACAAATTCAACAATAAACAACGATGGTTTTCAGGGGGAACCGCGAGGAGGTCGACCTGATAGGGTTTATTGCTAGCAATGGGGTTGCTAATCCCCATTACTAACAATCCCTTCCCCCCTGCTTCTACAGTTGTAGAGGTATTTTTGCATGGTCTTTTTTCGGTTTGAAGGATGGAATACGACAGTGATATTACAGAGCAAGTATCTATTTAATCTGTAATTTTACTACCTATACTATAAACCCCTTCCTTTCACGTGTCTATCATTAGAGGCGTTTAAGGAAACTAAATGGCCAAGGGCTGGGCAACAACGTGCTTTTTAAAACATTACCAAAATTCTAACTGCAGTTGGAATCCACCTGCCAAACATGGTAACTACTGGGGGGAAAGGGATTGTTAGTAATGGAGACTGAGAATCCTATTGCTAGCAATATACCCAACCAGGTCGACCTCCTAGCGGTTCTCCCTGGAAACTATCACGGGTAATTCCTGATGAATTCATCATGATGGACTAACTGGCCTGTTTTCATTCTCATCTATCACCCTTCACTGGTGCTCCGCCAGCGTATCCCGTTAGCGCAGGCGGGGTTACCATAACAATTTCACCCATCAAAAAAAAACATGGTAACTACAGACAATCCCCACCTCCTTATGAGGGAGGCCTATTCAGCAGTGGACAATTCATGGTTGATATGAAAATGATGGTATCTATAAAGCTGCAGCTCCCATAAATGGTAAATGAGGAGTATCATTACCATCACAAGGTATATTATATTGTGATCTCAATGGTGCTGTTCATACAAAGTTCTACACAAACTTGGTATCAAGCAGATTTTATTTTAATATGTGAAAATGGTATGGTCACCCCGCCTACGCTAACGTGATACGCTGGCGGAGCACCAGTGAAGGGTGATAGATGAGAATGAAAACAGGCCAGTTAGCCCATCATGATGAATTCATCAGGAATTAACCATGATAGTTTCCAGGGGGCACCGCGAGAAGGTCGACCTAATTGGGTATATTGCTAGTAATGGGATTCTTAGTCTCCATTACTAACAATCCCTTTCCCCCCTATCAAGCAGATTCAACTTCGTAATATACTTGTGTTTGCATGACTGTGTTTCAGTTTAAGGACTGAGGTAATGTGTAATTATTACTCAGTATTCAGAAATCATGTATGTTATACCAGAGGGAGACTTTATACAAAAGTCGTTTGCTTGGGTACCTCTGTCCTGTTCGTATTTCAACCGTGAAGCAATTGTGTTTGCATGGCTGTGTTTCAGTGTAAGGGGTAGGATATGACAGTGAATTTACAAGGTACAGAGGATTAATAACTGAGTCTTCAGTAATGGCAACGCATGGGGGGTATCATGTGCGAAACAGCAATGAATACTCTGTTATATCCATGGTACCGCTCATGTCTATAGGCGACGGTTACCACTCTCCATTAGGTGAACCGTCAGCTTGTTTACCATTCTAAGTTGCATAAAAAAATAAACTAAATTGTAATATTAAACAATTTAAACCACGTGATTAAATTCATATACATATTTCGTATCAATTATTATATTAAATGTATAACGAAGCACGCCACCGTAGAAACGCGACGCGAGACTATAAATCAGAACTCATCAGATACCGAGTTCAGAATCAGATATGTACTGGAGCGAATATCTAAAACGGTGTGTAATTTAATAATTTACCAATTTAATTAAAACATTCCACGATACGCGAATGGTGACCGTTAAAATACGAGGTAAGTTTGGGAGGCAATATGGAAATGGTAACGAGAAAACTTAACGTGCTACTTCGCCATTTCGTTCCTGATACGGAAATTTTTAGGTCAGACTTTGGTTTGCTGTAGTTAATATCGATTGGCATCGGCTCGTTTAGCTTCAAGTAGCATGTTTTATTGAATTTATTTATTCCGAAACGAGTTACAATGTTTTATTGTAAACGGGACAAGGATTTGCAATGTATGGTACTGCATTGATCGAAGCTACTTCCAAAAAGAGATTTTTAACAGCTGTTTATTTAATAAAAAAAAAAATAGTCAAGTGCAAGTCAGACTTGCGCACCTAGGCTTTCATATAAATTAAAAATTGAAAAAAAATGGATACAATATATATATATATATATATATATATATATATAAATTGATGTTTTATTACTACATTTTTATGGGTTTCGCTTATTTTTCGCTATTTACTTGTTCTGTACAACATTGCTTCTTGCCAAATTTCATGTTTCCAAGTTACCTAAAACCTAAAAGTTTTAATAATTTTTTTTAATATCAAAATATCGTGGGGAAAAGGGATTGTTAGTAATGGAGACTAAGAATCCCATTGCTAGCAATATATCCAACCAGGTCGACCTCCTCGCGGTTCCCCCTGGAAACTATCATGATTAATTCCTGATGAATTCGTCATGATGAGCTAACTGGTCTGTTTTCATTCTCATCGATCACCCTTCACTGATGTCCCGCCAGCGTATCCCATTAGCGCAGGCTGGGTTACCATACCATTTTCATCCAATAAAAAAAAATCAAAATATCCTATATAAATGGCTCTTTTGATTACACTGACTTAAAAGTTTGATTTTTTCACAGCTTCTAGGAATTATAGTTTTCAGTAATTAATTTCAATCTCAGATTGATATTTTTTTTAACAACCCGTTCTTGAAATAAAGATCTTGATGAACGCACATACAGATGAATAACAAAGTGTCCCAAAGAAGGTACAGAACCTTCCTTGGAACTCTCAGACTAAAGGTTGACTTACTTTTTACGTCACAAGCAAGTGTTATGAAATTTTTGGTATTGAAATTTAACTGCTAAATATATTATCAGCTTGCCCAAATATAGCCGTCAAGCTAAGCTGATCGGTAATAGATTTAGGTACAACTGACATACCCATATAGGTAACGGATAATTCCAGGTTCAATTCTTTAGTCTTTATAAAGTCATGATTTTATTTTTAAATGGCAAATAAATTGCCGACCATCTAATGGTAAGTAACGGTCGCTATATTGTATAAGTATGTTTACATGAACAGCATACTGGACATCATAAATGATAAAAAAACATATTAAGTGATCATTATTATTTCAGTTATTAACTGGCCACTGCAGAATATAGCACCTCCTATTGGTGGGTTTTATCAGTAGCTATCACGCTTGGCAGGCAGGTTTTATTTTTCAGTATTGCTTATGGTATACACGATAAAAAAAGCTGTCGCTCTCAGTTTAAGCTAGCTATTTATCACCATGATGTTATGATGGTCTAATACTGAGATGGATTGAATATGGCTTATTAATTCACCTAGAGAGATTGTTTATTATCTACACTAATATTATAAAAAGGAAAGATTTGTATTTTTATGTCTATCTTTGTAATGAATAAACTCAAAAACTACTTTGCCGATTTCAAAAATTTTTTTACCATTAGAAAGCTACATTCACCCTGAGTAACATAGGCTATATTTATTACTAGAAAAGATAAGGATCTTTATTAAAACTTTAGTAACGTAACTCAAGGTGTAAAAAAAAAAAGCTATAAAATATCTTTCGTCGCGTGCGCTGCGTAAACTATTGGTGATAGAACAAAAGTATGTTCTACAATATTGAAGAAAATATCAAAAACTACAAAAAACTGTACTAAACAGGGACGGGCCGCTAGTATAAGTTACATTTATGACGAATTGGCAAGCAGGTTGTCAACCGTAGCTGTGGTGTTGTTTTAAGAGGTACGCTCCTTTTTTTTTAACGTCTGGAAAATGCTTTATGCAGACCCATACACCTTGTGGGGGGTGAATGGGTACTGTGGGAATCCCCCCGTAAGGTGGGAGTGTACCCAGGTATAGGTCATTAAGTGAAATTGTAATTATTAGTTTTCTTTCCTAACAACCGGCAGGTGGAGTACTAATGTACTTGACGTACTCATAATATTCACAATATTTTAAATTTTGTATATATATATATATATATATATATATATATATATATTTATTTATTGTATTTATATTTTTGTATTGTATACTATTTTTTAGGATTTTTTTTTTAAAGTATGCTCAATCTGTTTTGCAGTAGTGACGCGGACTCGGATAATGATGACTACTTCTCTGTTTCTACACACGATTCATCCTGTAACACCAACAACAGTTTCTCCAGTTTGCCATGTCTATCGGATTCTTTGGCTGGGCTGTTCACAGATGTAGCTAACAATTTCAACATTATCCACATTAACGCCCAAAGTATTCCGGCACATTACTCTGATATGATTACTACTCTTGATCAACACAACATCCACGCTATATTAGTCTCC
Source organism: Galleria mellonella (assembly GCF_026898425.1). Taxonomy (NCBI): domain Eukaryota; kingdom Metazoa; phylum Arthropoda; class Insecta; order Lepidoptera; family Pyralidae; genus Galleria; species Galleria mellonella. The sequence goes on along the minus strand of NW_026441987.1, from coordinate 2,503,661 downwards.
GAATCTTGGTTAAAACCATGCCTCTCTTCTACTTCTTATTCCCTCCCGGGGTTTCAACTTATTCGAAATGATCGAACTAGCAGTGGTGGTGGTGGTGTAGCTATTTACCTTCGTACTCAATTTACTTACTCTGTGGTCAATATATCTGCACAGCCACCTCCAAACAATGCTGGTGAACATCTTTTTATTGAAATCTCTCTCTCCCATACAAAATTACTACTCGGAGTCTACTATAGTCCTTCCATGCGCATTGATTATTTCTCGTCCTTTGAAAAAATTCTTGAAAATCTTACTCCTTCCTATAATCACACAATCATAATGGGCGATTTTAATACTTGTCTCCTAAAGAATGATACACGTGCTTCCACTCTTATTTCAACTGTAAAAGCTTGCAATTTAAATATACTCCCGTTATCTGCGACACACCATTTTCCCAATGCTACACCTTCACTTCTCGATTTAATTATAATCTCATTCCCACAAAATGTTGTGAAGCATGGTCAGTGTGCAGCGGACTCCTTTTCTTATCATGATTTGATTTATCTATCTTACAAAATTCGTCCCCCAAAAGCAAAACGCAAAACTCTTTTCCAGCGTAGTTTTGGCAGTATGAACGTGGAGGGACTGCGCAATGATGCGAAAGCAATAGATTGGACACCTGTTAGAGAGGCAATGTCCGTGGATGAACAGGTTGTACAATTTAACAAATTGATTACTCAATTATACGATGTGCATGCACCCATCAAAGCTATCAAAATTAAGCACGCACCTGCCCCATGGATTAATGATAAAATTAGGACATTGATGCATGGAAGGGATGCCGCAAAAGCTCGTTACAAGTATCGTCTCAGTGTTGAAAATAAGGCTAAGTATCTCAAACATCGGAATTGCTGCAATAGAGTGTGTAGGGATGCACAACGACGCTACATTCATGACTCGATCTCAGAGCGTGATCCCGGTAAAGTTTGGAAATTTCTCAAGTCATTAGGAGTTGGCAAGATCCATCAGGATAGCATATCTTCTAATTTTGATGTTAACTCTCTTAACCAGCACTTTTCAACATCTCCTGTTATTGATGTTAATAATAAAACTAAAACATTATCAGATCTTTCCTCGCTTCCAACTCCAGACTATTCACCATTTGTTTTTAATCAATTTACAGAGTGTGACGTTAAGAAGAGCATTATTTCTATAACGTCTGATGCAGTAGGTAGCGATTGCATCAGTCGTAAGATGATCATTCCGATTCTTGATGAAATATTGTCTATAATTTGCTTTATCCTAAACCGCTCCATTGAAACTTGTACCTTTCCAAAGTGTTGGAAAGAAGCACAAATTATCCCCATTCCAAAAAAGAACAATCCTCATTCTTTCTCTGATTTGCGACCTATCTCAATCCTATCATTCCTTTCTAAAGTGCTTGAACGCCTTATTCATACTCAATTGACAAAATTTTTTACTGAAAACAACCTATTGAACCCTTATCAGTCTGGCTACCGACCCGGTCATAGCACAGTAACAGCACTAGTCAAGATTACTGATGATATTCGATCGGGTATGGAACACGGCCAACTGACCATTCTCACGCTCCTAGATTTTAGCAATGCGTTCAATACCGTCGACTTTGATATCCTGCTGGAACTGTTACGCTCTCTTAACGTATCTCCGCCTGTAGTTGAATGGATTCGTGACTACTTGTTTGGACGCCGGCAGCGAGTACGAATAGGTGATACATATTCATCTTGGTGCGATACGTTTGCTGGCGTTCCGCAAGGTGGCGTCTTATCTCCTCTCCTTTTTTCAGTTCTTATTGACTCAATATCTGACCAACTAACTTCTCTCTACCATCTATATGCAGACGATTTACAAATTTATACTCAGGCCTCTATAGATAATTTAAAGGATGCTATCGCTTTAACAAACAAGGATCTTAAACATATAAGTGATTGGAGTAAGGCTTTTGGACTGAAAATAAATCCTTCCAAGTCTCAGGCAGTTCTAGTAGGTAGTTCTAAGTTAATACAAAAGGTCGATCATTCAACACTGGCATCTATAAATTTTGGTAATGTGGCTATCCCCTTCAGTGCATCAGTGAAAGATCTAGGTATAATTATAGATAGTTCCCTTACTTGGCGGCCACAAATAGAATCTGTCAGCAGGAAAGTTTTCGGATCTGTATGCTCACTTCGTAGACTGCGTAATTTCCTTCCTACTGCTACCAAAATTGCGCTATCCCAATCTCTTTTACTTCCAATTCTTGATTATGCCGATACTTGTTATCTGGATCTTACGGAAGACCAGCTTAACAAACTTGAGCGTCTTCAAAATGTTTTTATCAGGTTTATTTTCGGTCTTAGAAAATATGATCACATTTCCGAGTTTCGCACTAAGCTCAAGTGGCTTCCTATTCGTTTTCGCCGGAATACTCATATTCTTTCACTGCTCCACAATGCCCTTTTCAACTCTTCTTCCCCTCACTATCTGAAGGAGCGGTTTGAATTCTTGCATACCGTCAATTCTTTTAATCTTAGGTCTTCTGAGGGCCTTCAGCTGAAGATTCCGGTACATTTCTCTAATTTTTATGACAAATCATTTACGGTGCAAGCTGTACGGCTTTGGAATGCTTTACCAGTTTCCTTACGAAATATAAAATGTACGGCTGGTTTTAAAGCAAAACTGAAGAACTATTATTTGAGCAAGTTGTCATCTTCTTAATGTGTTTATATGTCTGGTTAGCATACTTATTACTTGCATACTTTTCGTGAACAGTATTTATATATTTTTATGTATTTGTGTAGGCGTTTATGTCCATGTATGTATATGTATTTGTATGTGTATGGTATGTATATGTATATATATGTATATATGTATATATATATATATATGTATGTATGTATGTGTATGTGTATGTATATATATGTATATGTGTGTGTAGGTGTATGTATATAAATATAATAATGAGTAGGGATAATATTTATATTATTATATGTATCACATCTCCCATATTTAGAACTAACAAAATTTTCCATCGTGCCTCCCACCAAACTGTTTATAATTACTCCTCTCCATCCAAAGGTTGCCTGGAAGAGATCGCTCTTAGCGACAAGGTCGCCCATTGTTTTCTCATTGTGATTATTTCTTGTAATTATTTATATTTATAATAAGTTTACTATTGTAATCTTTTGGAGGAAACAATAAAGAGTATCTATCTATCTACCCACCAAAAACCAGACGATATACCCTCGAGGTGCCATATGTCGGAGACATGGGTTCGCTTTCGCACTCACCACATCTCCGACGGCAGCGACTCGCCCCCTGATGGTAAGAGCAAGTCTTCTCTCTCAAGATAGGGTGGCTGGCGTGCTCACCCTACCACTCGGGGGATGCACCGGTATATTAGCCTATCCCCCAGGGAAGAGGTACGCTCCTACCCGTCCCTCGACTGTTAAGTTCTCTTAGTCATCTCTTACGATACGCACGGAAATGAAATAAAAAGTCATGCTACCTGGTAATTTTACCTCTGGACTACTTAGTTACTTACTCTAGTTTAAAATAAAGGTCGATTATTAAATCAATCATTTTCATATTTGAACTTTTATATTGCCTTAAATTGTATGCCCTATTATTTTTTAAGTAGAAAAACATGTACCCAATCGAAAGTTCTGGAAGTCTTTGACAACAATTTGCGAAAGTAAATAACGCATTAGTTATAATGTGTTTAGGGACAAAAGTGTTTAAGAGACTTCAAATAAAAGTATTGGGAGGTTCTTAATTTATTTGCATGTTTTTTGCGGCAGTTTTTTTTATATAACTTAGAATGGCAAACACGTTGACCTCCTCGCCTATAGACATGAGCAGTACCATAAACGTAACAGAGTATACTGTTTCGCCCATGATACCCCCCCCCCCATGCATTGCTATTCCTTAAGATTCAGGTGTGATTCCTCTGTACCCTATAAATTTACTGCCATATCCCACCCTTCATACCGAAACACAGCCATGCAAACAACAGTTTCACGGTAGAAATACGCATGGGACACAGGTGCCCAAGCAAACGACTTTTGTACAAATATTCTAGATAGCTACATATTTACGTAGACAAATCTGAACCGAATTTGATTTTTCTATTTGCAATCTATAATTTTTTTTTTTCCAAAATGGTTTATACTTAATTTTATAACGATTAAAACTTAAATATTCTATTGCAGAGATAAAAACTGTTAGATTTCGAAGCTAAATTTTCTTATTAGTTAATTGAAATTGAAATGTTATCTACTAATTATATTACGAAAGATTGCTCCCAGCAATAAGACCGCCTTACGGTACTTATACAATTGTATCGTTGTGTTTGTAAATTGTCATGTTTATTTCCTATATTGTATAATGCAAATAAAGTATACTCATTCATTCATTCATTTATACGAAATGCAATAAGAAATAAATAAATATTTTTTAGACTTTCGTGCTGTATATTTTATGCTTAATACAGGTATTATGCGATCAATTAGATTGTCATACCAGCCTTTAACTGTCCACTGCTGAACATAGCCTCTCCTCCATTAGCGGTTTTCTTTTTTTTGATAGATGTAAATGGTATGGTAACCCCGCCTGCGCTAACGGGATACGCTGGCGGAGCACCAGTGAAGGGTGATAGATGAGAATGAAAACAGGCCAGTTAGCCCATCATGATGAATTCATCAGGAATTAACCATGATAGTTTCCAGGGAGAACCGCTAGGAGGTCGACCTGGTTGGGTATATTGCTAGCAATGGGATTCTCAGTCTCTATTACTAACAATCCCTTTCCCCTCTTAACCATAAGGAGGTTTTTGCCAGTAGTTGCCACGCTAGGCAGGTGGGTTGGTAACCGCAGTTTGGCTTCCTTAGTCGTCTCTTACGATACCCACGGAAAAAGAAGAGGTGGCCTATTCTACGCTAGAACCTAAATCACGTATCATTTAGGTAAACTATGATAATTTATCTGAATTATTTCGACGTTTGATCCCGGTATAGAATGATCCACTTTGATTTACCAGAGGGAGACTTTGTACAAAAGTCGATTGCTTGGGTACCTCTATCCCATTCGTGTTTCAACCGTGAAGCAGTTGTGTTTACATGACTGTGTTTCGGTTTGAAGGGTGGGATATGACGTGAATTTACTGGGTACAGAGGAATAACACCTGAGTCCTCAGGAATGGCAATAAGTGGGGGCTATCATGGGCGAAACAGTATACTCTGTTATGTCCATGGTACTGCTCATGTCTATAGGCGACGGTTACCACTTTCCATCAGGTGGGCCGTCAGCTTGTTTGCCATTCTAAGTTGTATAAAAAAAAATCCGGCCCTTCTTTGTCCGTGGGTGGCTGAGTGGGTGGGTGAGAGGGTGAGAGGATGGTTGTATACCATAAGGAGCAACTAAAGGAACTTAATGGCGAGGGATGGGCAACAGCATCTCTTCAAAAACATCACCAAAACCTAACTACGGCTGCCAATCCGCCTGTCAGACATAGCAAGTACTAGCAAAACTCTCCAATAAGGGGAGAACTATATTAAGCAGTGGACAGTTGACGACTGAAATGATGAAGATGGTATGATTTCGACCTTTCGACTAGGATACACCGGCCATGATCACGGGTAGATCTTCTGTCTGCCTATCCGAAGCCAAGCCGGATCCAATTCCCATTTCCTATAAACCATAAACTATGCAACGCGAAGTTCTAAAAGTTAATCTTATGATTGTACACAGCCCGACCTTCTTCACCAAGGAACTGCACAGCCAACCGTGTAATCCGGCACAGTGAAGCGTACCTAACAGTGAAGTGCATAGCAGGGTACGACGGAGGGCTCACTCAGCACTTCACACTGGACGCTCTCAGTGACACCGGCAGGGTTCTGGTCAACACCACCGCTGGACAATTGGGTAAGAGCTTGAGAACTGAACTGTATGCAGTGAAATAGAATAGTGCGGTATGGAGTGATATGAATTTTAATAAATAAATAAATAAAAATAAATGAGTAATTTTTAATTTACTTTTTTTATCTTACTAGCTGACCCGGCGTCCCTAATAGCAGAATAAGTATGAAAAAACTAAAAAATCGATTGTTAGGCGGTATGAAGTTCGCGAGGTCAGCTAGTTTCTTACATAATTTTTTTTTTTATACAACTTAGAAATGGTTGATGGAAAGTGGTAACTATCGCCTATAGACATGAGCAGTACCATGGACATAACAGAGTATACTGTTTCGCCCATGATACCCCCCATGCGTTGCCATTCCTGAGGACTCAGGTGTTATTCCTCTGTACCCTGTAAATTCACGCCATATCCCACCCTTCAAACCGAAACACAGCCATGCAAACACATCTACTTTACGGTTGAAACACGAATGGGACAGAGGTACCCAAGCAAACGACTTTTGTACAAAGTCTCCCACTTTTGTTATTATTGTTATTATTTCTCATTAATTTAAGTGTGATTGAGTATACAATAAATACTTAAACAGCTTTGTAAATTTTTATATTTATTTATAACATTAATAGGATAGTAGGATTACAACTGTAACAAACAATTTTATTTGTAACAGATCTAATTGTATGGCTGAACATAAGCTGGTCAGATTTGGAGTCATTAACAGAAGAGGAGGTTCTGGCTGTGACGGCGCGTAACAGCAAAGGTGCCTCCGAGCCTGTCCTGTTACGAGATCTGGTCTTCAGAGACGCAGCCAAGAGAACTGGTGAGTGAACATGACTAGCTAAAAGGTTTCCAATGTATTCAGGGTTCATGTGTATGTATAGGTCCTACTTAGGGTTAAAGAAAAGACAGAGAATTATAAGAACTATTGAGGTCAGAAGGAAGAAAATGTTAGGACACTTGATACGACACGACGAATTTATGAACATTATAATAGAAGGTGAGATAGAAGGAAGAAGAAGAAGGGAGAGACCAAGACATAGTTACATCAGGCAGATCAAGGAAGAAGTTGGTGTCGTGTCGTATCAAGAGGTGAAGAGACTCGCTGAAAATCGTAGTGAGTGGCAAGACCTCCATCGAAAAGAGGACAAGGCATCTAGACAAGTGGCAAGCGAATTCGTCGATGGAATCGACATCGCTAGCGAGTCCGTGAGTTAGAATGAGTCGCCCGGTGTTGCTATCTCATTCTATCTCACGGACTCGCTGGCGATGTCGATTCCATCGACGAATTCGCTTGCCACTTGTCTAGAGGCCCAGCTCTTAAATAGGATAGATAGATGGATGATGGATGTATGTATATGTGAGTTTATTTAACCGACTTCAAAAAGAAAGTTCTCAATTCGGTTGTATTTTTTTTTAGGATTTGTTATCTCATAACTTCGTTTATTCTAAACCGATTTAGAAAATAACTTACTCGTCTAAAAGGATATATGATTGGATATCAGATTTAGATGCACTTCATATTGATACCTAGAATTTAAAAAAAATAAATTTGTTACTTAAAAGTAATTGGTTTTGTCATATTACGTCAGTTTATTAAATCTGGTCAGTCAGTTTATAATATGATATTAAGAAATAATAATAGAAAGGCTTTTTTTTTTGATGCGTGAAAATGTTATGGTAACCCCGCCTGCGCTAACGGGATACGCTGATGGGCCACCAGTGAGGCATGATAGATGACGATGAAGCAGACTAGTTGGCCCATCGTGACGAATTCAACAATAAACCAATCAAGATGGTTTCCAGGGGGAACCGCGTGGAGGTCGACCTGATAGAGTTTATTGCTAGCAATGGGATTGTCAATCCCCATTGGTAGCAACCCCTTCTCCCCCTAATAGTAAGGTTTGGATGTATGGAGTATCAATGGAAATCTTACATCACCCCAAATGACAGTTGCTATAATATGTATTAATTTTTTTTTATCGGTTAAGGCGCTATAAGATAACAAACAATCATACTTTCACATTTATATCATTAAGTAATAATCGTAAAAAAAAAAGAAATCGTGGTGTCTACTAAAATTGTTAATTTGAAAGTTTGTTTATTTATTAGCTCTTAGCGTTTTAACGGCTCTACCAATCGTCGTGAAACACTATACACAACTATGTAGGATGAAAAAGGACATAGGTTACCTTTCACTCCAATCAAAGGACATATGCTGGTCACGCGGACGAAGTCGCAGGTGGAAGCTAGTTCATCATCATCATCATTTCAGCCGTTAACTGTCCACTGCTGAACATAGGCCTCCCGCAGTTTCGGTAGTTGCCATGTTTAGCAAGCGAATTGGCAACCGCAGTTACACTTTTAAAGATGTTTTAAGAGGGACGCCGCTGCTCATCCCTATACCATTTACTTCCCTTAGTCGCTTACCTTCCCTTAGTCTTACGACACCCACAGGAAAGGAAGGGGTGGCCTATTTTACGCCGGGACCACTCGGTCAGTTTATAATATTAAGAAATAAACGGTATTTTATAATTTTAGCAAATAAATATTGTGGTATTTGTTAAAATTCGAATAGAACGCACAAGTGAAGCGAGCAGCAATTTCCCCGCGGCCGCTGCACTAGCCGCGCTAGCAGCGCTGCTCACGGCCGTCGGCGCCATAATTGCACTGGTATTACGCAGGTAATAATTATTGCCACAGGTAATATTATATTATACATTATTACTACTAACGGTGCTGTAAAAACTGTATAATATAAAAAAAAAATATCTTAGACTATGTAAGTAGAGCATCTTCACACAGATGCATCGACAAAAACAGATCAACTTTTTTATCCGTGTTTTTTTTTATACAACTTAGAATGGCAAATAGGCTAACGGCCCACCTGATGGAAAGTGGTAACCGTCGCCTATAGATATGAACTGTACCGTGGACATAACAGAGTATACTGTTTCGCCCATGATACCCCTCATGCGTTGCCATTCCTGAGGACTCAGGTGTTATTCCTCTGTACCCTATAAATTCACGCCATATCCCATCTTTCAAACCGAAACACAGCCATGCAAACACAACTGCTTCACGGTTGAAACACGAATGGGACAGAGGTACCCAAGTAATCGACTTTTGTACAAAATTGATTGCTTGGGTACCTCTGTCTTGTTTTGTATATTTTTGTATATAAGACCTGTATTACAAAAGTAGTAGTTTTCAATGCAAATTAAAAAAACGTCCTGACTCCGTACCATACTCATACCTTACAGCCTAAATGGTCGCGTACAACGCGGTTTCAGAGATGCTTTCTCCCACGAACACTCAGGTTATGGAATGAGCTCCCTGCCGAGGTTTTCCCGAGAGACTACAGCATGGGGTTCTTCAAAAGGGGGGTAAAGAGGTTTCTTCAGGGTCGGCAACGCGCGCATAATACCTCTGGTATTGCAGGCGTTCATAGGCTACGGTAACCGCTTACCATCAGGTGGGCCGTATGCTTGTTTGCCACCTCAGTGGTATAAAAAAAAAATTATTTAATTTACGAAACAGACGCAGCGACAACGCAGCGAACAGCAAGCGACCATCGCAGAGCGTGGTACAAGTCGACGCTCAAGGTCGGAGGTACCTGATAGCGTATCCAGCGCCAGCAGACAAGTTGGAGACCAAACCTGATATTTTGAATCCTAAGTCTGGTACGTAAGGTTTCTATTTGTTTGTACTTTAATTACTCTTGCAGTTATAAGCTCGAAAATGCAGTGAAAAATTTAAATCATTAGTGTATCAAGAAACATCGTTACTAATATTACAAATTTCAGCGTGAATCTGTTTGTCTGTTACCTTATAACACCTTAACCGGTTTACCAATCACTATGACATTTGGTATGCACGTATTGTATGGGATGGAAAAGGGTATAGGCTACTTTTTATTTCGAAACATATCCCGGTCACGCGAACGAAGCCGCAAGCAATAGCTAGTGCTAAATAAATAGTAAATTGAATAAATAAAGGAAAAGTTAGCAACTGTTTATTTCTTTAATTTTTTTCCAATTCTGAACATTTCATAATATTAGTATCAAGTCCACGTCACTACAAACAAAAAAAAATGTCCATAAAGAATCTATGCAACCAATTCATTGAATTTGAAAATTTTACGCTACAAAGTAGCTAGGCATTTTATGATACCTATCAATATTTCGGGTTGATTGTAGTATTATAAATAGTTGTTATAACATTAATATTCATAATCTTGTTGAATATTCATTTATATTGTGTTTATATTTCTGGGTGGTTGCATAGAATGATTTTCCAGTATCTACAATAACAGGGCAGTGCCGTCTCTTAAAACAATGATTACTTACTCTGTTTTAATTTTTTTTTATACAACTTAGAATGACAAAAAAGCTGACGGCCCTTCTGATGGAAAGTGGTATTTGTCATATAAAAACATCATTATATCAGTCGTTATTCGTCCACGGCTGAACCTAGATATCCCCCATAGACTGCTATAAAGTATGGGGGCGTTCCTTATAGCAGTAACCATTGCGGAGATTTAGTCAGTAGTTGCCACTCTTGACAACAGCAGCTTGCTTTTTGGTCATATTCTAAAAGGAACGCTGCTGCCTATCCCTCCACCGTTAAATCTCTTTTTAAATTTTATATTATATTAATTTAAATTTATTGCATTCATACAGACAATGAACCCCCCCGTGTGGTGTTAGAATCGAGTGACAGCAAGAACTATACCATCAGGGAGGCGGGAAAGGAAGCACACAAATCGGCATACAGCCCGCCGCCGACCGACGATGAAATGGTATGTTGTCTATGGTCATACAAATGGAACATTATTTTGTCTAAGATGACTTTTTACACAGGAACAGTTTTACATAAAAGAAAAAAAAAAAGAAAGAAAACTATATGGATTTCTAAAAACTATCTCCATAACATTGTGGTCCACAAACAAAAAACAAAAAAAAATCGACTTCAACTGTAGTTTTGTGGTCCTGCTATGACCACGTGGTGCAATCTACGTCGAAATGTCGGTTATAAAGAAGCAAATATGTAAATACAATTTAAAAGTTTAAAAGCGTTGCCATTCCTGAGGACTCAGATGTTATTCCTCTGTACCCTGTAAATCCATGCCATATCCCACCCTTCGAACCGAAACACAGCCATGCAAACACAACTGCTTCACGGTTGAAACACGAATGTGACAGAGGTACCCAAGCAAACGACTTTTGTACAAAGTCTCCCTCTGGTAAAAAAATAATGCCTGGTTCAGTAAAATATCAAATCATCAATTTGATTCATACTTACATATATAAGCTAATACTTTAGTTTATATAGATAAAAAAGTCTCCATACAAACGCTTTAAGAAAAACGTGTCAGCTTTTTCATACAATTTTGTATGATAAATAGTTATGAGTGATTCGTTTATAACTCCTATATTTATTTTGTCTTATAATTTCTGCATCTTTTTAATGCGTAAATACTCGTTTTATTTATTAAATAATTAAATATATATACGCCAAGATACATTATGTGCGTAAGTATATAGAACACTGATAAGAAAACGAAGTAGCTAATTGGACAATTAGCTGACAAAAATTCGACCCGTTTTTGAGACTCGATGCTCTATCTACGTAATCTAAGGTTAATACGTATTCAACGCAGCATATCGTTACAATTCATACAACGATTTTCCGTAACGACATAACAAACAAACAGATATCAGTTTCGACCCTTATTCTATTATAATACAGATAACATCCCGCCTAGTTTCCACCATGCAACACATGTATCCATGGGATACCTACACCATGATATACAAAATCATATAGAGAACAGAGTTAACTATTAACAGGGTAAGAAAACAGTAGGCACGCACGCGAATCAGGGAAAATCTTTATGTAATCATTTCAAATATGGATATACACTAGGGTTGCCAACTGCCCTGTTTTTCCAGGAGATAGAATGAGCTCCCTGTCGAGGTTTTTCCAAATGACTACAGCATGGGGTTCTTCAGAAAAGGGGTAAAAAGGTTTCTTCAAAGCCGACAACGCGGACGTAAAAAACTTTTTTTTTTATACAACATAGAATGACAAACAAGCTGACGGCCCACCTGATGGAAAGTGGTAACCGTCGCCTATAGACATGAGCAGTACCATGGACATAACAGAGTATACTGTTTCGCCCACGATACCCTCCACGCGTTGCCGTTCCTGAGGACTACCACATTGCTAGCAATATAGCCTATTAGGCCGACCTCCACGCAGTTTCCTCTGGAAACCATCGTGGTTAGTAATCGTCGAAGTCATCATTATGAGCCAATTGCTGCTTAATCCTCACCTATCACCCCTCACTGGTGCCCCGATAGCGCAGACAGATTCACTATTTCATTTTCACTCTTTAAAAAAAAATATCAAATCATTTTTTAAATTTGAGACTGGCAACCCTAATATAGACGAAACATTCACGTAAGGAACAGCAAAAACTGTTACGATGACTCGCAAAATAAATATTTTGATACGCGAAATCCGTAGGACGATTATAAGGTAGAGAATATAATAAAAATAATAATCCGTAACTACTAATAATAATGATTATTTTTTTTTTTACAACACAGGGGGCAAACGAGCATGCGGCTCACCTGATGGTAAGTGACTACCGCCGCCCATGATCACCCGCAACACCAGCGGCATTGCAGGTGTGCTGCCGGCCTTTTAAAAAGAAATATACTCTTTTCTTGAAGGTTATGTTGTCGTATCGGTTCGGAAATACTGCTGCTGGAAGTTGATTCCAAAGAGTGGTTGTGCGTGGAAGAAAGTGCCTTGTAAAACGCACGGTGGAAGACCGCCACTCGTCCAGATGATGGGGATGAAACTTTAGTTTTTTTTAGATTATTTACTTCATTCTCGGCTAATTTTCCGGTTTTCTCGGACAACCCGTCCCAAAAACCTTTGGAAAAAAGAAAGCTGAGATTCCAACCCCTTTTATTGCGTGTGTGTATGCAAATATGCATACACATGTATATTACTACATATATAATTATTATTTACATTGAATTGCTTATTTCTCAGCTTTTAGCGCTGGTAATACACACTTACGGGTACGTGACCAAGTAAGTGCAGTGTGTATGTTTGAATGGAAGGTTATGTATGTGTATGTCGGGTGGCTACTTCATCCTCATCTATATCTAAGAATGTTTTATCTATTCTGCAAGTATTTAATATAACAGCCTTTTGTAGGGAGATGTAGAGATTTTTTCGTAGACCTATTTGTTTTAGACTATGGTGTAAATGGTTGGGAATGACACCTGTAGATGAAAGGACTATCGGTACTATGTAAACTTTTTCCTGTTTCCAGATTCTTGTGATTTCATCTTTAAGTTCAGCGTATTTATATTAATTATTATTATTTCTATCACAATGGCGTTATATATTTTTTTACTTATATTAAATTATTTACACATCACTACATAGTATAAAACAAAGTAGCTGTCGCTGTCTGTCCGTCTCTATATATGCCTAAATCTTTAAAACTACGCAACGGATTTTGAAGCGGTTTTTTTAATAGATAGAGTGATTCAAGAGGAAGGTTTATATGTACTCGTATAATATAGTAGGGAGACTTTGTACAAAAGTCGATTGCTTGGGTACCTTTGGGTACCTCTGTCCCATTCTTGTTTCTACCGTGAAGCAGTTGTGTTTGCATGGCTGTGTTTCGATTTGAAGGGTGGGATATGGCGTGAATTTACAGGATACAGCGGAATAACACCTGAGTCCTCAGGAATAGCAACGCATGGAGCGTATCTTGGGCGAAACAGTATACTCTGTTATGTCCATGGTACTGCTCATGTCTATAGGCGACGGTTACCACTTTTCATCAGGTGGGCCGTCAGCTTTTTTGTCATTCTAAGTTGATTAAAAAATTTTTTAAGTTTTTATCTAAATTTAGGTATAGGTCTACATTTAAATTTAAGTTCAAATTCAGATCCAGGTTCAGACCTAAATATATGTCTATATTTAAGCCTAGATTCATGTCCTAGGTCTAGATATTACTCTAGAGTCACTCAAAGTAATAATTACATGTTTTTTTTTGATGGGTGAAAATGGAATGGTAACCCCGCCTGCGCTAACGGGATACGCCGGCGGAGTACCAGTGAAGGGTGATAGATGAGAATGAAAACAGGAGGTACCAAGTGACCGAGGTTAACAGGAAGATGTTCGCTGCTTCTGTGTCGCTTCGAAGACTTAGAAACTTTCTCCCTACAGCCACTAAAATTTCCCTAGCTCAATCCCTCCTACTCCCAATCCTTGACTATGCAGACGTCGCTTATCCAGATCTAAATATTGATATGCTAAATAAATTAGAACGACTTCAAAACCTCTGCATACGATTTGTTTTTGGTCTGCGCAAATTTGATCATGTATCGCACTATCGCTCTTAGCTTAAATGGCTTCCCATACGCCGGCGAAGAGATTTACATACCCTCTCTTTGTTACATAATATTCTTTTTAACCCTGGTGCACCTGCCTATCTTAAAGAACGTTTTAAAATCATCTCCTCTACCCATACTTTAACATTACGTTCTTCCGAAAACCTTTCCCTTATGACTCCTTCTCATTCCACTGAATTTTATCACATATTCCTTCACTGTTTCTAGCATTAGGTTATGGAATTCATTGCCTGTTGTTATTAGAAGTACAAAATCCATTGATGCTTTCAAACGACAAGTGAAAGATTATCTTTTCTCTATCTGATTTTTTCTTCATTTAAAAAATTGGCATTCTTTATTTATGTATTTATATAATTATTTATTTTATGATAGTTTGTTTTCCTTGTACATAATTATTACTAGGATACATATTAATATAATTATTAATATGTATCCTAGTATTGGGTACATATTTAACATATATGCATGGGATTATATAATTTTGTTTGATTGATATGTATGTGTATGTGATTGTGTATATATGTGTATATATATGTATATAGTTTATATATATTTTTAATCTGCAAAAGATGCTTTTTTAATTATAAAGCCCTATTATACCTACTTGTACAACAATTAGTCCATTACCTTAAGGTTGTCTTGAAAAGATTGCTCTCAGCAATAAGACTGCCTTACTGTACTTATACAATTGTATCGTTGTGTTTGTAAATTGTCTTGTTTATTTCCTATATTGTATAATGCAAATAAAGTATACTCATTCATTCATTCATTCAAAACAGGCCAGTTAGCCCATCATGAATTCATCAGGAATTAACCATGATAGTTTCCAGGGGGAACCGCGAGGAGGTCGACCTGGTTGGGTATATTGCTAGCAATGGGATTCTCAGTCTCCATTACTAACAATCCTTTTACCCCCAATAGTTACATGTTAACCAACCACCAACTTTCAACCGTTCATTTTATTTTACCCCCTAATTGTCGTAAAACAATCTCGATTATTTAATGGGAGGGATGGATGTCAACCTACCATTTCTCATCAGTTTTTATCCATGTCTCAGCAATAATCATAATGTTTCCATTGTTGTGAATTACGTTTTATAGTGAACTCTCTTTTTTAATATTAGGACATAACAGGGTTCGCATCGTAAAAACAAGTTATGGCATAATAAAATGGGGACAAGTTGTTAGATACAGGAGCTTGTGTATACACATTTATATATAGCTAGCTACTTACCCCGACTTTGCACGGTACTTTATTTTGATGTATCCCTTAAGGGTAGCCATTAACATCAATTTTTGGCGACTGGATAAAACAAAAACATTGACTTTATCTTGTTACATAAAAGATAGATAGATAGATAGATAGATAATTTATTTGCATTACTTAAAGCAAAACAGACATATATAGACATATACAAGAAGCGAGATAAAACAAATACATAACAAAAAAAATACATAAAAGAGAAACATATTTTTTTTCCTTTCGTGTATGTGCTATAACTCAGTTAAACACAAAGTGATCATAACTCAGCCTATTCCTTTACCCTCAAAAAAGCAAAACACTGATATTCTTATTATTAAATAGTTTTTTTTGTTTTTTTTTTATACAACATAGAATTGTTTTTTGTACAACATAGATGTGTTTCGGTTTGTAGGGTGGGATATGGCGTGAATTTACAGGATACAGAGGAATAACACCTGAGTCCTCAGGAATGGCAACGCATGGTGGGTATCATGGGCGAAACAGTATGTATGTGTACTGTTATGTCCATGGTACTGCTCATGTCTATAGGCGACGGTTACCACTTTCCATCAGGTGGGCCGTCAGCTTGTTTGCCATTCTAAGTTGTATAAAAAAAAAAAATAGACGGTTACTTCTTAACTTTCTATCACTGGTGCTACTTCCATACAATAAATTAAAGTGTAAGTGAATAAATAAATAAATATTTTTACTGTATAACAGACTTAAACATTGTCTATTCCAGATGCCGCAAAGATAGCAAAGGGAGGGAACGCACAGTGCCGTGTAAATATAACGAACGCTAATTGTAAATCCAAAGAATGCCAACAATATTGTTTGTAAGGTAATATAATGAATCTTCCATATCAATTTATTATAATATTTATGATTATCTCAATAAGGCCCTTTTTACAACTGTACGCCACGTTTCGCGTCTCTATTATGGCATTATTTTGTATTAATTTCCAAATTTGTTACGGAATTAAATGTATTCGTACCCGTTCGCCTTAATGATATAATCTAAATGAAAGGTTTATGTTTACATATATATGTATATGTACATGATATTTTAATGTAAATTGTGATTAATAAATAAACGTTGATTCTGAAATGAAAATATATGGATTTTATTTCTAGTATAGATACATTCATAATATAAATAAATTAGTACTAATACAGAGGAGTCACTGTCACAAGGAGTCTGCAACATGATGACGATGATGATTTTATATTTTATGATGAAAACGGAATGGCTTCTTAACCTGTGCTTACGGAATACGCTGGCGGGGCACCAGTGAAGGGTGATAGATGAGAATAAAAAGGCAGGTCTATTAGCCTATCGTGATGAATACACCTGGAATTCAGCACGATGATTTCAAAGAGGAACCACGTGGAGGTCGACCTGCTTGGGTATATTGCTAACAATAGAGCCCCTAGTCTCCATTACTAATAATCCCTTCCCCCCCCCCTATAATATTTTTTTAATGGATGATAATGGAATGGTAACCCCACCAGCGCTATCGGTATTGACCGGAGGGGCACCAGTGAAGGATGATAAGTGAGGATGAAGCATGTCAGTTAGCCCATCGTGACGAATTCCACAAGAATTGTTCACGATGGCTTCCAGGGGGAACCACGTAATGAGTATTACTAAAACTTTAAAGCGGTTGCCAATATATATATATATATATATATATATATATATATATATATATATATATATATATATATATATATATATATATATATATATTACATGTATTACATCTCTATATTTAGAAATAATAGGATCTTCATCGTGCCTCCGATCAAACAGTTTATAATTACTCCTCTTCATCCAAAGGTTGCCTGCAAGAGATCGCTTTTAGCGACAAGGTCGCCCATTGTTTTCTCATTGTGATTATTTCTTGTAATTGTTTATATCTAGAATAAGTTTACTATTGTAATCTTTTGGAGGAAATAATAAATAATAAAGTTAAATAAATATAAGTTTATGGGTACAATATTGATTATTTAGTTAGTTACACGTCTGACGCGTACAAGATTGTAATATCGCCGCTGGGCACACGGCCTTGTACATTACAATCGTACTCTGACACCTTAATATATAGAAGCCATTTGTTGTACCTATGATATATAGGTATACTATATGTTGCGAGAAAATGAGGATACTTTTTTATGGAATGATAATTGTAGCCCCGCTTGCGATATCTATATACGTTGGCAGGGCTCCAGTGAAATAGGTAAAGAGGAAATCAGATCACTTGGTACATCGTGATGAATTCATCAATAATTAACCATGATGGTTTCCAGGGATACCGCGTGGAGGTCGACCTGATAGGGTATATTGCTAACAACGGGGCTGTTAAACCGCACTACTAATAATCCCTGTTTAATAATCATTCACTCTGACTCGTTCATTTGAGCCCTCTCGCTCCCGCCACACAGCACGTATAACATGTCGTCTCTTTATATATAGTTTTAAAATAATAAATATTCAATAATACCAAGTGCCTTTGGACTTTACATCCACTATAACCTGCATACCATAGTAAGGTATATAAATAGTATACAATCCCTTTCCCCCTAACGAGGTCTGCAGGATGTGAGGTTCCTTTCAAAGAAAAAGCTGATCTTTTGATTTCCTTAACAAGCTTACAGCCCACCTGATGGAAAGTGGTAACCATCGCCTATAGACTTTAGTCTTAAAATATCATGAGGTACCTAAATACCCAATACAAACTGATGTAAACTGAATACAATCATTCGTATTGTGTAGGGATCGAATCCACAACCAACGGAAAGCAATGTAAATAGTACCAACACTCTCTTTACATTAAAAGAGGTATGACGTAAAGATAAATTAAATGAACATACAAATCCATACCAATTCGCTAGTCAAATATAAATTTGTGCGGCGGTAAGTAGGCCGATTGAATTCGGCATCGAGTAAACCCACGATTTATGGCGAAAATCGAATAATTGATTGTATCGATACATAGGGGATTGAATAAATCATTTCGGAACACCGACACGTTCGAGCAAGCGTTAATTTGGTGTAATCTGTGGGTGTTAATAAAAAGAAAAAAAAAGAAAAAATATTTGTCATAGAGATTACAGAGGTGTCGAAAAATTGGCGGGAAATCTTGTTGCTAGGACTTTTTTTTTTTAATAGAAAGACAAGACTCAGTACGATTAGATAATAGTTTGATTTATGAGCATTGTTCAACTAGCGGCTAATTATTTAGTTATTTAGGTAAATATAATTATTGATATAACTAGATTTCTCTATATACGTATATTTAGAAGGTATTTACAATAAAAAATAAAATAAAAAAATAGAAATTATATAATGCGTGAAACGAGAGATCGAGTTAGGGAAGATAACATGGAAAATGTATATAAAAAGAAACGGCGCTGTCATATTTATGTCTATATCTAGTCTGAAAGAAAGGCGAGAAATAACTTTGCACAATTTAATTAACTTACTTGATGGAAAAGGAATGATGTTTACAACTGATGATGAGTTTGTTATGAGTTCTTTTTTAAAAAACGGAATGTGACAAACAAACTAATAAAAAATAGGCAACCGTTGCTTTTAAACGTAATAAAAAAAACACAACCGCGCAAAAACAACTGTCAAAATTGATGACAGAAATATGACTTCGACGATATACGATAGAAACAAAATTTCTAACAGTTACTGCTTTTTTTATTGGGTGAAAATGGAGTGGTAACCCTGACTGCGCTAACGGTATACGCTGACGGGGCACCAGTGAGGGGTGATAGGTGACGATGAAAGCAGGTCAGTTAGCCCATCGTGAAAAATTGCACTAGAACTAAACCCCGATGGTTTTTTGGGAGAACCACGTGGAGGTGGACTTGATAGGGTATATTGCTAGCAATGGGGCAGTTAGACCCCATTACTAACAATCCCCTTCCCACAATTACTACTTTAGCATCCATTAGTCTTATTAAGACCGCTCGTGTTATTTCTTCTCAAATATCTCCCATGTAAGATAAAATATAAAGATATAGAAGTGCAAACTGCACGAATCCATTTGTTGCCACAAACTGTATATCTATCAATACTATACACACACACACACACACACACACACACACACACACACTGCATCAAAGTTTCACAGAGAAATGAGAATAAATATTCAACCTGTCTATATGAGATTGCACGCTGTAGTGCGCAAACAGACCTAACGCTTCCCTCCCGTTAAGTATTATAGCATTTCAAACCGACTTCGAATATAAATTCTCGATTGGTCTAGTTTTTCAATAAATGAACTTCAAACTTTAAATTAACTATTCACCTTTACATGAATTAATATTTTCATAGAAGATGGAAAACAAACTTTAAATCCATCTGATAGTGAACTTGTGGGCGTCGCAGTGTATTCTGTGACGTCCATATTGCTTTTCATATCTATAGTTCGTATTTTTTTGCCAGAAACATAGATAATTTTACATCAAGTTGACTGTTAGCTAGTTTCCCATTCGACGTTACGTAAAAAAGCCGCTGAAAACATTTGGTACTTAGTAATACATTACAGAACTATGTCGTTCACCAGAGAGGAGATTGTTAGTAATGGGGACTTTAATCCCCATTACTATCTGTATGCCCAGTCAGATCGATGCCCAGATGATCGCGCCCCGCCAGCGTGTACCGATAGCGCAGGCGAGGTTACCATTCCATTATCATCCATTAAGAACTATAATGCTCACCCTTTTTGCCCTTAATAGATAAGATATCTAACTAATTAACACGTCATTAATCACCATTTCAATAGTTGCATGATCCCGTATGCGGTCGACCTGATACGGCCGTCCGTCCGCCAACCAGCCATCAAAGAGCAATTGTGATAAATCGTAGACGCAGATAACCGAAATGTTACGAGGTAATAGGCATTTAACGCGCAATTTTATTATATTTTATTTTACAGATTATGTTGTTAACACACTATATAAATACAATAGTTTATAGCACAGGCTTAAAAAAACAACAAGTAATGGCTAAGAAGCTGGTTTTTATTGCTAGGACTTTCAGAAAATTACACTAAAAACTTTATTATTTATTGTTAACACTTTTGAATGAAAATATTGTTTGTATATTAACAAGGGATCTCACTGGACGCTGAGAACTAAAGAAGCATGTGCCCCAACTAGGCTAATGACCAAAAAGTGTTTGCAGATTTTGTCACAGTAAGGAAGAAACGCCGCAGCACTTAATTTGTGGCTGTAGCCCACTCATATATAAACGATATATCTCGTTTGGAAAACACACTCTGTATCATGAGAAGATAAAAAAACATTGCTATAAACATACATCTTAAAATTTCTATCATTGATAGGAATTAACAGAGAACTTTAAAAGAAGAGCTAGCACAGAAGATCACAGAAATGTTACAATGTCACATTATACAACTTAGAATGGCAAACAAGCTGACGGCCCACCTGATGGAAAGTGGTAACCGTCGCCTACAAATCGATACAAATCAGGGAAAATCTTTATGTAATCATCCCTTCAAATATGGATATACACTAGGGTTGCCAACTGCCCTGTTTTCCCAGGAGATAGAATGAGCTCCCTGTCGAGGTTTTTTCAAATGACTACAGCATGGGGTTCTTCAAAAAAGGGATAAAAAGGTTTCTTCAAAGCCGACAACGCGGGCGTAATTTTTTTTTTTTATACAACATAGAATGGCAAACAAGCTGACGGCGCACCTGATGGAAAATGGTAACCGTCGCCTATAGACATGAGCAGTACCATGGTCATAACATAGTATACTGTTGCGCCCATGATACCCCCCATGCGTTGCCATTCCTGAGGACTCAGGTGTTATTCCTCTGTACCCTGTAAATTCACGCCATATCCCACCCTTCAAACCGAAACACAGCCATGTAAACACAACTGCTTTACGGTTGAAACACGAATGGGACAGAGGTACCTAAGCAAGCGACTTTTGTACAAAGTCTCCCTCTGGGTTTTCTGCCCTAAAAAGCCTGTCTCTCAATAATAACAGCCTCGGCTTCGTCCGCTTGATCAGGATGAAAGAATCTGTATTTTTTTATAGCAAATACAAGGAATAAAGATATTAAATTACATAAAATTCAAAAATTCAAAATTCAAAATTCAAAAATCATTTATTCATGTAGGACATTTTAGCCGCTTATGAACGTCAAATTTTTACATTATAATTTTATATTTTCCCTACCGTCCAGTTCGGTATATAGATCCAATTGAGAAGAACTGGCAAGAAACTCAATTGAATTACTTTTTTTTTTTTTTAAAGCCATTATTATTACTTATGTGAGGGTATTAACATCTGATTGAGCTATAACCGATCATAAGTTTCCTCTTTTCAACCGAATTCAAAAGAGAGAATTTCTCGATTCAGATGTATTTTTTTTTTTGTTTGTTATCTCACTCGCTCGCTCACTCCGTCAGTTGTAAACCGATTGGGAAAATTATTTTATTATATTTGAAAGGATATGCTTACAGATTGATCTCACAGAAATTTTATCAAAATCTGTTAAGTAGTTTAGTTTAAAAATTAGAATAACTGATTTTGTTCAAATTAAAAACTTTTTTTTTTAAAACAATCTTAAATTACCATAAAAATATTACATTTATAATATTACTAGTTATTACATACAACTTTATTTGCGTGACCGAAATGTATTCATTTTTATTGAAATAAATTTTTATTCATTCATTCATTCATTCATTCATTACTGGGATAAAAAGTCTTTATTCTAAATATTTACATGTATATCAAGTTTCATTACTATTAATTGTACTGTTAAAGCACTAAACGATAACAAACAAACTTTCATATTTATAATATTAGGGAGCGTAGTTCGTATTTCGTTCAAAGGTTGGCGGAACGTAAGAGTAAGGCTTGAAATTCAATAAAATTGTACCGTGCATTGTAGTGCAACGTCACGTGATAAATATGTACGTACCTACGAATCGTATAAGTCGATCGACTCAAGTATGTACAAATCGATCGATTTAACTCGACACCTAGCTGGAATGCACCCCTCTTGTACACCGTACAGGAAAAAGTTCTTCGAAAAGAAAGGAATTCTCCATTTTTTTTTTGCGAAAATGTTATACCATTACTTTGCTAATTCGGATCCGATTTCACAAATCTTTTTGCAATCTATAGGGTTTACTCCCGTGTTAGTACCGTTTTAATTTTGTGACGATAGCGTTTCTCTTTGGGGAGCAAAAAATCTTTTTGTTCCAATAAAATTTATTTAAACGATTCCGCTATCGTACGTCGACATTTGTGTCAGCAGAGAAGATTCTTTTTTTTTTTTAGTGGTATTATATTCGTAATTGCCATGTGGTCCCGGCATAGAATAGGTCACCCCTTCCTTTGCCGTGGGTGTCGTTAGAGGCGACTAAGTGAGAGCGGGGGATGTACAGCAGTGTCCCTCTTAAAACATCTCCAAAGATTTACTGCGATTGACAATCCGCCTACCAAGCGTGGCGACTATTGGTAAAACCCCCAAAAGGGAACCTTATGTTTAGCTATAGACAGTTAAAGGCTGACACATAACCATTTATGTAGAATTCAAAATGTGAGTAAAGCACCTTTTGAATTCGGGAAGACTTGACTGACTAATCGAGCATCCCCGAACATAACTAAATTTACTTTCAGTAGTATGTTATTTATTCTTAAACCCTGATGATGTAGTCGTAAGACGAGGATGATGACGATGATGATAAAAAAAAACCAATCACAAGAAATCTAGCTTTAGTGAAAATATGAAAAAATTACAGCCAGCCATACCTTCAGTTCGGCTCGAACCGTCAACACACCCATAAAACTGCCCCCGGAAAATAGTCCGCGCTATCTATACGAGTACTATAAATTGTAATCGTGCCTACCCATCGATTTATGTAAGACTAATAATAGCTATCATTTGGTGGGATGAACTGTTAAATTGTCCCTTACATGTAAGGCCTCTGTTACACTGGGTATATCGAGCGAAATACATAGATGGTGTTGCTGAAGTCCTGAATGTGATAGTGAGTATGTTTCTTTATTGATTCTTTATTGCACAATAAAATTTTGTACAAGTGACGACCCTAATGTCGTATGTCATTTCTTAACAGCTAAGCATTAGAACAGAAAGCGTATGAAGAGCAGAGGTGGTGAAAAATGTGACATTTTTTTATATATAACTTAAAATGACAAATAAGCTGACGGCTCACCTGACGGAAAGTTGTAACCGTCGCCTATAGACATGAGCAGTACCATGGACATAACAGAGTAACTATTTCGCCCATGAATCGTCTTCGCCCGTTGCCATTCCTGAGGACTCAGATGTTATTTCTCTGTATCCTGTATAGTCACTGCCATATCGTACCCTTCAAACCGAAACACAGCCATGCAAACACAACTGCTTCACGGTTGAAACACGAATGTGACAGAGGTATCCAAGCAAACGTCTTTTGTACAATGTCTCCCTCTGGTAAAATTATTATATAATTATTGTAACATACTAAAATACATAAGAAATACACATATAATACATAAGCATACATACAATATAGTATATCCATGTATATATTTAAACAACGATAAGCATTATGGGATTAACTATTGAGTAATTTGTAGAAAAAGCTGGTTTTGTTGACTCGATAAATATTCGAACAATAAGCCTTCCCCATAAGGGAGATTTTGTTAGTTCCCGCGCTTATCAGGCGCGTTGTCAACCGCAATTAGGCTTTTAGAAATATTTTAAGAGGTATGCTCCTGATCATCCCTCTTCCATGTTTCCTTAGTCGCCTCTTACGACACCCACAGGAAAGGAAGTAGTGGCATATTCTGTACCAATACCACACAGCAAACCGTCACTCATACTTTTTTTCGAACTGTAATTTCTGTTGACCGCAAATGGTCTTGACAACTTCACCGGACGCGTGTGCAGGGGTGAGTGCAGGCGGCACTCCAAGCTCTTGGTAATGTTTTAAAAGTGACGCTGCGGCCCTAGATGGAGTGGCCCGTTCTATACCGGGGCCACATGGTAGTATATCGTATATTAGTAAATAATAATATTAATAAAATCTTTTTTATTCAAGTAAATTTATTTATAAGCATTTTTGAATTGTCATTTTTTTAACAACCTCCCAGTTGCGCATGCAATTTCAGCTGAGAAAAAAAGGTAAAGAAATATGCCTGTTGGTTTACATTTGAGATTTTTAGAACTACTCACTTATTTACTTCATTTTTAAATAAATGCCCCTGAAGACAAAGTTTCGAAACCACCAACGTGTACCTCTCTAAGTAAAAACGTTTTAATAAAGAAAATGGAA
Source organism: Galleria mellonella (assembly GCF_026898425.1). Classification (NCBI taxonomy): domain Eukaryota; kingdom Metazoa; phylum Arthropoda; class Insecta; order Lepidoptera; family Pyralidae; genus Galleria; species Galleria mellonella. The sequence goes on along the minus strand of NW_026441987.1, from coordinate 2,478,720 downwards.
CATAATACAAAATATACTTTCAAAAGCATTATATTCGCGATATTATTATTCCATTCAGTATTGCCAACATAATTGCTTGACATAGTTATAAAAACTACAAACGAATCGAGAGCCTACTTACTCATTTTTGGAGACATTTAAAAATAGAACGACGAGTCTACAAATCAAAGCACCCACTCTCGTGTAACACGCCTTAGACGCAGAGAGAGAGAAAAAAGACAACGATTACACCGGCTCTCCAGGCGATAAAACGTTTGTCCTATGTTTTATTGGTCGATAATAAGTACTTGAGAGGCTATTTGTGAGGCGGGTCTTATAGTAACGATGAAATGTTGGCCAGTAGACTTGTTTCATTATGTTGATAATTCCCCTTGTAAAATTCTATTTGTTATGTTGGTCATGGATTGAAACACAGAATTAATTGAAATATCTTTTTCTTTAAGTTTATAATTGTTTATGTTTTTGTTGTAACTGGTATTGTTACGCGCGAAATATTTTTTTTTTGTTTTCTTTTTTTTTGCGACATTATCCGCTTCGTGATTGTCAACAATCTTTCCTCCATCTTCATTCCGTATAGTACATGGATACGAAATTTTACAAAAATTTGTTGATAAGACACTAAAACGTAATAAGCAAACTCACGTTCACATTTTACTAATATTATAAAATAGAAACTATTTTATTTAAGAAAAAATAATATAAGCAATAAGACACTTTATTTTTAAATATAAGATTTATTTGCCAGAAAAACTGTTTTCACAGATATTGATTTATTGTGAAGTACAAATGTTCGCCTTATAATATAAAACATGTAAATTCATTATTGGCTAGGTACGAGTTATTACTACTTAACATTACATCAATTATTCATTCGATTAATAATAATAAAATCATAATAGTAATTAAAAAATCAATTACAATAAATTAGATTCGATTCAATGTCAGTACTAGAGAAAGTCGTCGCCTTTTTTTTTTTTTTTTAATTAAATATTCTCCCACTGCCATGTATGTACATTAGAGACCTATGTGTATTCGTAAGGGAACATGCTGACTATTTCAAAAGAGTATCAGACTCGAGAACGCGTATAACCAGACCAAATGATAAATTATTTGTACCAAAGTGTAGGTTAGATTTACATAAAAGAAATGCACACTGCATGGCTATTAAAGTATACAACCATCTACCAAATTACATTAAAGAAATAACAACTCACACTGTATTTAAATGTAAACTTAAGGATTGGCTGTTATTTAATAGTTTTTATAATATTAATGAATATTTTACTAAAAAAAAAATGTACTTGACAACCTATACTAAAGATGTAATTGGCACTTTAGCTGTTAAGTTTTATTTTCTCTTTATTGTAATAAATTATGTATGTATTTGATTTATAATGAAAAGAAATATAGTGTACAATGAATATTTTTTTGACATTGTTAATAATTTGCACGCCGACATAGAGGCAGAATGTATATGTGAAATATAAATCTCTTTCATTGAAAACTACCTACGTTCTAGCAAAATAAATTCATTTAATTTCATTTTATTACTATTTAACAATAAAGTACAAATTATGTCATTCTGTAAATAAGCGTGTATATAATATAAAGAGGTGTAAATACTCACATTTTTTTTAATGGATGATAATGGAATGGTAACCCCACCCGCGCTGTCGGTATAGACCGGCGGGGCACCAGTAAAGTATGACAGGTGAGGATGAAGCAGGTCAGTTAGCCCATCGTTACGAATTCAACAAGGAACCACGTGGAGGTCGACCTAATAAGACATATTGCTAGCAATGGGGCTGTCAAACTCCTTTGCTAACAATCCCTTTCCCCCCAAAAATACTCACATTTGGAGGGGTCTCGTTATTTCCTACCATTTGCTGTAGAGATCATGAGCCCGTGAGGCCCAGATGCTAAGCATTTTTATCAACAGATCGCAACGCGCCTTATCGAGGCTATTCGGTGGCCCAAAAGCTGGTAGCTACTTTGCGCAAAAGACAAGTTTGGCGATCCAAAGAGGTAATGCTACCAGTGTTTTGGGTACGCAGCCTCGATGTGGTGCGTTGGGAGACTATTTATAATTTGTTGTTAATGTTGTTATTTAAAATATTGTACAAGTTTAAATTATTATATAATACTAAATTTATAACATGCAATATAATTTTAGTGTATATTCTGAAAAATATTTTTCAGCCACAGTTTTGTTCAAATATGTATATAGCAATATGTTTAATAATTATATACTATAATTATATATTATAATTATATATTATATTTGTCCACTGCTGGACATAAGATTTCCCCATAAGTGGAGTTTTGCCAGTAGTTGCCACGCTTGGCAGGCGGGTTGACAACCGCAATTAGGCTTTTAAAGATCTTTTAATAGGGATGCTTCTGCTCATCCCTCGCCCTCCTTTAGTCACCTCTTATGACACCTACGGGAAAAGAAGGGATGGCCCATTCTATGCCGGGGCTCACATGGCGACACACACACACACACACACACACACACACACACACACACACACACACACACGCACACATGCGCGCACGCACGCACGCACGCACGCACACACATTTATTGTGTGTATACATTTTCATTCATTCATATACTGAAAATCAATTAAACCTACAATTAAATATTTGTCATTTTAAGTGGTTTAAAAAATAACTAATTCAAAATTAGAAGCTCATCTCTGTACGAATTTAGCATAACCGGGTTGCTAATGAAAAGCAGAGGTGAGACGGCTGAAACTCAGTGCAAGGGTCACGTCGTATTTTCATTAGAATATTACAAGATGTAGGTTACATTTTAAAGCTGTGAATCTGCTGTTTTGTTAATAACACATGTCGTGTTCACCTTCTGTGATGATTATTATTGTCCAAACATTATAAACAAGCATCTACTCGTGACTTTGCCTGCGTGACTATGACATGTTCATTAATCCGACAAGAATTAACCATGATGGTTTCCAGGGTAACCGCGTGGAAGTCGACCTGATAGGGTATATTGCTAGCAATGGGACTATTTGATCTCATTACTAACAATCCCTTTCCCCCATTGTGATTGGTTAAGCCATTAAGACAATATATGGTAACAAACACTTTCACATTTATAATATTAGCAAGGATTTATCTTCAGGCTTAATGGACTTCAAAGTGGTTAGTTCTGAGAAATACAAGATATTTGCCTCTCAAATGTGACAGACCATGTACAGCTCGAGGCGTGAATCAGGAGTGATTGACATATATGCATGGAACACGATTACACGATATGGGAAGAACATCCGAAACCAATATATTTTTCTAATCCTATTATGAGCTGAGAACATTACAATACATCATTGCTTATTATGACTAACTCATCTGTCATGCTCAGGAACGGTTGCCATTTATGGGGACTAGTCCACGCATGTATTGGGGGGAAGAATTTATAAGTAATGGGGTTTATTTGATCCATTGCTAGCAACACACCAAATCATTGTTTTGGGTTCTATTGCGTTCATAGAGCCCCCCTATTATAGTTTTTCTTATATATCTTCTATATACAGACAGCGACCAATTACGATTTTATTATATACTAGCGACCCGCCTCGGCTTCGCACGGGTGCAATGCTGATACTAAATATACCTACCTACCACAGAATGTCCTTAAAAACAACGTTTACAACTTTTTTGTCATTAGACAATACAAACATAATAAAGTGCTATAGAGCGAAGCATGGCCTTCATCGCGGTACTTATAGGCACGTCCCGCCGGCCGAGCCGGTACCGCCGCACTGCTATGTCCCAGCATTTTAAAACTGTAATATCTTGGGAAATATTCTTTTAAATTACATGCTGTAAAGGGCCATATTGGCCATATATATATTATATTAAATTGACAATGTATTTAAGGTACTTAATTGGATAAAAATTAATGCTGTAATGCTTAAAATCACTTCATAAATAAACCATTTTTTCCCGTAAAATGTAAAGGATAAAAAATGATTATTGTGGATTATCCTTAAGAGATAGACATATACCATCGCGGACTTTTTTGTTGACCTTTTTTAAAGTGTACAATACTGTAATACATTATTTTTATTTATCTCATGGGGTTCAGCCAGTGTTTTGCAATTTAAACGCAAAAAAATATCATTATGATGTTTGATTTTATACTTTTCGGTGAGTGCATTGGTAAATCTGTAAAGCTCACCAAATAATTTAATATCAAATAATTTATACATTGTATAATTAGATTAACCCTGTTCGCCGCGCCGTAACTGTAAAATTACTTGCTTTGACTTCCACGAGACAGGCTTTGCCTAGTGTGGAGTCATAGCTATATTGTACCATAGGCTTATTTTGTTCAAGGAAATAAAGATATTTTTATTCACAAAGAAATTGTGTTTCACAAAAAAAAAACTGCAATTGTATTAAAAAACCAGTTATTTTGATTTAAAAACTAAATTACTGAACCGATTTTAATCAAGTTTCTATGGGACCAATCTGTAAGTATATCTTATCAGATAAAATTGAAGGAGTTAAGAAACTAAAAAAAAAACTATGAGTTATAAATATGAGGTAAGAAAAATAAAAAAATAAAATCAATTTTTACAAACGAGATTCTCAATCTCCTTTTTTTATGCATACTTAGAATGGCAAATAAGCTGACGGCCAACCTTTTGGAAAGTAGTAACTAACCGCCGCCTGTAGACATGAGCAGTACTATGGACATAACAGAGTATACTGTTTCGCCCATGATACCCCCCATGCGTTGCCATTCCTAAGGACTCAGGTGTTATGCTCCTGCACCCTGTAAATTCACAGTCATATTCCACCTTTCAAACCAAAACATAGCCATGCAAACACAACTGCTTCACAGTAGAAACACGAATGGGACAGAGGTGCCCAAGCAAACAACTTTTGTACAGTCTCTCTCTGGTAAGTCTGGTTTCCGTCTTTTTCAATATGAGTAAAAATAAATTCATGAAAAAAAAACATAATTTAACTTTAAGATTACTTTATTTAGTAAAGATTCGTGCTTGGCCACGTCATGTCTTCAGACGACATGCAAGAAACTGTAAATTAATGTAAAACTTCACACATTTACAGTACATACCTAGTAGCACTTGAACGCTGTCTCGCATTAGAGACTGCAACGTTACTATGTATATTGTTACACTTTATTAAATTTCAACTAGTATTGCAACTTGCAATGAATATTAATTACATTTTACAAGCTGTTAACTTGCAATGCATGTTAGTTAGTTAGTTTGTTTAGGTCAAATCTTGTAAACTGACTGACAACTTTTAGCCATTCGATTGTTCTAAAATTATGCACACATCTTTAGTTCGGGTGACAATATTGTTTCTAAGACATTTATTTAAAAAGTGAATTACAGAATATAATATATATATATATATATATATATATATATATATATATATATATATATATATATATATATATATATATATATATATATATATATATAATAAAGGTGTACAATTTGTCAGCAAGATGGCACCCCGCGGTGCGTGTACCTATCTGTTACTGTCCAGACAGGCAATGAACGATTCAATCGTTCATGATAAACGAATAAATGAAATGAGAAGTTACTGCGACCAAAAGTAAGTGTACTTTGGCCCGATTACACTACATGTTTCTAAGACATTTATTTAAATAATGAAATATAAAATAAAAAAAATATAAATAGGTACGTCAGCGACAAATATTAGGCACTACTCAATATTGTAATATTTTCAAAATGGCCGCCGTCACAAGATGGTGGATCGTGTTTTCTTTTCGGCCCCCTTAACCGCAGTTCGTTTAAACGAATAAGTGTGTTATCAAAAAGTGTAGTAATCAAAGTGACCGATATAACCCAAGAGATAAGTAAGCTAAAATAGCAAATGGGGTGGCCATAATTGGAAAAGTCGACGTCTAATAGGAAAGAAAAGTTGTGGAACTTTCGACATGTGTATATAATATTTATATTCGTTACCTCATAGCCCCAGAAGCCGCTTTGAAAATGTAACTTTAATAATAAGTAAGAAATTTATTTAAGTAACTTAAACTATACATTTATATATTCACATTATTGTACGTATGCATATCTCTATATGTATTTAAAAAACGAACAGAGTTTCGTACCTCCAGTCAAACTGTTTATAATTACTCTTTTCCATTTAAAGGTTGCCTGGAAGAGATCGCTCTTAACGATAAGGTCGCTTACAATTTTCTTAATGTAATATTTCCTTGTTAATAGGGAGTTTACTATTGTAATCTTATGGAACAAATAATCAAATCTATCCTCTTTATATAATAATAATAATAATACTTTATTATGCAGACTACAATGCGGTCCAAATTTGTTAGTAACAATTTTCTTACAAACTATGTTATTAAAAAAAAAAAAAAAGAAAAACAAATTGATTTAATTAAGCATTTCACCCAGATGTGACCCGGCCGACTAGATCAGCATCTGAATGAAATGCCCAATTATAGGCGAGTTATATTTCTCGCCTATTATTTTTAGAATGCTGTTGGTGCTTGTCCTAACCCTGTTTAGCAATGATGCAGTCCTCTTTCTCCTTACAGCGTAGTAGTCATCTACGCGAGATTGAGCAAACATGCTAGAAGCGCTACAAAAGCGAGGTAGCCCCAACAGCACTCTAAAACTATTATTGTACTGGATTCGTAGGGCACTGAGTGAGGCCTGTGTGCAGTTAACCCACAGACTGCTCGTGTAGAATGTTTGGCAGTATGCTTTGAAGAGTGTGATTTTTACTTCTTCACTACAACGGGCAAACCTGCGAGCCAACATGTTACATCTAACAGCCAATGCCCTACGCTCCCTTTCGACATCAGTTTGATCTTTAAGGTCATCAGTAACATAGTGCCCTAGGTATTTAAATTTATGCACTCTTTTTATATTTGCTCCGTGTAATTGGATATCGGGCACGTGCGTGGGACATTTACCATTGGCCTTAAATATCAAATACTCTGTCTTGTTTACATTGTATTTTAGCCCATGACTCGCTGAGTACGTCTCACACATATACATAAGCTGTCTTAGGGCTCTAATCGTTGGAGTCAGCAGCACCATGTCATCAGCATAGCTAATGTTGTTGACACAGACATTATCTACGTGACATCCAACACGGCTACTGCTGAGTCCAACAATCAGATCATTTATGTACAAATTGAAGAGCTTGGGCGAGGTTAAACCACCTTGCCTCACTCCGCATTCCAGCTTATACTCCTCGGAAAGCGCATTTCCCCACCGAACGTTGTTTACCTGATTGGTATACCAATACTTCAATATATTAATAAGTCTACTACATACGTTATTGTCTTTAAGCTTTTCCCAGAGGATATCATAAGATACAAGATCAAAGGCCTTGGAAAGATCCAGAAAACATGCAAATACCGGCGTTTGTCTGCTTGTATAGTACTGCACAGTATGCTTAAGACTCAGAACTGCCAATTCGGTAGATAGCCCAGGACGGAAACCGAACTGAGCATCATGTAAATGTAGATGTTTGTTCAAATATGAGTCAAGCAAACTATCCAACACCTTAGATACAACAGTTGCCAGTGAAATAGGTCTATAATTGTTACAGTCAGAGATATCACCAGTTTTATTTTTTAAAATTGGCACAACCACCGTTTTAATTAATTTGATGGGTAAATACGCATGACTTAAGTAAAAGGAAAAGAACATTGATAAAACTCGCGGAAGATGCACTCCGGCATACTTGAGATGTTCTATGCTGAGTCCATCATATCCGGGAGACCTACCCCGCTTCATCATTCGAATGGCATTTGCCACTTCAGCGCTAGAAAAACGAAGCAGATCCTCACTTCCATCGCATTCAGCGTATATTGTTGATTGCGCTGGTCCCAATGGCGAAACAACTGTAAATTGTTTTTTAAACATATTTGCTATCATCTCAGGTGTGCTACAGTCCGCGACACGAGCAGGCAGACCAGGCCTTATATTGATGTTATTTGTTGATTTCCAGAATTTATTAAATTTTTTAGATCTGTGATGTGAAGCCACGATATCCATTTTAATCTGCTCTTGATGATTTTGACAACATCGTAATTTACTTTTATAAATTTTCCTGCTTAAACACATTTCTTTATATACAGGCCCGCACTGTGGTTTATTATAAAAGATCCATTTTTGATATTTAAGATTGGCCTCCCTGTATGCATCGCGGACATGTCTGTTCCACCCGATTACATTCTTTTTTACACATTTACCGTACACACAACTAGTTTGTAAAGCGGCGTCTGTTAGCACTTTAATAATATCTGAATACATTTTGTCTAAATAGCTTTTGTGCTCCGGTAACTTACAACTTTTATCGGCACATAATTCAAAAACTTCCGGAAAATGCATTAATTTAAATTTACTGTTACATAGATCATGGTATCTATTAGTTTGATCATTATTTCTTTCACCCCATTTAATCTTACAACTATTATACTGTGTCGTCAGTGACACTTTTTGTCTGACAACACTAAGATCACAATTCAAAATTAATGGCAAATGATCCGACCAATAAATATCCCGACCCACATTTACATCTGTAACCGTACTCCAGGCCGCCTGTGTAATAATACAGTGGTCCAACCATCGTGTACAGCCATGAGCGTCACTTATAAATGTATAACTTTGTGAGTCTAGTCCTAATAATTCAATGTCAGCACATGTCCAGTTTTGATCACTACAAAAATTAGATAACTCATTAGCAAATAATTCACCGGGATGTGCGTTAAAGTCCCCCAGTATATAAACAGCTTCAACATCCGTACTCTGAATAATCGAATTTATTTCACTTAAACACTGGGCGAACTCAGGTAAATTGTCAGTTGCGTCGGTAGGCATATATACGCTGAATACAAGTATAGATCGATCAGTGATCGAGGCCCTAATCGCCGCAAGTCTCACACTCTCACATTGAATAATAGACACTTCGTGAAACACGTTCTTACGCCATAACAGAGCTACGCCGCCGTATGGCCTTCCACGAAGTATTCCCGCGGATGTATCCACAGCCGACTTACCTGTATATTCAAATTCGTCGTGAACCTGTCCTAGGTAGGGAATATCATGTGGAAGCAACCAAGTCTCTTGAAGTGCCACCAGGTCAGTAGTCTGACACAAGCGTCTAACGTCTTCAATAGAACGCTTAATTGACTTACAATTATAAGTTACAAATTGCGTTATATCTTTTTTCTTATTCATTTTTATTATTATTATTTTCACCTTTACCAACTGGATGTTTTAGGTAGACATAACGTCTGAAAGATATACCATCCGGCCAAATTTCATCATTCAAAAACTGCTGTATTTTATTTTTAGAAACAAACAATTTATAACAATTGTAAGATCTTTCTTTTTTCGTGTTTATTTTATGTAAAGTAACTATATCACCTGTCTTCTTTTTTATGTACTCACTTATGTCCTCTTCCTTCGTATCTTTTGATACGTTAGATATAAAAAGTGGTACTTTAATTTCAGCTGCCTTAAACCTTCCGTTCGCATCCGTAGACGCCTTTCCCAATTGTGTCCTATAAATCTGTATTTCTTAACCTTTTTCTTAGTAACATACGTCCAATCGTTTTTTGTTACTATTGGTTCTCCTTCTTTCGTATTAGTTGGGCTTAGTACCTCTGCCATAGTACGTGATCGATCTCGATTCCTTCTCACTCCAGTGACTTTTACATTCATGGTAGGTCGCGCTCGAAACTGGTTTTTCGATTGATACCGTCATGCGCTGTTGATTCTCATAATCCAAAGTTTGTGTTGTACCCTCCATCACACTTTTAGTATTTTTTTGCGGTGATAAGATTTTGTTGTCACAAATTTTTTCATCTGTATTAGATACAGGAATATTTTGCAATCCCATAGGCCCACTATCACATGTAAAACTGTTTCCAAATTGCGCTCCTCGCTTTTTGTTTATATATTGAAAATCATTTATGACAGACGCATGCATTAAATTTTCCATACCCATCTTCAACTGATTATAGTCATCGACAGTGACATAGTTTTCATGAACGTGTTTAAGATCAGTTTTCAGCATTACAATATCTTTTAAAAGACCCGTAACATCTACATGGTCGAATGTGACCGGCGGGAGTTTATGCAAATCTTTGGCAACAAAAATAGGCATATCCTCGGTGTTCGTACTTTTTATTAGATCTATAATATCGTCCAGTTCTCGCACATTCTTCCCCTGCTTGCGACGTATCTTGCGTTTTGCAGTCGGTATTGAGTCGAACAGCATACTTTTTGCGGTCGATATGTCCTCCGGTGAGAAAGCACTATTACATATTAAATGTATACTTTTTTCGTCCATAACATCCACTTTGTTTATAATGAACGCTAATACTTCATTTATAACTACATTACACGAATTACATTTAATCACATTAGAGGCCATTTTTAACAGCTCCTTAATGCACCGACCGTTTGTTAGCGCGGTCACTCACTGACTTTATAATATTAATAGAAATATAATGTCAAATTCAAATCCATTTAATGTCAGACTACAAGATCAATTTGGTAGTCATCGTCATCACATCAGCCTTTAACTGACCAATGCTAAGCATAAGCATCCCCCTTGGAGGGTTTTGGTAGTAATTGTCACACTTAGTAGACGGATTGGTAACCACAGTTTAAACTTTACAGATGTTTTAAGAGGGACGCTGCTGCTCGTCTCTCACTCTCTCTTAGTCGCCTCTTACGACACTCACGGGAAAGGAGGAGGTGGCATATTCTATGCCGGGACCACAGGGTTTTTTACAAATGATGGCATCAAAACCATTAATCCGTACCTGAATGAACATTTCTGAGTAAAGTAATAAAGTGAGGATTTTTATTTTTATTTATTCAACTTTTTACCTAAATTGTAGCTCACAGGGCTAGTTTTTATAATTTATGCCAATGTTCCGCAACATGGACACAAGATGACGCCACTCCTGACCCCAGGTCAGAACGCAATAAAGCGGGTCATAACTCATACGGAACGGTACCGGGAAAGACCCAGCCGAAAGTGACACTGGTCTGTGCAAATGGAATGAAAAAATATATTGCTCTTTTATAATAAGTACCTGGATGAACGAGCTTTGCTCAATTTTTTTTTGGTTTAGTGTTGCTTATCAACGCCATCTATTGTCAAATAGCTTTAGTGTAACTTCTTTTTATAGATTAGGGGTTCCCAAACTTATTTTGTCTACGCCAGTGTGTGTGACTTGGACGCGGGAACAAACATCGACCTTTACGGCAGTTATTGAAAATATTAACAATCTTCGATTATTTGGGGTGAGTTTAGGTTATTATTTATTATTTTTATTGTTTATGTATGCATATCTATATCGACCGAGGAAAAATAGACAACGATAAGCGAATTACGGGAGCCCTGAACCAGCACCTAAGTGTGAAACGAAGTGGGTGATGAAAGTCAATATTCCATCGAAATTCCTCTATGTAACAGTAGTCTTAGACATATAAGTTGTTGTTACGTTATATATATATATATATATATATATATATATATATATATATATATATATATATATATATATATATATATATATATATATATATATATATATATATATAATTAATAGAAATAAGTTGCAAGCAACAAGGGCTGGGCATGATGAAAATAAATAAGGATCAAATTTTTTTTTTATATTATTAGTTATAGACATTTATAATTCTCTTTCATCTAAGAAAACGTGTCTCAGATTAAATAAATTAATCCCGCCCTCGCCCTAATGATTTCCATTATATAATAAATTTGTCGATATTTTTTCTTTAAATCCTTAATTAATCGTATAAGAATATTTTTTATGCTATTAATTTTTTTTATGCAACTTAAAATGGCAAACAAGCTGACGGCCCACCTGATGGAATGTGGTAACCGTCGCCTATAGACATGAGCAGTACTGTGGAAATAACAGAGTATACTGTTTCGCCCATGATACTCCCCGTACATTATAAAGACTGCTATTAGATATATAAGTCACAAATCCCACCCCATATGGAGCACTGTTGACACCAGGTACCCCCTAATAAAGTAGTGACAATACAAAGTAAAAGCTAGAAAGAATTGAAAGCCAAAACAATATTTTTTTGTTTTTTTTTTTCTGTCTCCTGTCTGAATTTTATTCCAACATCACCCAAAAACTACTGCATCCAATTGGATGAGATTTTCACAGTTATATTCGTGATGGTGTAACGTAAAATCTGGTGTAAATTTCATCTTTAAAAGTCATCCTGAAATGGCCTAGTCTATTCATAGTCGTAGCTAGGAAGGGACATTGAGGTGCAATGCTCTACCTTAAAATGAAAGGTTCCAAGAAAATTAAACAGATTTGCTTTTTCGAAGTCACTTAATTATGACTTCTGTCCTACCAAAAAGTTCTTTTGACCTACCTTAAACTTGGGTTTTTTTTTTAATGGGCGATAATGGTATGGTAACCCCGTCTGCGCTATTGGTATACACTGGCGGGGTACCAGTGAGGGATGACAGATGAAGATGAAAGTAGGTCAGTTAGCCCATCCTGACGAATTAAACTAGAATTAGTCACGATGGTTTCCAGGTGGAACCACGTGGAGGTCGACCTGACAGGGTATATTGCTAGTAATGGGGCTATTTGACTCCATTACTAACAATCCCTTTCCCCCCTAACCTTAAACTTGGGTCTAGCTACGGCCCTGAGTCTATTTCATTGAATAGTAGCCGATTTCTTTTTGTGGAGTACTATTTAATTATTGAGTCCTTCCATTACGAGTCAAAAATAAAATGTTTCTACTTTATAATATTATTTTAGATACAAATGTTTAAATGTAATAACATAATTATAATTACTCCTCTCCATCCAAAGGTTGCCTGGAAGAGACCGCTCTTAGCGATAAGGTCGCCCATTGTTTTCTCATTGTGATTATTTCTTGTAATTATTTTTATTTATAATAAGTTTACTATTGTAATCTTTTGGAGGTAACAATAAAGAGTATCTATCTAAGGTACCTGAACAGATTCTTTACGGATATTTATTAGGAAAATATACATTCACCTAATATCTATATATTTCAGTTACAATATCTATACATCTACTAGTCCTGTAACTAACATATTAAGAGTTTGTTATAAAAAAAAATAATATTGAACTTTAACGTAATAGAAAATAGTATTGTTTTATTTTACCTGTATTCAAAAATGCACCACCTACGTATTTCAGTTTGAGTCATAGATTATTTTATTTGCTCTTCTTATACAGTTAATTGTTTGTTATAATAATATTTATGTATGTATTTATTATATCGTCACCTCTATGGCAAATTTACGAATGCGCAGTTTTTTCAAATTTGACATTTCTTTAAAAATCTATATTTTGCGTCATATTACTTATTATGGCTTATTTTCAAATTTCTATCTTTAACGGTTAAAGAAATCAAGAAGCTCGAATCTATTAATATATTTTTATGATATACCCAAAGTAAACTTACTTAGCATATTTTTATAGTATTTTCTATAATAAACACTTTAATTTTAAAATTTCAATAATTATTTTATCAAGCTTAATTTAGTTATTTTACATGAATGATTGCTATAACGTTGTTATTTAAACTGAAGTTTTCTCCAATACACGTCATTTATACCTTGGTATATTTACGAAAGTGGCACTTTCGTTAATATACCTTGGTATATTTACGAAAGTGGCACTTTCGTTAGTTTGCCAGATATTAATATAAATTATTTTCTTTGGCAACTTACGAAACTGCCACTTTCGTAGATTTGCTGTTGTATAATTCAATACTTAGGAACTCTATGTATGAAGGTACAAAGTAACGAATATGCATTTATTTCTGATACTTGTAATATAATAATAATTAATTAAGCGCATTCAATAAAAAAACCGGATTTTAAAACTAAAATGTAAGCATGATCTTTTACAGTAGTCTTCTGCCAAAAGTTATTTGCATTCTAATGTTTTAAAACGTTCCCCTGTAAAATGTATCTTTTTCAGTTTCGTAAGTTTACCATAAAGGTGACGATATATATATATATATATATATATATATATATATATATATATATATATATATATATATATATATATATATATATATATATATATATATATATATATATATATATATATATATATATATATATATATATATACATATATATGTTTATTTGACATATTGTGTGTATGTTCATTTAAGTGTAATTATATGAATATATTAATTATTACTTTTTATATTTCCTTAATTTAATAATGCACCGCCTACTTATTTCTCGGTTCGCCCAATGGTTGACTGGTAGAGAACACCGTCCGGTGTTAAATCCGCCTTATGTACATACAATTTTATCGTGCATTAAAATTTAAATAAATGAATAATAAAAATAGTTTCGTTACAGCTACATTTGGACGCTTTTATTCACATTTAATACAGACTACAGTTCCAGACACACCATCACGTAGGTATTCGAATAAAGTGAATTGTTTCTGCGATTAAATCGTTACTAGGAATTCTCAGAGAATCGAATTACCAGCGATTGTGTGAGGATCGAAGGGGAAAGGTAGTAAAGGGCACGCGGCTCTTAACGCTTGCTTGCAACTCACTAATTTATCACTTCAAAATATACGTAAACATAATTTTTAATATTGTGTCCTAAAAAAAACAAGTCAATTTTATTGGAACAATTGTGACAAAATCAGTTATTTTGATGTAACAAACTAAACTACTGTACCGATTTCATTAAAATTTCTATGGGACCAATATGTATGTATGTCCTTACAAATATTCTAAATCCATTTAAAATCGACAGAGTTATGAGGTAACAAATGTAAAACAAATACAACCGGACCGTGAACCTCTGTCTTTTTGAAGTCGATTGAAAACGTTAATTAATATATTTGCTTATTCGACCAATTAATTATAGATAAAAATATATGACTTCATCCTAACAGTAGAATGAGATGTTTTAAAATGGACGCTGCTGCCCATTCATCGCCTTCCTTTAGTCGCCTCTAACGCCTATTAAATGTAATGTAATTTGTACATGGCCAACAATTAATTTGCATGCTTTAGACTATAAGGCGAACATCTGTACTTCACAATAAATCAATATCCGTAAAAACAATTTTTCTAGCAAATAAATCAATCTATCTGTCTATCAATCTACGACACACACGGAAAAGGAATGGGTTGTCTATTCTTTGCCGGGACCATAAGCGACATAATATGGTGGAAGAATGGATCCTCAACTTTCAACAGTCGATGCCGATCTAATCGGACGTAAATAAACAACAAGGTGAGTTATCTTTCTTTTTTCTTAATTCTATTATCACATAATTCTATTAATTGCAGTTAGTATTCTGTTTTGCTCCACATATCGCCACGATAATCCTTCCATTTAACGAAGAAACATTAGATGTTTGCTACTTAATCACTAAATACTAAATACTTGAACAGCTAAACGTATTTAAATGTAATTTGCTACGTAAAAGATTAAAAAAAAAGGGAAATTAAATCTATGAAGATTATTTGCTTTAATGTTTAACTATTTTAATTATTATTTTCAAAGTAAGGTACGTTTTTATGAGAGAACTACAAAATTTTACAATTTATTTAATTTTTTCTATCGCTTATAGCTGGACAAGAGTATTGGTCGAATTACTAATTGAATTAGAATACTAATTGATTTTCAGAACACTAAAAACCACTCATATAAAATACTCCAGATCCTTAATAAATGTACGTTATACATATTAAAATTAAAATAAATAAGACATGTATGTATTTCTATGTATATGTATTTATATATTTACATATGGATGTATTTAAGTATGTATTAGTAACTTGAAATATATATTTATGTATTCCCATTATTGTACGTATACGTATCTCCATATGTATTTAAAAAATTAACAGAATTTCGTGCCTCCAGTCAAACTGTTTATAATTACTCCTCTCCATCCAAAGGTTGCCTGGGAGAGGTCGCTCTTAGCGATAAGACCGCCTATTGTTTTCTTAGTGTAATATTTTGTTGTAATTGTTTATATTTATAATAAGTTTGCTATTGTAATCTTATGGAGGAAACAATAAAGAGTCTATCTATCTGTCTATTCAAAATGAATGTCAAATAAAAATAGATTTAAATCAGACCAATAAATTTAATTAGGCACATATCCAATATTGTCAAGAAAGATAAATAATTATATTTTATATGTTATACCAATAAGAAATTTAATTTTTTTATATCAATGTATCTTATGGAAACAATAAAGAGTATCTATCTATCTATCTATGTATAAGTGAAGTGAGTTCGAGATCTCATAGTGGATGCGTTAAAAGCGACAATGCGTTACGAACCGTAAACCTACAGGGTGTCTTGATTCGATATCCTTTTATTGTTTTCTGATGTCACACGTTTTGCACCGTGATAGGTTGACGAGAATGTTACTGTTTCTATTTGTAACCGACTTGGAAATGGAATAAATTGGGAATTCCCTCCCTTTCACTTTCAGATTTTCAGAACAATATAAATAAACATACTAATGAATATAAATTATTTGTATTGTTAGTTGAGAAGTAAAAAGGGATTTGAAATATGTTTATTTTGTCTTATAATTTTTGCACCTTTTTAATGCGTAAACACTCATTTTATTTATTAAATAACACGTTAAGATACATTTTATGGGTAAATATATAGAATACTGATAAAAAAAACGAGTCAGCTAATTTGACAATTAGCTGATAAAAAGTTAACCCGTTTTTCGTGGCTCGATGCTCTATCTATATAATGTAAGCTTGAATCATATTGCTGCTGCTTCACTTCAGAGATACATATGCCAGTCAAACAATGTCTAATACATGGCAAAAGTAAATAATATTATATTATTACTTGGACAAAACTAAACAAAAGCTAACAGAAATTAACTAACAACGCGTTTATCTTGCTCTTTCTACGTATTCATTTTATTCGCAGTACTGAAAGATATTTTCCCTCGTTACACTTCTTTACTGAGTCTTAAACCGAAGGGATAAGGTATAAAATAACTTGGCAGCTTCAGTACTAAGACATAGAAGCCTTGATATATGAGTAAACATTCCACGGCGATGTATAGGAAGGAATGAACATGAATATAGTAATAAGTAAACATAATCGAGATAAATCCCCGTGTGTTTTCGTTAAGGAAACCTCTCACGGTACGAGTATCTGGACAGCGGGAGATATTTACTGTCCTACAGTCACTGGCTCTAATAATGGAATGGTATAGAACGGGCCACCTATTTCAGGCCCGTAGGGACCCGACTAAGGGAACTTGGAGGGGAAAGGGATTGTTAGCAATGTAGTTTGACAGCTCCATTGCTAGCAATATATCCTATTAGGTCGACCTCCACGTGGTTCCCCCTGGAAACCATCGTGAACAGTTCTCGTTGGATTCGTCACGACGGGCTAACTGACCTGCTTCATTCTCACCTATCATCCTTCACTGGTGCCCCGCCGGTGTACACCGATAGCGCGGTTGGTATATCACCTCTACCATTACATTATCACACTTGAAAACGAAACTAAGGGAACTTAAGGGATGGGCAGCAACGTCCCTTTCAAAACATCACCAAAGCCTAACTCAAGAATCTTTCTTCTCCATCGGTTGTCGATTCGAAACTATGTGACCAGCCCATTGCCACTTTAGCTTACTTATCCTTCTGGCTAGGTCGGTGACTTTGGTTCTTTTACGGATATCCTCATTTCAAATTCTGCCACGCAAAATAATGGGTGAAAGAAAAATACAATAGTTATCGGTCCATAAAACTAATTTATCGATTCAAAATACTACAAATAAATTTTAGTCTACCATACTGTCTCAACAGCTAAACGCGCCGTGTAAGTATGCGAGGCAAGGGGGGCTAGGGATTGTTAGTAATGGGGTCTAATTGCCCCTATGCTAGCAATACACCCTACCAGGCCGACCTCCACGCGGTTCCCCCTGAAAACTATCGTGGTTAATTCTAGTGCAGTTCGTCACGTCCTGCTAACTGACCTGCTTTCGTCGTCACCTATTATCTCTCACTGGTGCCCCGCCAGCGTATACTGTTAATGCAAGCGGGATGGCCAGTTCATTATTACCCATTAAAAAAAAGTATGCGAGGCTCTAGATACATACATACACATCAGTCACGCTTGTCTCAAGATATTTGTCGTTTTTCGACTCTTTTTGATTTCTTTGATGAAAATGTTCGCTTTTGCTGAAACACTTCGTTTTTCCCTTTCAAAAATACTAACGATTTCGAATTCACCCTGTATATGAAAACAATAATAATAAAAAAATTAAATTAACTTTATTATTAATAAATAATAACTTGCAGAGGAAATATAGACTTATAATTTTATATTGCAGTAGGAATATAACATTTTTTATGAGACCTAAAAGAATGAGGTTTACCGACTAATAGTTGACTTCCATAGTATAACAGGTTCAAATCCCATTGGAACGAATTGTCAAAAATGAATTACTAGTAAATTATATCCATTTAAATAACCAATAGTCCAAATAGTACAAAAATACCAGTTACATTCTTAATGCATTAATATAATAAACTCTCTAATCATGGTGAGCTTGTTTCCTGGTTTAAAAATTAGTGATGTGCCGAGGCATACTCACTCGAGAACCTAATAGGTACTAAATGTGGGGGGAGGGATTGTTAGTAATGGAGACTAAAGACCCTGTAGCGGAGAATAATCGAAACTAAAAATAATATAAACTAAAAATAATATAAACATTCTAATAATTCATTAATTCCGCTCCGCTTATAAACATTGCGGCAACACTGTAAGCGAAGTGCATGAAGATAGCGGCCGACTGCGGCCGCAACGTTTTGGCAGCGCGGCTAACTTTGCGGGTACTCTCCAATGCGCGTATTACGTATGCACTGTGTTTGCCTATATTTAAATTATTATTTGTATAATCTCACCTATATTGTATTGTCATTGTTTATGTGCTTGTGGGCTACGCAAATAAATCATTTTATTGTCTAAAAACTGCATTCGCTCCGTGTATGCGTAAGTTCATTTTTTACTGTATACCCACCATCAACAAACATTAGTGAACCTCGGATAAATACAGAGTTGGTGAGGGCCTAGGAGTCATCAAAGGGCCCTACACCACAGTGGTGACCCCGTGTATCATATTCAGCGAAATATTATTTTTTAAATTTTCAAATTCAACAGTTGTTGACGCAGGTACAAAGTCCAACTTATAAGAACCTGGCGCAAATCATAAGCGGTGAGCGATTAATAATATTTTTTTTTTAACATGTCTGAGCGTGATGAATTTTCGGATGTGCATGTTTGGTGGTAAACGACTGGACCAAATGGTTTTCAAAAAATCCATAGGTACTGATGGACCAGCCAAACTCTGCATATGACGTAAGAATTGCGATGGTTTACGATCGCCGAGTTCCTCATGTATGAGTAATTGCTTTACGCGTTTTTCTTGAGAGGCTGAAAGACGTTTGATGAGCTCAGATTTAAGTTTGTCATATTTATTAGTGGAGGGTGGATTGGTAATTATATCCTTCACCTCAGCAGCGTACTGGTGATCTAATTGTGCTACTAAATAACAAAATTTGGTCTCATCTGTCGTTATTTTTGAGAGTGTAAATTGACTTTCCACCTGGGCGAACCATAAACTTGGTTCCTCTGGCCAAAATGGTGGTATTCTTACACCCACTCTGGTACTTCTCGGGATGCGCAGTTCTTATAAAGAAGACCTTCAAACATCTCCTGCAGAACTGGTCTATGGTGAACCAATCCATTTGCCAGGTCAGTTTTTGTCTCCCAAAGATGACTACACAACATCCGATGTCACCGAGTACGCTAACCGTCTTTGTTCTCAAATGACCAAGTTAACACCACGACCGACTTCATGGCACACATCTACATCATCGCCATTTTACATACCACGAGATTTATCTACTTCATCTCACGTGTTCCTGCGGCAAGATCGAGTTCGTAGTTCCTTGGAAGCACCATATGTTGGCCCTTTTAAAGTTCTTAACAGGCAACCCAAGTACTTTACCTTAGACCTCCAAGGCAAGAAAACCAATGTCACTATAGACAGACTAAAGCCAGCTTACATAATGAAGGAACCTCAAATTAAAGAACTTCCACCTACGCAGTCATCACCTCTTCCTTCTGCGACCAAAACTTTCGTAGAAGAAAAGAGAACAAGAAGTGGCAGAAGAGTACAATTTCCTGATTTTTATCGACCGTAGTCACGGTCTGGTCGGGGGGAAGATGTAGCGGAGAATAATCGAAACTAAAAATAATATAAACTAAAAATAATATAAACATTCTAATAATTCATTAATTCCGCTCCGCTTATAAACATTGCGGCAACACTGTAAGCGAAGTGCATGAAGATAGCGGCCGACTGCGGCCGCAACGTTTTGGCAGCGCCGCTAACTTTGCGGGTACTCTCCAATGCGCGTATTACGTATGCACTGTGTTTGCCTATATTTAAATTATTATTTGTATAATCTCACCTATATTGTATTGTCATTGTTTATGTGCTTGTGGGCTACGCAAATAAATCATTTTATTGTCTAAAAACTGCATTCGCTCCGTGTATGCGTAAGTTCATTTTTTACTGTATACCCACCATCAACAAACATTAGTGAACCTCGGATAAATACAGAGTTGGTGAGGGCCTAGGAGTCATCAAAGGGCCCTACACCACAACCCTATTGCTAGCAATATACTCAACCAGGTCGATCTCCCCGTGGTCCACCCTGGAAACCATCGTGCTGAATTCCAAGTGTATTTATCACGATGGGCTAACTAACCTGATTTTTTCATTCTCATCTATCATCTATCACTGGTGCCCCGCCAGTGTACACCGTTAGCGCAGACGGGGTTACCATTCGATTATTATCCATTAAAAAAATTGGGTATAAGGTAATCGAATAATCAATATACAGCAGCCTTTCCCAAAGTGGGCGATAACGCCCCCTTGTGGGCGCTACAGGCCTACCCAGAAAAAAAATGAGGGCATTGTGTAGAGGCTCGTTTAGAATTAGAATAGAATAGAATAGAATAGAAATCATTTATTCAAATAAACTTACATTGAAGCACTTTTGAAAAGTCATTACATTTTTTTTTAATTTACCTCTCGTTCGGAAAGCTGTCTCATCACAAGAAGAACGAGCAAGAAACTTGCGTGTTGCTCTTTTAAATAATTTTATTATTACTTTACATTTTCAAGTTTAATTGTGTGAATACAAACCACCAATTAGCACTAATTCAATTAAATACTCAAAAAGAAAAAAAATATTGAATACATAACCAACTGGTTAAACAATTAATAAGAGGAAATCAGTCATAGTGATTAGAGCAGACCATCCCTACAAGCAGCACCCGTTCACGAGTATGACGGATGAGCCAGCCATCACTGCGCTCGACCATATTTTAGGGAGCCCAATGACCAGGCCCACCACGCCGCCACAAGTCTGGACATTTTAGTGAGCATGACTAATCAAAACACTAGACCACGTCAAAGCTTCTCACAATTGCCATCTGATAGTTATAGTATTCACATTTTACATAAGAATGCATGCGGCAATTAATACAAAAAACCGCTACGCTTTCATATTTCTAAAATTAATCAATTAAATCAAGAAAGAAATGAGAAAATAAAATTATAACGTTGTATGCTAATAAACTAATTATTTACTTGATATGTTGTCATCTATGAATTCGTCTATCCTGTAATAGGCTTTCTTACATAAAAATTGTTTAATATAAGATTTGAATTGCCTCTCTGTCAGATTTAATGCAGATTCCGGCAGTTTATTATAAAATCTTATGCTAATTACCATAGAATGAATTACTGATTTTGTGCAGACGGCATTTAAAAATAAGCTTATTTATATTGCGTAAGTTTCTACTTGTACAGTCTTTGAGTTTTTTAAAACTCTCTAAGTTCTTCCGTGTATACATAATATTTTCATAAATGTATTGTGAAGTAACTGTGAGGATATTTGAGTCTTTAAAGCACTGACGTAATGACTCTCTCGAACCCATACCATAAATAGAACGTATGGCTCTCTTTTGTAAAACAAATATAGTATTTATATCGGCTGCTTTACCCCACAGCAGTATGCCATAAGACATTATGCTATGGAAATAACTAAAATATACAAGTTTAGCCGTTGCCACGTTGTTAATTGTCAATTCTTCTAATTGCATATGCAGCAGAACTGAGTCTACTGGCCAATTTTGAAATATGGGGCCCCCATTGTAATTTCGAGTCCACTGTTATACCTAAAAAAACTGTATCATTAACAAAATTTACTATTTCATCATTAAGCAATAACTGTGTATTTATTAGTCTTACATTAAAAAAAAATTTTATACACTTTGTTTTGCTGGAATTTAATAATAGGTTATTACATGTAAACCAATTTAATATTGCAGACATAGCACAATTTACATCGTCTAATTGATTACTTTGACGTCCAATTTTAAACACTAACGAAGTATCATCCGCAAACAGCACTATATCTGCAATTTTCTCTTTAATTAATGTTTAATCTCCGATAATATAGCTCAACATTTAAATTTTAATTTAATTAAATTAATTGACTAATAATTTACAATAATTGATTAATTTAATTTGAATAATAGTGGTTTTTAAGTAGGTGAAAAAATGGGGTTGCTAAAAATAATTTATTCTCAAAGTGGGCAGTAGGCAAAATAAGTTTGGGAACCCCTGAATACAGTGATCAAATACATAACACTTCGTTAAGGTTTCGAGTAATTTTATTGTTAAATGTTTCATAAGCACATATTATATTTATATTGTTATATTATTAGGTTTCGAATACTTTATAATACTCGTATGTTTATTATACTTGTAATTTATTGTTACTATTTCAAATTTTTAGTAATATTTTCTTTAATTATTAAAAACCTTATCAAATCGCTGAATCATTTATTTTTTACATATATACTTTAGAGTTCAATTAAAAAAGTAATCGACTATGTTAAAGTATCCGAATATCCGTACAAGTAGATACTCGAGTACGAGAGATACTATTCGAGTCAAACCCGAGTCGGGATTCTTATTTTATCGAGTATCAAAAATATTCGAATAGCAAAAGTTGTTGACTCGTCACATCACTATAGAGAATATGGTTTCCCATTTTAGTTCTGCGGGCATTCTTCAAGGGGTACGCATTTCTTGGTCTTCGTATCCCTCACAGTAGGCGGGTCGCAGTAACAAGCAGAGAAGTCACAGATGAGGCCAGCACGCGTGTCTTTAACTGGCTTCGGCTCCTCGCAGGTGGGTTCTGGGGTTATGAAGTCGCAGCCGACTGCATACCCATGGGTGCCTTCCTCGCATTCTCTTACACCTGAAATGATACAGTATTGATTTTTTATTTTTTCTTATCATCATTTTTACAGGAAACAATCATTTTTAAAAGGAATTATTATATCAGCCTTAAACTGTCCACTGATGAGCACAAGCCTCTCCCTTAGCGGATTTTGCCAATAGTTGCTATGCTCGGCAGGTGGTTTAAAACAAGAAGGACGCTGCTGCCCATCCCTCAGTTGTCTCTTACGGCACCCACGGGAAAAGACCCCTTCCTTTTCTATACCGGGACTATATGGCAATTAATTTCCGTTAAGTTCCAACATAGAATGGGCCATCCCTTCCTTTTTTATACCATGAAATTGACAAACAGACATACACCCCATCTAATATCATATTAACCGTCCATAGATAATCTAACGGTCACGGTAGCCTATGGACACCTGCAACACTAGGGGTGTCACGTTCGCATTGCTGACCCTGAAGAAACTTTAACACACAACTTTTGAAGAACCAAATACTGTAGTCTCTAGAGAAAACCTCGGCGGGGAGCTCATTCCACAGCTTGAACGTTCGCGAAAAAAACTCTATTGAAACCTTTGTTTTTAAACCTAGAAGTGTTCCTTAATGTTACGTGACTTAAAGTCCGGTGTATGTTTTATCTTGATGCGCCATCTATAGTGATTTATTAAATTAATTTTCCTTCTCATAAAGATCGTCTGTACAAAATCCCAGGCTAAAGTTTGTACCAATAAAACACATATATACATAAACGTTATGTAAACGTAAACAAAGCTAATATCAATAAAATAGTATTGACATAATCAAGGTTGCGTATAAGTTAGTGTGCGAACAAGACTCCAGTTATCATTAATATATAGTAGGTACATACACTTATAAACATATATCGAGTAATTATTATCAACCAATATACCAGAGAATAACTTTGTACAAAAGTCGTTTGCTTGTGTACCTCGGTCCCATTCGTGTTTCAACCGTGAAGCAGTTGTGTTTGCATGGCTGTGTTTCGGTTTGAAGGGTGGGATATGGCGTGAATTTACAGGGTACAGAGGAATAACACCTGAGTCCTCAGGAATGGTAACGCATGGAGGGTATCATGGGCGAAACAGTGTACTCTGTTATGTCCATGGTACTGCTCATGTCTATAGGCGACGGTTACCACTTTCCATCAGGTGGGCCGTCAGCTTGTTTGCCATTCTTAGTTGTATAAAAAAAAATTATCTTCAATAACAAATTTTGGACTGGGAGAAATCCCTTCAAGGGATAAGTTGGCCTGTTTACACTTTGGTATAACCTAATATCTATAAGAAAATGTACAAAAGCATATAAATAAATAAATAAATTGATCGTCGTATTAGTCCTGGTATAAAATGGACTTCCTTTCCCGCGAGTGTCGTAAGAGGCGACTAAGGGAACTTATGGTGGAAGGTCCTTCTTAAAATATATGTAAAAATCTAACTGTAATTGCTAATCCGCCTGCCAAACGTGGTAACTACTGGCAGAACTCCCCTTATAGGGGAGGCTTATGTTCAGCAGTGGACATTTTTATTTTTAATGGGTGAAAATGGAATGGTAACCCCGCCTGCGCTATCGGGATATGCTGGCGGGGCACTAGTGAAGGGTAATAGATGAGAATGAAAACAGGCCAGTTGGCCCATCATGATGAATTCATCAGGAATTAACCATGATAGTTTCCAGCGGAACCGCGAGGAGGTTGACCTGGTTGGGTATATTGCTAGCAATGGGATTCTTAGTCTCCATTACTAACTATGCCTTTCCCCCCAGCAGTGGACAGTTAAAGATTGTTAAGATGATGATGAAGTTAGAAGGATAGAGATAGGTATCAAAAGACGTTTGTACAGTTCACGGCGCCCACGGGCAAGGAAGGTGTGGCCTATTCTATACCGGAACCACACGGCAATTCCATTCCAATTCTATAATCGCTTGGTAAAATACACGTAAATTTACTTACACATTTATTAAATACACTTACATCTCCCTAATGCGTAAATACAGCCACGCGAACGCAGTTTCGTATCTCCTAGCGCCAACCCGACCAGAACAAATGCACACAAATAAAACAAGCACTTCATATTAAAAATTTGTCTTTCGAATTTTGTCGAATTACAGAACTAGCCTTAAACACTCGTCCTATCTTACTGACCCGGTAATCTTAAAATTATCTCTTTATATTCGCATCGGTATTCGATTAATCGAGTGACGTTAAATGACGAGAATTGACTAATTATGTATCCCATTTGACGGTGATAAATTTGATATGTTTGTATAACTAAATTGAATTATAATATACTATGTTGTTATTAGCTAATTATCGGAGTTATATTTAGTATTTAGAAATTTAGCTGCCTTATTCTTTTTAATTATAAGTAGGTTTCTTAGCAGAGGAAGACTTTGTACAAAAGTCGTTTGCTTGGGCACCTCTGTCTCATTCCTGTTTCTACTGTGAAGCAGTTGTGTTTGCATGGCTGTGTTTCGGTTTGAAGGGCAGCAGCAGATATGGCAGTGAATTTACAGGGTACAAAGGAATAACACCTGAGTCCTCAGAAATGGCAACGCATGGAGGGTATCACGGGCGAAACAGTATACTCTGTTATGTCCATGGTACTGCTCATGTCTATAGACGACGGTTACCACTTTCCATCAGGTGGGCCGTCAGCTTGTTTACCATTCTTAGTTGTATAAAAAAAGGTTTTATATTTTAATATAATAATAACCGGTTTATCTTACGTGTAATTAAATCGAAATAGCGATTTTAAATATAACTAAAATATTTAAAAATCGACGAGACATTTTATAGACATATAAATTTGTAATTATGGATGTATGTTTATCACTATTTTACGCATAAATTTACCAAACAGATTTGAATAAAATTTGGTATATGGGTAAGTCATATCCTTACTTACCACATATGGTACTCATTCACGCGAGCGGTGCCGCAGGATACAGCTTATATAATATATAATAAGATAATAAAAATTAAGACTAAAATATTTCTGTACCCTGTAATTTCATAGCCCTACAAAGCAAAATAGCTATACGAGCATCACAGCAAAAACACTGGGTGAAAATATTAGCGGATAAACTGGGTGTTAATTACAGAGTAGGACAGGAGTACCCAAGCAGACCTTTCAATACTTGACATAGATAGATAGATATACTCTTTATTGTTTCCTCTGAAAGATTTCAGTTGTAAACTTATTATAGATACAAACAAACAATTACAAGAAATGTTTACACTGAAAAAACAATGGACGATCTTATCGCCAAAAGCGATCTCTTTCAGTTAACCTTTGGTAATTATTTTATTTCATTCTATATTATTTAACAGTTAAGTTTCTGTGATATTGGCGTCGATTCTGAGGCGCCATTTTCTAATAGAATTAATCATGATAGTTTCCAGGGGGAACCGCGAGGAGGTCGATCAGGTTGGGTATATTGCTAGCAATGGGATTCTTAGTCTCCATTACTAACAATCCCATTCCCCACGGCCTTCCGCTATTGGAGAAGTTTAGACAGTAGTTACCACGCTTGGCAGATAGATTGACAACAATGCTTAGAGGATTGGCAACAGCAGTTAGGCTTTGGTGATGTCTTAAGAGGAGCTCTGCTGTTCACGATGGTTTCATTGGTTGACCTGATATGATGTCGAACTCCATTGCTAACAATCCCTTTCCCCCTGGGCAGCGATAGTCACTTACCATCAAGTGAGCCGCATGCTCGTTTGCCTCCTGTATTGTAAAAAAGAAAGAAAAAACCCATAGTGATATGCACTTATTATATATATGCAAAAACAGTAGATATTAAGTATGTTTACATTGTACACATTTTACTGCGTTTTGTCTAAGTTTGTTGTGAGATCATTATTGATATAAACTGTTGACAATAACCCACAAGGTCATTGTTTATAAATTTTATCAATCTACTCATAATAATACGAGTATACTGTTGATATCCCGAGTCCCGGATTCAATTACGGTCAGGCCAGTTGAGGAAAATTGATATAAGACCATTCTACCACCTGTTTAATGGGGCAGAAATAAAATTCTACCACCTGTCTAAGGGAGCAAAATGAGCACTCTACCACCTGCCTAAACAATAACCATCTAAACAAGGTCGGCGAACAATTCCAATCGATCTAAGGGGAATGAATAAGCATTCTGTAACCTGTCCAAGGGGGCAGAATTAGCATTCTACCACCTGCTTAAGAAGGCAGAATGAGTATTCTGTCAGCTGTTTAAACAACAACGATCTAAACAACGGTGGTGAACAATTCCAATCGATAGATATGATTTTGCTACTGCATGTAATTAAGTATAAAATAATAAGAGACAGAAAAGTCCAAATTCTTTGTCTTTCTCACAGGCAGCATATCTTATTTACCAATAAATTATAGTAATTAAAATTTTTTTATAGAATAAAAATGAAATGGTAACCCCACCTATACTATCAGAATACGCTGACGGAGCCTCAATGAAGGATAACAGGTGAAGACAAAATATGATGAAAAATTCCGCTTGCAAAGGGGCCGCATGTCCCCATTACTAACAATCCCTTAGCCCCTGTCTTTGAAATAGCGTGCATTCATGTATTGTGGTGACCTCACATACTTACCATCTGGTAGAGCATCCATATTCTTTTTTATTGTTAGGGAGTCAAACGAGCAGACGGCTCACCTGATGGGAAGCGCCTACCGTTGCCCACGATCACTTGCAACATCAAAGGAGTTGCTTGTAAGTTGCTGTCTTTTTAAACGTTTGTTGGCACGTTTATTGAAGTTCCCCATATTATATTGTAAAGGGAAAACTGCTGACGGGAGCTCATTATGCAACCTAGATGTACGAGATAGAAACGAACGAGACGCATGGACAGTAGTAGTATGCCATGCACCCAAGAAATATCTCTGAAAATAATAAATGCATTGAGGGAAATTTTTGACCCCAAACAGTGATAAAAATAAGGTCGGGTCACTTTGATAATAACGGTAAATATTTATGACACATTTACAAGAACTGTACGACTTTATAATAACACATATTTCATAGTTATTTACATATATTTATGTAGTTATAGTGTCGTATGGTCCCGGCATAGAATAGGTCATCCCTTCCTTTCACGTGGGTGTCGTAAGAGGCGACTAAGTGGATTTAATGGTCGAAAAATGGCAGCAACGTCCCTCTTATGGATGAGAGTTTCAGCAATGGCCAGTTAACGTCTGATATGACAATAATATAGACATAAATTGTGTTGTAAAGAGGGAGACTTTGTACAAAAGTCGATTGCTTGGGTATCTCTGTCTGTTTCGGTTTGAAGGGTGAGATATGTCGTGAATTTACAGGGTACAGAGGTATAACATCTGAGTCCTCTGGAATGGCAACGCATGGGAGTATCATGAGCGAAACAGTATACTCTGTTATGTCCATGGTACTGCTCATGTTAGCTTGTTTGCCATTCTAAATTGTATAAAAACAAAAATTTGCTACAAACATATCCTAACGTAATAAGTAGGATAATTCATATTCACGCGAGCAACGCCGCAGGACACAGCTTGTATGTCAAAATTATCAAGAGCAGTTTATTTCCAATCAAACAATAAACTACGAACCAACAGGATGACTCTTCGCCATTTAGTACTACCGTTAGTTCAATCTGACACCGTACGGGTGGATATACCGGTATTGATAAAAACTTGTTGCACAACAAATAGTTGTGGCCATTACACAGGCGACTTCACAAGCAGAGCGACGAGCGGAGCGGAAACTATGATTGAATAAACAGATTTTAAATTTTTGTTTATAAGACAAAGGTGGCAAACAAGCGTTTTTCCCGGTTTATGGTTTATAAGCGACGATAATTAACCAAATAAGTTCGTCCAAAGTAAGTTCGTTGAATCTCGATCGCGTTAATTCCCGGTAAACATTCATGGTAAACGATGAAAGTAGCCTATGGACTCCTGTAACAATTTAATTCAAAGTATTTCGATTTTTATCTATATGTTAGCCGTGTGGTTCTGACATAGAATGGGTCACCCCGTCCTTTCCTGTAGGTGTCATAAGAAATGACTAAGGGAACTTAATGGTCAAAAGATGTGCAGCAACGTACCCCTGAAAACATCATCACAGCCTAACTGCGGTTGCTAACTCACCTGCCAAGCATAGCAACTTCTATTGAAACACCCTTTTATGAGGGAAGCTTAAGTTCAACAATGATAACGGCTAAAATGATATGACGATCTATATATTATGTGATAACTTAGCCATTTATTGTGTGAAATACATTGTACCCAATGGGAATTACAAATGTGGCTGACAGTTGTCACACAGGGAAAAATAATGTACTGGTTTTTATTAGATGAATTATTTTATTTGATTCCGCTAATACAATACACGTGTGACTACTAACAAATTATGAGGATTGACTTATTAGTAAATATAAAACAAATTAGAAGAGTTAAATAGTAATATTAATAATTTTGTATCACTAACCTATTTGGATATAATTCGTGATGCAATTGATTAAAACTCTCAGCTCTATTCTGAATCATCTTGCAATGAACATTCATACATTTTTTAATATTTCATTTTACTTTAATTTAATAAAATAATTAAAATTCATTGTATTATAAATGTAAAAATGTATAAGTATGGATGGATGGATGGGTCTATAGATTTTTCAAGCAAAAACTATTAAACCTATTTTAATGAGATTTATTACACGAGTACATTATACCCTAATTTAGGACAAAGGAAGCTTTACAATCCACGCGGGCAAACCGCTCGTTTTACAGCCACACCATTGATCATGAACTAGAATGCTATTGTTCAAACACACTGACACAGTTCGACCGTCCAATTCTACTACAACTGTGCATATACGGGTATTTTGACACATCTAGTGCAGTATTTCTTTATAATTATGTTTATTTCACGAAACAATGTCTATGGACTGTTCCATTGAATGTATTTCGTAATCATAGATTATGTACATACTTTTTTTTTATAAAATTTTTTTTTTGGAACAAATTGAACAATAACAAAATTAATAATATGAACGTGTTTATTCAGTAATTGTTCTGTAGCACCCTTCTAAAATGTCTTGATCTACTAAGTATATTGCATTCCATAATATACTTAGTAGATAACATTTCAATTATACTTCGCGCTTCGTCCTCGAGATTATTATTTGTAGAATATAAACAACATGTAGTAACGCACAAGTGACACCGCCCCTGCACTATTGTTGAGAGAGGGATTCCCCCTTTTTCCTTTTTCTTTTTATTCCCCGGTAGGTACATAGTCTACTTAGCCCGTTCATTTCATTTCCTGTTCATTCGCAATTTAGTGCTTCACCGCTCCGCACATAATACATCGCGTTGTCGTGTTAATAAAAAAAAAAAAAAGATGCCAAAAAGGAATAGTAGTGATCTCAACGACCCAACATTCAACATTTCAATTATGGACAGTGTTGGGCACAGCAAGTAGGAGAGAGGAGGACAACACTTTTTTCACTTTAGAAATAGTCTAGGATCTGTTACAATATTACCCAGGAAGATTTAAATTTATATTAATTTAAGAAATTTTAAATTTAATTTTTCAAGAAATTTAAGAGGAACGCTGCTGTTCTTCCTTCGACCATTAAGTTGTTTGTTTTATACAATTTAGAATGGCAAACAAGCTGACGGCCCACCTGATGGAAAGTGGTAACCGTCGCCTATAGACATGAGCAGTACCATGGACATTACAGAGTATACCGCCTCGCCCATGATACCCCCCATGCGTTGCCATTCCTGAGTTCTCTTAGTCGCCTCTAACCACACCTATGGAAAAAGAAGGGGTGGCCTATTCTATGCCAGAACCACATGCCACCCTCGTGCTCTACTTTCAACCTATTAGGGGGAAAGGGATTATTAGTAATGAATCTAACTGATCCATTGCTATCAATACACCCTATCAGGTCGATCTCCATGCGGTTCCCCCTGGAAACCATCGTGGTTAATTTATTAATTAATTATAGTGGAATTTATCATGGTGGGCTAGCTGCCCTGCTTTCATCCTCACCTATCATCCCTCACTGGTGCCCCGCCGGTGTATACCGATAGCGCAGGCAGGGTTACCATTCCATTATGATCCATTAAAAAGCGCATGTAAATTTAATTAAAAAAAAGAACCTTCACCCTAATAGAATGGTGGATGGACAGTGTTAATAAATTGAGTTATCTATACTTATAATAAATCTGTAGAGAGGTCAATTCTGTACATGAAATATATTTCCAAAACAACTATCAGCGGATGATTAGTGATCGATACTGATGCCAAAAATGCAATCAGTAAAATTTTTGTCTGTCTGTCTGTCTGTATGTATGTTCGTTATAGAAACAAAAACTACTCAACGAATTTTAACAAAACTTGGTACAATTATTCTTCATACTCCTGGGCAGGTTATAGTATACTTTTCATCACGCCACGATCAATAGGAGCAGAGCAGTGAAGGGAAATGTTGGGAAAACGGGAGAAGTTACTTCACTTTTAAGGTACCGTCGCGTGTGCAGCCTTAATGGCCACTTTTTAAAATGTAAAAATATCCACCCGTGCGACGCTAGTTATAAATATTATTATCAATTAAATACATTTTTTACTATATTATCTAACTGCGCCTATCTGTGTTCATATCGAAGTAAATAACCGCACCTAATTCGCGGTAAAGAAACACCACGTAACCGTTTATGATAACATTTCTTCCTTAAAATTACTCAACACTCATTATTTTTATGAACAATTGTGTTTAATTATTTTATGAGATGAATTAACGATTAAATATTTTGTTATATAAATCATGTAAGTATATAATACAGAGAAACAATGGGGAAGTTACGAAGGGTGCCATGGTCCGCTGATACCTCTAACCAGTGGCGTAGCTGAGGGGCATTTGTAATGCTTCCTATTTTATAAGATTTACTAAGGGTACCGCATTCGTGTTTCTATCGTGAAGCAGTTGTGTTTACATGGCTGTTTCGGTTTGAAGGGTGGGATATGTCGTGAATTTACTGGGTACAGAGGAATAACACCTGAGTCCTCAGGATTGGCAACGCATGGGGGGTATCATGGGCATGGGCAAAACAGTATACTCTGTTATGTCCATGGTACTGCTCATGTCTATAGGCAACGGTTACCACTTTCCATCAGGTGGGTCGTCAGCTTGTTTGCTATTCTAAGTTGTATAAAAAAAAATAGGGTCTCGTTGACGGTTGTGCGAGAGATCCTCTCAGTTCAAAGCTACGTCAAATTAGCGAAAGTTCAAGCGCGATTCCATATTAAGTAATACTTTATTGAATTAGTTATTATTTTGGGAATTCATAAGTTAGTAATCACATAACCCACAAGACTCGAATAAAAGTAGCCTATATTCTTCCATTTCATATAAAACGAGTATACCAAATTTCATAGTGATTTATTAATTGCTTAAATTGATTGTTAGCAATAGGAATCTATCAGCTTCACTGCTAGCAATGTAGCCTATCAGGTCGACCTCCACGCGTTTCTTATTCAACGACTCAGTTTGGTTTCAAAATAAATATTTTTTTTTATACAACTTAGAATGGCAAACAAGCTGACGGTTCTCCTGATGGGAAGTGGTAACCGTCGCCTATAGACATAAGCAGTACCATGGACATAACAGAGTATACTGTTTCGCCCATGATACCCCCCATGCGTTGTCATTCCTGAGGACTCAGGTGTTATTCCTCTGTACCCAGTAAATACACGCCATATCCCACCCTTCAAACCGAAACACAGCCATGCAAACACAACTGCTTCATGATTGAAACACGAATTGGACAGAGGTACCCAAGCAATCGACTTTTGTACAAAGTCTCCATCTGATAAAATTTACTGTATGTGTAGCTCTGTAACTTTGCTAATTCATTTTTCAAAGGGTTTGTTCTGACATTCCAATATTTTCTTAATTCCTTTAATATTAATGTACTTTCTTAAATGTCTACTTACAAACAATGTTACATTTGTGGTTTTTAGAGACGGTTAGCCGTATGCAGATGTTTCAAGTTGTTCAGTGAACTATGTAAAGGGCTATGTTCGGAGTTTCTTTACGTGATAGAATCCGAAATGAGGATAACCGCAGAAGAAGAAAAGTGATGGACTTAGCCCGAAGGATAAGCAAGCTGAAGTGTCAATGGGCTGGTCACATATCTCGAAGAAAGGTTCTTGAGTGTCGATCCCGTACAAGCAAAGACAGTGTAGGACCCTTACTAGAAGGAATGACGACCTCAAATACAGAGGGGAAAGGGATTGTTAGTAATGGGATCAATAGCCCCATTACTAGCAATATACCTTGTCAGGTCGACCTCCACGTGGTTCCCCCTAGAAACCATCGTGACTAATTCTAGTTGAATTCGTCAGGATGGGCTAACTGACCTACTTTCATCTTCATCTGTCATCCCTCACTGGTGCCCCGCCAGTGTATACCAATAGCGCAGACGGGGTTACCATACCATTATCACCCATTAAAAAAAAGACCTCAAATACATTGCAGGCAATGTATGGATGAGTGTGGTTTAGGACCGTTCGTTAGAGACATCAATTAATACGATCATTAAGGGAAATTATTAATTATAATAAATCCCCATAACTTATACATAGATACATAGATTTTTTTATACAACTTAGAATGGCAAACAAGCT
Source organism: Galleria mellonella (assembly GCF_026898425.1). NCBI lineage: Eukaryota > Metazoa > Arthropoda > Insecta > Lepidoptera > Pyralidae > Galleria > Galleria mellonella. Next base: position 2,444,574 of record NW_026441987.1, on the reverse strand, counting down.
GACGGCCCACCTGATGTAAAGTGGTAACCGTCGCCTATAAACATGAGCAGTACCATGGACATAACAGAGTATACTGTTCCGCCCATGATACCTCCCATGCGTTACCATTCCTGAGGATTTAGGTGTTATTTCTCTGTACCCAGTAAATTCACGCCATATCCCACCCTTCAAACTGAAACACAGCCATGCAAACACAACTGCTTTACGGTAGAAACACGAATGGGACAGAGGTACCCAAGCAATCGACTTTTGTACAAAGTCTCCCTCTGGTAAATATACATACATAGATTCTCTATATAATTCCTCCAAAAGATTATAGTAGTAAACTATTATAGATACAAACAAATATAGAACATGCAACACAAAACTCTAAAAGTTACCATCACATTCATATTTATTTAGATCTTGTGTTTATAAAGATATATTTCTTTATATTAACCGCATAATTTAAATACGACATCAAGCCATTCTTTCCGATCCCTTGTTGTTTGACCAATGGCTCAGAGGCGGGCATTGTCTTCATATCAAACAATCGTACAATTGATATAGCACCTTTTATGTCACACCTTTGTTTTTAAAAATAACAATGGATCCAAATGGCATTTATTAACATATTATCTAAGTATATGCCATGTATTTTCACTGTATTTTTTTATATGGCTTAGAATTACAATGAAGTTGACGAGCCGCCAAATATAAAGTGGTATCCATCACCTATAGTGAATCCTGACATCGAATCTCAGCCTATATATATATATATATATATATATATATATATATATATATATATATATATATATATATATATATATATATATATATATATATTATAATTACACACATCAAAAGTGTCTCGGGATCAAATACGTTTTGCGAATATCTCCCATTACTGACAATATACCTGTCAGGTCGAGCTCCACGCGGTTCCCCCTGGAAACCATCGTGATTAATTATTGTCAAATTCATCACGATGGGCCAACTGACCTGCTACATCCTCATTTATCATCCCTCACTAGTGCCCCGCTAGTGTATACCGATAACGCAGGCGGGGTCACCATTTCATTAACATCTATTAAAAAAAAAATCACGCAATACAACTGGAACTGTCTGTTATATTACGTATCTATGTAAACTTATATATAAAAGCAAACTTAAATTTCATAGAAGTCAGAGCACCCACGGCGCCTACCCAAAATAGAAAGCATTTTTGGATGTTTGTTGAAACTGTATTATCAATTCAGAATTGAAATGTTAAACTGAGTAAAATATGAAAATATAAAATTGTCGTCCACTGCTAAACGACTTACTTACTCCTTCCCTGTAAGAGGGGTTTTGCCAGTAGTTGTCACGCTTGGCAAATAGGTTGACAACCGCAGTAAGGCTTTGGTGATGTTTTAAGAGGGACACTGCCAGCCCTCAACCATTTAGTTCCCTTAGTTACCTCTTACGGCACTTATGGGAAAGGACGAGATGGCTCCTTCCTTTGCTGGATTCACATGGCAAGGCATAGCGTATTCCTCAGTAACAGCTGCGCATAATAGATGCCTTGAGCATCACAGTGTACTCTGTGATACCCAAAGCATTTTGGCAAGGTCATTTTAGAACATCTCAGCCTAATGAGTAAGTTTTAACCATTTTAGTTCAAGAAGCCATCAGTTCGATTGCCATTTTAAATTGTAAAAAATCTGTACCTTCACCCCAAATTGCTTATGGAGTAAGCAGAATGATTCCAGTGTCAATCGCCTTTATCCATAATATCTTACTAATGACCTTCTTTAATTTATGCCATACAATACAAATGTATTTGTATTGGACATAAGTAAAATTCCTTTCTATTAAATGCGATTGCAATGCTTGAATATTATTAATTTATGAATTTTCTCTCAAACTGCAACAATGTAATTGGCTGAAGTTAAGTGGACACTCATTACCATCATCATCATTATATCAGCCTTTAACTGTCCACTGCTGAACATAAGCTCCAAAGAGGGAGACCTTTAGGGATTTTGCCAGTAGTTGCCACGCTTGGCAACCTCAATGAGGCTTTATAGTTGGATATTCAATTTAATTTATTGTTAATTATAGTGGATAGTCAATACTGTGTTATTATATTAGATGTTAGTAGCAATTTTCAAAATTTTTTTTAATTTTCTTTCGGTGAAAAAAAAAACTCAGATTTTTCACAATATGTTATTTCATCGAAAGTAACTTTTATATTTATATTGTTATTTCGCTTTAAATATTTTCTAAACTTTTTTTTTTTTCTTGTTTTTAATAAAGAAAATGATACAAAAGAAATAACTTTTTAAGGTTTAAGTTTTTAACTTGACTGTTGAGATGTTTGTAAATTATGAATATTAGTTCGGACAAGTTCTTTTCTGAATATTATAGTAGGCTAAATTAAAAAAAAAACTACATAAACTCAAGTTGAACATACAAAATTTACAATGTGATACAATTTTCTATGACTCGTGTACACGACTACGTTACTTATTTAATTTTTTTTTTTCATGAATTGGTTTTTTATACATTTTTTTGTATTTTTTACAGTTAATCCGCTGATTTTTTGATAGTGTGGGTTACTAAAACCATAGAAAATATTTACTAAAACGTAACTTACACCTGAGTCCTCAGGAATGGCAACGCATGTGGGGTATCATGAGCGAAACAATATACTCTGTTATGTCCATGGTTACTGCTCATGTTTATAGGCGACATTTACCATTTTCCATCAATTGGGCCTCAGCTTGTTTTCCATTTTAAGTTGCGTAAAAAAAATATTAAACCTAACTTATGGATTTTTCTCCTTCTAATAAAGAGGTTTGCCATACTTAACAGGCGAGTTGGCAACCGCAGTAAGGCTTTGGTGATATTTAAAGAGAGGACGCTATTGCCTATCCCTTCACCATTAAATTCACTTAATGGAAAAAAGGTAATTGGAAACTAAATTAATGAGAAAAAAGTACATTTTGGCGTAATAGTAAACATAATAGTAAATGTCAGAATATAGAAAATTAATAAAAAAAAAATTAATAACTGATAAATATAAGAAATTATAATCTCTGACATACGAGACACAATACCTTATTCTTTTGAAATGGTAACACACTAATATTATCATAGAATGATTATTATACTATTTCCCATTGTCATACTTATCAATGATTATCATATTTCCATAGACGAATGACCTAATATTACTGATTAGGTGTGATAATTGTTAAAATAAACAAGATATTGTAGTTAAATGTATAATCGTTCACATTCTTTCATACCTTTATATTACAACATTACAATTACTTATACTAACACTTACATTTACGATCACAATTAGTACAATTTTTAATTATCACGAACTATTACCGAGCCCCATATTCATTGCGTTCAATATATCACCATTGTCAGCGTCAATTTCCCATGCGAATAGACCTCCTAGTTTGTTGTTTCTTACATACTTCCCTTTCTCGATAACTGACCTCGCGTCATCATATGTTATAAGATCACCAGTAGATGGTCTGAACACGTAAGGACCTTGTGCAACATTATCATAATGGTACTCCCATTTTCCCATAGCAATTTCATTGGCAATCTCTCTGTAATCCACTACACCATCTTGCCATGTGCCTTTTACGGGACCTGTAGCATTTCCTGTGAATGGTATATTGTTTTCATAGCCATGGACTCCAGTCCAGCCTCGGCCGTACATGGCAACGCCAACTACAATCTTTTTAGGATTCACTCCTTGAGCTAACAAGAATTTAACTCCAAAGTCCGTCGTGTAAGTCTCCTTTGGATTCCATGCAGGAGCGTATAGAGATGCTTGATGACCCAATGTGTCATTGGACCAGGCTCCCTTGAAGTCGTAAGTCATTAAAAAGATATGGTCCATGTATTTCTGAGCAGCATTATAGTCAACAACTTGAATCTTATCCCAGCCGGCACTTATAGCTGAGGTGAGTTCATATTTCTTTCCACTTTCTATGGAGAGCTCGTCCAACATTTCACGAAGTTCTTTCATGAGCAGCACATACACCTTACCATCTTTAGGACTACCAAGGTTAGGATTGGCGCCTTTGCCCCCGGGGAACTCCCAATCGATATCAACACCATCGAAGAATTTCCATGTCTGGAGGAAGTCTTTCACAGAAGCCACGAAACGATCTCTCTTTGATTTGTCAGTAAAGAAGAAAAATGGATCAGCCAGTGTCCATCCCCCTACTGATGGCAGGATTTTGAGGTCAGGTCTGGCCTGTTTCAACATCATTAGCTGACCAAAGTTACCCTTGTAGGGTTCGTTCCATGAAGAGAGTCCCTTTTGAGGTTTTTGTAAAGCAGCCCATGGATCATGAATGGACACTTTGAAGTCCTCGCGGCCACTGCACGAACGTTGAAGGGCTTGAAAACTGCCTTCGATTTCTTTCAAACTGTCGTTGATACCGTCACCACCACAAATTGGAATAAAACCATACAACAAATGGGTTAGATTTGGAATCGGAACACGATCAACTGGGAACTTTCTGGGATACACTCCCCATTCTACGAAGTACGCGCCGACCACTTTTCCCGAGGTTTGTTTGAACAACTTGTTTTTCTCTCCAACCGTAAAATCTAGGGGCGGTAAATGGCTACCATCGGTATCAGCCACTACGATCTCGGTGGGGTCGCTAGAACTGCAGCCATCGGCATTGCAAAGCTCAACCGTCATTTGATACCTCCCGCCCTTCTTCACTTTAAAAGTCGCCGACCCTGATGCTCCTGCTGCGCCAGTCCAGTACTCCTTTCCATTGAGTAGAACCCTCGCCTTCTCAGCTGGATCTCCAGACCAAACGTTCCACGTAACAGAGACGTCGGCGGCATCCTTTTTCTTGACGAGCTGGTTGTACGCTGTAGCGGCTTGGTTGACTTCTACAATGGCGAAAGTGCGCTCGCCCCAACCCAGGCTAGGTTTACCTGGGGGCGCGCACTCAGCTATGGCGATCAGTCCCGCCGCGACGACTACTGGCCACACTCGAAGCCCCATGTCGGTTCTAAAAAATAAAAAAAATAATACTGTGAGCCAAACCTCACAATGAGGCGTCACGAACAAACTGGAGTTGCATCTCTGTAGTATCTTTTTATATATGGCGGGTTGTAGGCCAACCGCTACAAAATACCCGTATTGTACGGAATGTCGGTGCTGGAATTATTTGAGCTTAATAAAATCGTTAGCACAGTTTTTTATCCCGGTCATGTTAGTAGGACGGTCAAGGTGACAGATTAATTTAATTGTTTTTAAATTGTTTGTTTTAGTCAAGTCGTGTTATCGCGTTATCTACTAAGTGTTTCGTTGTTGAGTGCCGCGCCTGTGATTTGTCAAGAGATATAATTTAAGTCGCTTCCGATAATGCACTCGAGCTATGCCTCTACGACCAGTTTGTTAGCAATTAAAAAAAGAAAATTAATATTCCAAATTAGATTTACATATAAACATTTATTCTGATGTATTCTTTTTTCTTATTTCAAATTCTAAATTTTAAAAATTATAACGTTCTAATCTTTTTCTTTATGTAGAAAACCTTTGATATTTTGTTTTAAATAATAGATAGGTAAGTACTTATACAATTTATTTATACTCTTACAAAGGTTAAGCATCAAGTCATACGAAGGTGAATAATAAACAAAGAAACAAAAATGTGTATAATAAATACAGGTCTAAGAGGCAATATCATTATTACCGATTAATTTCTATTGAAAAGAAGTTGTTTTTTTTTTTTTAAAACAAACAGACAATATATTTTTTTATATTATTATAGAGTACCATTATCTATGTTGTCATAAAACTAGAATTATTCACTTTATATTATCCAATTATCTTTATATTTTCAAGATATAGGTGTATAAGTGATTATATTGTTTAATATATATTACACCTAAATAATTATGTGTTGTAATATTTATGTTTTATGTATTATATTATTTCCTTGTTCAGAAATATTTATATGTTTTATATAATACACATAAATATATAAATACATAGTTATATTACAGAATTAGGTAGGAATTATATTCATTTGCATCATCATTATTCAAAACTTGTTTTAATTAATATTTATAATAAATGTATCTCTATAAACGCCAATAAAAGCCCAACTTTTTTATTATTGTGCGAATCAAACGACGCCGTGATTCATACACACTACGTAGGTTTAAATGAGTCATCAGAACGTGTTTGATTAGGATACTAAAATATTATAACTATTATACTACTAGCAACACCAGAAAATGGCGCGATTTTTTTTTATACCACAAAAGGGACAAACAACATACAGCTCGTCTAATGGTAACCCACCTGATGGTAAGTGGTTACCGTAGCCTATGAACACCTGCAATACCAGAAGTATTACGCGTGCGTTGCCGACCCTGAAGAAACCTCTTTACCCCCCTTAATAATTCTTGTAAGAGGCAATTACAGTGGTACCCTGCATTTTTGTTGTATTCCGTTAAGAGACCGATTGGCTGACAACCAGTGCTGTTCACTGTTCACATTGCGCTGGGACACTCACAGCATCAGCTGAGCCGGTTCCTTTTGCCTAGTATGGAACACTTCTTGTATATGTATTTTCTATATTTTCTATTGTGATTGTGTGTTTACTGGCAATGTTTTCTATTCTATTCTATTTAATAGAAATCGAATTATAATCTAAGCTATGATTTTTTATGGGTGATAATGGAATGGTAACCCCGCCTGCGCTATCGGTACACACTGACAGGGTGTGAGTGAAGTAAGGAATGTTGAGTGAGAATTCAGATCAATTGACTCATCGTGAATTTACTAAGGGTTAACCACAATGGCTTCCAGAGGGGACCGCGTGGAAGTCACTAAAACAGAATATACTAGCAATAGGACCACTCATTCCCCTTTACTGAGACATTTAAATTTTTATTTCTACATACAAAATATCTACTCATAACATGAGACTGGTTCATACTAGTCTCTACTGTATACTAATATTGTAAAGAGGGAAGATTTTTTTTGTAATGGGTGAAAATGGTATGGTAACCCCGCCTGCGCTAACGGGATACGCTGGCGGAGCACCAGTGAAGGGTGATAGATGAGAATGAAAACAGACCAGTTAGCCCATCATGATGAATTCATCAGGAATTAGCCATGATAGTTTTCAAGGAGAACCGCGAGGAGGTCGACCTGGTTGGGTATATTGCTAGCAATGGAATTCTCAGTCTCCATTACTAATAATCCCTTTCCCGCCAAAGAGGAAAGATTTGTTTGTTTGTTTCTAATGAGTAAACTTAAAAACTACTCAACCGAATTTAAACATTTTTAGGAAGTTACAGTCTCCATGTCATATTCGAAAATTCTGTCGATCCGTGCGAAACTAGATCGGATTGTTAACAGACATAATAAAGTCGAACTGATAAAAGAATAAATATTTAATTTCTTCTGATCATCACAAAAGTCGAGTGACAAAAACTGGAAAACATCGAATCCATTTTTTCAAGAGGAAATTTTTATTTATTTAAATTCTATACCGACAACTATTTAATTATTTTCGAAACCAGCTCTATTCATTCACACAATTGATTTAAAAAGTGAATTAATGAATTTAAATTTAATGCAGTTTCCATTAAATTTGAATATTATTAACTCGGTGGTCGGTACATTTAATTTATTCAAATAGATCTACAAAGCATGTTTGTTTTTATACGTCTGTTTGTTGAAACTGTAATTGTTTTTAGTATTAACTATTTTTTTTTATTTATTTATTTATCCTTTATTGCACAATAAAACTTTGTACAAGTGGCGAGCTTAATGCCACATGGCATTCTCTACCAGCTAACCATTAGGTAAAATCAGAAAGCGTATGAAGGGCAGATGTGGTGAAAAATATGCGACATAATTATAGCATCGTACTGATTTTTTTTTTAATTTTCAATATATATAATAACATATTTTTTTTTATCAACAAACTATCAAATTTATTTATTTTACACTTTATTGCACCATTTATAAAATAGTAAATACAGTTAATTTTAATGAAAATTGATACAAAAGGCGGCCTTATCGATAAGCAATCTCTTCCACACAACCTTTGGGTAGAGGACATTGAGAACAAGACAAAGGGTAGGTGGCGCACTATTATATATAAATTTATATATACCAAGATATATACAAATTATTGACTGACATAATTGTAGATGACCTGTATGGCCTAGTGGTAGGCACATTGCTTAACTTGAATATAGTTCTGGATTTGACACTTAATCGAGTCAATTTTGGAAGAAATGTTTTCATTTTTAAACTATTTAAACAAGAATCAAATTTCTCAGTTCACGCGAATCTTTTTATGTAGTAATGTAGCTACATTAAAAGATATCTTTGAAAATTCTAAACAAACTTTTATTACTTAAGAATAAAAAGGCGAGTTCGTTAGCACATCGTGATGAATATACCTGGAATTCAGCACGATGGTTTCCAGGGGGGACCACGTGGAGGTCGACCTTACAGAGTATATTGCAATGGGACTAATAGTCCGCATTACTAACAATCCCTCCCCCTCCTCACCCTTTACCATATTAAGCTTTTACCCGCAACTTCGTTCATGCAACCAGGATATGTCTACTGATCAGAATATAAGTAGCTTTTATTTATTCATTCATTCATTTTCTATATCAAATTTCACAGTGATTAGTTAAGCCGTTAAAACTCTACAGATAACAAACAAACAAACTCACTTTTATCTAAATTTCTAAACTCATTTTTCGATGTAAATGGAATTCTTTATTTTTTTTTTTTTTAATAATTTTGCTTTATCACTCAAACGAAAGAAAAAAATACTTGACTTAATTCGAGATGTGGACATGGAGAAGAATGGAAAGCTGGACAGAAAAATTAACAATTGAGGAAGTCTTGAAAAGGGTGAATAAGAAAAGAACATTAATATAAACAATAGAGAATAGGAGAGGCAAAATGCTGGGCCATTTTATACGACATGACGATTTTTAAAGAGCATAGTAGAAGAAAAAATAGAGGGCAAAAGAGGAAGGGGAAGACCGAGGAATAACTACATGGGACAGATAAAGGAAACACTAGGTGTCGTGTCGTATAGGGAGGTCAAAGCTATGGCCTGGAATAGAGCTGGCTGGAAGAGAATGCATGAATTAGTTGCACCGACAAGAAAAAACTCTTAAATGAAAATAGAATGAAGAATTCATGTAACCAAATCAAAATACAGTAACCAGGTACAATATAAAATAGGGAGAAAGGGATTGTCAATAATGTAGACTACCAATCCTATTGCTAACAATGTACACTGTCAGGTCGACCACTACGTGGTCCCCTCTGGAAACCATCGTGCTGAATTCTTGATGTATTCATCACGATGGGCTAACTGACCGGCCTTTTCATTCTCACCTATCATCCCCCACTGGAGCCCTGCCAGCGTACACCGTTAACGCATACCATTGTTTTTTATTTACAACTTAGAATGGCAAACATGCTAACAGCCCACCTGATGGAAAATGGTAACCTTTAGACATTAGCAGTATCATGGACATAACAGAGTATCTTGTTTAGCCCATGATACCCCCATGTGTTGTCATTCCTGAGGACTAAAGTATTATTCCTCTGTACCCAGTAAATTCACGCCACATCCCACCCTTCAAACCGAAACACAGCCATGCAAACACAACTGCTTTACGGTTGAAACACGAATGGGACAGAGGTGCCTAAATCAACTACTTTTGTACAAAGTCTCCCTCTAGTGAAAATGAATGATAGGTGAGAATGAAAAGTCAATTAGCTCACGTCGGTTTCCAGGGGGAACCGCACGGAAGTCGACCTGATAATTCCTTTCCCTAACAATTCCTTTCCCCCCAACTTTGTCAGTTGCAAATCGATTTAACAAATTCTCTTTTATTACCTGAACAAATGTACTAAATGTACAGATCGATCCCATACAAGGTCTCATAATAAATAGGCCGGTTGATATTATGCCATGTTTGACATTGACGGTGACAATTGACACCATTCTCTGATAGTCTCATTGTTGCCGTTCATGTCTATTGCCGACGGTCACCATTCACCATCATGTGGGTTGTCGACTGTTTATATTTCATAGTTAAGTAAAAAATATATATATAATTAAAATATATCTATTTTTGTCTGTATATATTCTTCGAGATATTCAAATTATGTATGCGGGCCAACCAGCATAATATTACTACATTACAAGTTGGATAAAATTCTATAAATAGCATGTCGTATGTTTTTTTTTTTTAATGGATGGTACTACAATGGTAGCTCCGCCTGCCTATCGGAGCACCAGTGAAGGATAATAGATGAAAATAAAAAGGCAGACCAGTAAGCCCATCGTGACGAGTACAGCACGGGAGGGGGAGGTGGGTATCATGGGCGAAACAGTATACTCTGTTATGTCAATGGTACTGCTCATGTCTATAGACGACGGTAACCACTTTCCATCAGGTGGGCCGTCAGCTTGTTTACCATTCTAAGTTGTATAAAAAAAAAGATTTCCGAGGGAGGAGAGGTGGTAATTACACTGGGTTGGCTAGAAGAGATCTCTTTCAGAGATAAGCCCTCCCTTGCTAACAAGTTGTTAAACTAATCGGTATATGTATTGTTCAAGTGCAATAAAGAATATATAAATTGCTAGCAATGGGACTAGTAGTCCGCATTACTAACAATCCCTCCCCCCACCCCGTTGTCGTTTTTTTTTAAACTAAACTATTAGACCGATTTTGCGATCAAATTTCTATGGAATATTATTAGATAAAAAAGAATTTTCCAAATCGATTTATAAATAATAAAGTTATGAGGTAAAAAATAAAAAAAAAAATACTAAAAACTATGCCCTAAAAAAAGAAAAAAAAAAAATGCTCCCACCGACAGACTGATTGAACTAGTAAGGCTATAAAAACTACAGTGTGGAGTTCTTCGTAAAGGGCATATTAAGGTTTCTTCAGGGTCGGCAACACGGTCGCACACGTGACTCCTCTAGTGTTGCAGGCGTCCATAGGCTACAGTGACTGTTACCATCAGACAGGCTGTATGCTTGTTTACCATTTATTTAGCTTCGTAGTATAAAAAATACATAACATTTTTAATAAAGTATATTACACATCGGTAGCATCGCATCTACTATGGAAGATTCCTATGTTACCACGGGAACCGGTGATAATTGGGTCGTGCTATTGAAACAGCTATACTCAACACGAATCTGATAACTTTTGATTACGGAAACGAACAGAGTTACGGTAAAAATGATACAGTAAAATATTTATCTTGTCCTGAACGAATTCTTAACTGTAATATCAAATGTATTAATGTGAAAGCCGTGCCCTCAATTTTAAGTAAATATCGTAAAACTCGATTTTAAGTATAATACTGTACAAAGATTTAACATGCAATTTTTAATATATAAACTAACATTTGCACGTGACTTCGTATGTGTGGATTTGAAAGAAACCAACGAATAGATCACTTTTAGATCATATATTAAATTCGATCTTAATGAACAAAAATCCAATTTGTTGCACTATTTTTTTTATTTTTTACCAGAATAAACTTATAGGAAAAAAGAAATATTTTTATTCAAGTAAATTTAGATTTAATCATTTTTGAATAGTCATTATTTCATTAGCGCCCATTCGGAACGCAATTTCAGCAAAGAAGAATGGGCAAGAAATTCGGCTGTTGCTCTTTTCAAAAGGCTTAATTTTATAAATAATGAATTTGTGTAAATATAAACTGCTAAGCAGTAACAGACCATAAATTTTAAAATATATATTTCTTTATTTATTTTACACTTTATTGCACTAAGTAAAGAATAATAAATATAGTAAATATTAACGAGAAGTGATACAAAAGGCAGACCGCCTATCGCTAAGTTTTTTTTTTTTTTTTATATATATAACTTAGAATGGCAAACAAGCTGACAGCCCCCCATATATTTATTATCTGTGTGTAAGTTTGGACATGTCCTGATTATTTTAAATTTTAATAAGTGGATTAAATAAATATATGTATAGTATATTCAGAGTTTAATTTAATCATGTCAAGATAATGTTTGTTCACGTCAAAGAGTTCATGATAAGGTGATCAAATTATAAAAAAAAGTATTACAGTTAATAGGGTCTTTTAATAATTTTATATATATATATATATATATATATATATATATATATATATATATATATATATATATATATATATATATATATATATATATATATATATATATATATATATATGTGTGTATATATATATATATATGTAAATTTTAAGAATTTCCGGTTGTCTGTTTATCTCGATTGGGAACAAGTGCTGCCTATAGGGACTGTTCTGCTCTTGGCACTGCAACTGATTTATTTTATTGATTTGTTTTAATTATATACTATATCATCTACCCCAAGGTTAGTTGTATGTATATACATATATACTATATCTGAAATGTGTACTATATCCTCTACAGTTGTCTGAAAGAGATTACTTGGGTACAAAAGTCGATTGCTTGGGTACCTCTGTCCCATTCGTGTTTCAACCGTGAAGCAGTTGTGTTTGCATGGCTGTGTTTCGGTTTGAAGGGTGGGATATGGCGTGAATTTACTGGATACAGAGGAATAACACCTGAGTCCTCAAGAATGGTAACGCATGGGGGGTATCGTGGGCGAAACAGTGTACTCTGTTGTGTCCACGGTACTACTCATGTCTATAGGCGACGGTTACCACTTTCCGTCGGGTGGGCCGTCGAATTGTTTGCTATTTTAAGTTGTATAAAAAATTAATTTGGCGAATATATTAATTGATTTCACTTCACAATATTATCTTCCCCATCATCATCATATCAGCCTTTAACTGTCCACTACTGAACAACCTCCCCCTTGGGGGGTTTTTCCGGTAGTTGTCATGCTGAGCAGGCGGATCGGCAACCGCAGTTAGGCTTTAGAGATGTTCTAAGAGGGACGTCACTGTCCATCCCTCGCCCTCCTTTAGTCGCCTCTTACGACACACACAGGAAAAGAAGGGGTGGCGTATTCTATACCGGGACCACACGGATGGAATTTCGATGGAACAAAAATGGAATAAAAGTTGACGTGAAATCCAGACGTGACGTGACTCAATGCCTTCCCACTTAATTAGATTTTGTGATATGTCACCAGACCCCTGTCCTCCTCTTTAAAATTATTAAGGGACATTTAAATCAACGTACGACAAAGTCAGAATTAATTTGTTAATTTTCAATAACAACTGAACAATTCTTACTAATATTATAAATGTAAAAGTGAATTTGTGCCCTCATAACGTCTTAACGGCTTAACCGATCAGTATGAAATTTGGTGTAGAAACACTATATAAGATGAGAAAGAATAGCCCGGTCAATGTACACATTCTGGTGACACAGACGAAGTCACGGGTTTACCCGTGACTTCGTCTTTACTTAACTTAACTTTTAAGTTAATATAAGATATAAGATAATTTAATGCGAAAAAATGTCTCATTTCTATGGAAAATATAAAAAAAAAAACATTCTAATGATATCGCTCACTCAACTAATTTTGTTAAAAAATACGCAGTTCTGAATTAACTAGGCATTATTAATTTGATAGTAAAAAGTTATAGAAAACTTTTAAAGACCAGAAACAAATAAAACGAAAAAAAAAGAACTCTGTAAAAGAAACGGTTTTTTAACAAAACTTATTTTATGTTGCTTACCTACCGATTTAATACAAAAAACAGTTATCAATCATTTACAACCAATTATTATGTCGATTATGTAAAAGAAGAAACTTAATTCCTAAACTACCACAAACACTATAGATAGTCTTAGTCTATTGTATAAAGCTGTGCAACGTCGTTCCTTTGTCTTCCCCATTGTGAATAAACAAAACTACTAGTTCATTCTAGTTCATAGGTCAGTCAAAGACATTTTGGCGCGCAAATGGGAACGAAATATATGTTACTCGATGCATACTGTACTAGTTAACTGGGTTATATAATTAGCATACAATGAATCGTAGGTGGCGAAAGGACTGCTTTTTTTTCAAGTTCGTGTCGTTGAACCGAATGCAAGGCGAAGGTTAGGTTGGTTACATTATTTAAATATAGGCTTACAATCCATTAATATTATAACATTTATCTTTAATCTGTGCTTATTAATAATTACAAAACAGACCTACGTCACTTCGAACAAAAAAAGTTTGTATAAATTCTATGCAACCAATTCATCGTATTTGATAATTTTATATTATAAATTAAATAGGTTTTTTGACACCTATCGATATTTATAATCTAGATAGGAGCAAATTATAAATACTAGCAATATATACTATGAATATTAATTTATTTTATTGCGTTGATACTGCTAAGTGGTTGCATCGATTCATTTTCAAGATTTACCAGGCCACTGCCCACTCATAAATATCATAATGGTTACTTTCTCTGTGTTACAAACATAGACATAGTGCAACGCACTAAAAAGTTACAAAAAGATAGATATTTTTTAAACTAAAACAAAAAGGACGAGGTTCTGAATTCGCCTGCTATTTTTATTTTTTGTATACTGTATACGGATATTGTATACGGATTTGTTTATACTGAAACAACTGTGATAATTAACAATAATTAACTAAACGGGAGTAAACTTTATTTTATTTTGTTCCTAAAATTGATCGGCCGGCAATCGAATGTACGACTTTATTAGGCAATATGTTCACGATTGCACCCCGATGGTAATTCGGAGCTAGAGGGCGCGATAAAACATGCCTGGTGGTAATAAAATTATTTCAATAAAAATAAGAGTTAATTGAATAGCAGGGAATCTTGTATATAAAAAAAAAAAACGAGCAAAATGTATCGATTTACCCAGCAACCATCCAAATTTTTCAAAGTCGACTAAATAAATGAAATTCTTATTAAATTCCACAACTAATTGACTCAAACGAAAATCGGAAACTTCCACAACGATAACATGAAATAATTGTATTAATTTATATTAAATTAATACGCACGCAATCTCTATAATACATATTTATTTACTTACATAGAGAACAAACAACTTATGTATACGAGTAATTATACGAATGTTTGTTCCAATAAACATGTTTACATAACATTCTTTGTTCTATTTACGCGTTAATAATTGTTCCCACGCGCCGTTGAGATGTAATTAAAAAAAAAACATTACACGACGACGAGACATGTCAATATTATTGCTTGACACCACGTCGGTTTTTAATTTTACTCATTGTTATTTTTTCTTTTTTTTTTTTAAATCACAGACAATTCATAATTGCAAAAAAAAAACAACAACAAAGTATAGGATTCATTAACCTACATTAATAACGAAGTATATTGATGTAAATGCAATAAAATTTTAACATACATAGAATAAATACAACAATAATTAACATGAGATGACTTACTAAGAGCAATAGAAGTCACAAGAATTTTTAAACGTTGTCTTTAAAAGATTGCCGGTTATACTGTCTTTTATACTACATACATTTTATATGTCTATATTTATATATATTATTATATATTTTTATGTGTAAAATACAATAAAAAGTTTATAAAATTTAAAACTGTCTGAAGTTTGCAACATACTGTGATTTATTCCAATATGATTTAATGAAAAAACAACCAAGTTGGTTGACATTAGTATAGTTTAGTTTCTGTGACACCATTATAATAAATGTATCTATAAAATTTTAATTTTGATTTAATCCTAAGCGAATCTTTTTTTTTTTATTTTATACCTTTTTCAGGTATATCAGCCCTATCGTACCCTGAACTGATTTCTACTTATTGCAAGTATCAATATGAACTAATTTAACAATTTAATTTAATAATAAATTAAAAAATTTATAAACTTTGTTTATGACTATTTAGAAATCACTAATTTTGCGTTATAATTGAATTAAAATATACGATCAAGAAATAGATTTAGAGAAACGCCGCCTTCGAATCGAGGCAATTATCACAAAAAAAACTCTCTAAATAAAATTAGTAACAAATCAAAAAATCTGCCCATCTCTAGACTAATAAGTTCCCTTAATACCTTCTTACGACACCCACGGGAAAAGAAGAGTTGGCTCATTCTATATCCGCACGGATAGACTAGACTATCTATAATCAGGTCATTTATTGGTTTGGGTATATTCTAATTAATTTCGATTAAAACAGAATTATTGTTTGAGAAAACTGATGTAAAGACAGGAAAACAAGCAGTGGACAGCAATAATATATTACTGATAGGTAAGGCAAAAAATAAGACACAGGAACAATAGAATAGTAGTGACAGATTTAAAAAAAAAAAGAAAATTTAAATTAAGAAAAGATAAATTAAAAAAAAGGTCAACGTCATGGACAAAACTATAAGTGCATTTATAAACAAATCAATCGTAAAAGCTAATAAGGAATAACTTCACGTTCTTAATTTGAATTCGTTGCACGTTAGAAGTGTTTACGTCCAATGAAGACAAGATTAGAGACACCTTTGTTTTATAAACAAGCAGAGGCAAAATAAAAAAAAACTTTTTTTTTTTTTATTTTTTATTGATTATCCATAATTTTAAATTGTGTTCCACCAAGAAAAGAACAATGACAGTCGTGGCAAAACCAGTTATTTTAATTTTAACCTACTGGACCGATTTTCACATTTTTACGAGACCAATATTATAAAAAATTAGTTAAAAAAAGAATTTTCTAAATCGGTTTGTAAATGACGTAGTTATGAGTTACGGATATTTTATAATAAACAAAAAAATACAGTCGAATTGAGGACCTCGTTCTTTTTTAAAAAGTTAGTTAAAACATGTAAATTTAATTAAGAAAATTAAAAGTTTTAACTAATGAAAATTATTAAAATGCATGATTTTGTATAATTTGTTCTTGATACAAATTGCTTATAGTATCTTAAAGTAGTCTTAAAGTTACTAACATCCCCCATGTTAGTTGTCAATTAACGATAAAATCGATTAAAAAAATATTATCGTCAAAATCGGTATAAATTTGACAAGTATGTCGCACAACAATAAAATATAGCCGAAATGAGAAAATTCTACTTTGTTAAATAAAATCCTACTCTGCAAAAATCTGTTCAGTCGAATCAAGAACCCCCTCCTCATTTAAACCACACAAAAATATTATTATTTATCCACTATGCAAAAGCCCTAATTTCACGGTGCACTCGAAAATTGGCTCAGCGTGACAATGCCGTTATTGTCACAATGCCGTCCGATCAATCACAATAACAGTTACAAAAAAGTCATTTAGAATAACTGCTTCACAATCGCAACGTTATCCTGTATCAATTATAACGTTAGTAACAATACACGAGATCTTTGTCGTCGTGAAATTCCATCCGCATAATAACTTAGCTTTTAAGGTCATCGATCGCACTTATCAGTGACCGTTAAACGTTTATGCATCTCTTCGAATTTAATGCACTTTGGCTCTTACAGCGATTGGGATAAAGTACAAAATTGTATAGCGAGAATATATAAAACTCTGCACTGTATTTTCGATTTGCGAAGGGACACGTAACAGTAATATAGGTAACTGTAAAGAAGCGAAGTCACAATTTTAAATTTCGAAATCCAATCAGACTTGAAGAAATTACAAGATACAATTCGATACAAATTTGAAATTAGAATTCGGAATTTTGAGTGCGAAACTATTGGTAGTGAAGAGCGTTTGGTTCGAAATTTAAAATTGGAAATAGTGCTGTGACACAAATAACGCACCCGTACTAATCCAGATCACTGTGATCGCGTATCGGCGCGCACATGCGTTAACGCCGGCTCTCCCGATACTAATGCTAGTACTCAATAGTGTTGTCCAGGAAAACCTCAGTTGAATCACTCAAGGGCTCGCATTTGTATTGCAGTCGCGGTTTAGCTGCTACGGTTTGGCACGTCCCTGGCATTGGGGTACATGAATAGTGGATACGTACGTGATCGAAACAGCCGCTTCGTTGTCTTTTATGAGTATACAAAAATTGTCTCATAAACCGCACATATTGAATTATTTTCAAAACTCAATTTTCATATATTTTGGTACGTATTGTTTGGGACGTAATGCAGTGACAATTTAGAAACAGTCTGCTTTAAAATAAATTAAGAAATTTTCTGTAGATTTTTGTATAATAATGCGTATATTTCTGATACTAGTAATGTTATTATTGTGAAAGTATGTAAACATATTTGTGCGTTTGTTACTCAATTATGTTGAAACGGTTAAACGTATAGAATGAAATTATAAGTAGGTTATATCCTAACTTAACGTATAAGATGTTTATATATACTTAACGTATTGTTTAAACTTAACATGTAAGGTACACCATAGACAATAACATACAAATAGGACACAAGTAACTTTAAAAAATAATCATCTGAATTAATCGATATAGTCCCAGATATTATTAAATACCAAGGTATTATTTAAAATCGAAGATATTGGAGAACATATGAATATTTATAAAATTTAAGAAAAATATGGAATAGCAGTTAAAAAGATACTAAGTCTAGTTCTTATTTCATCTAAATTTTTAAAATATAATTTCACGTTTGCGTTTCGTTAGAATTTCTACTGCGTTTTGGCCTAATCTATTAAATTAACTGATAACTACATTAAAAAAAATTCCTTCAATTGTAATAAAACCAATTATAATAGTTTAAAAATTAAACTACGGAACCGATTTTGATAAAATTTCTATGGGACCAATCTATAAGCATTTCCTTTTGGACAAAAAAAAGAAATTTTCAAATCGGTTTACAATTGACGGAGTTATGTAGTAACAAACTTACAAAAATACAACCGAATTGGGTACCTCCTTTTTTTAAAGTCAGTTGAAAATATAAACGGATAACGTAAACAGAGATAGAAAAAAAAACGTAACACAACTCCTAGAGTATTACCCAAAACTTAAGAACATTACCTGCCATTTAAAATTACTTTAACGTTAGAAAGTGACAACCCATGTTCGTATCTATGAATCACTCGATTAGTGATTCATAAATACGAAACAAAGGCGGGTGTGTTCGTTTTTTAAAAAAAAATCAATTGACAAGCCCTTAAAATCGATATGTTCTCAAACAAAACGTTCCGTGACTAGCGCACCTCGTTGCGTGTTACATTCACTGGTCTGGAACGTTGTTGAATAACTGTTATAAAAACGTTATTTCAAGTACTAGATTTACAGGTACAGTGAAATCAAAAAGCGAGGAATATCTGCTAATCCGAGCACTTTTTTGGGGTTCTATACCAAAATTGTACAAAAGAATCCTTATATCAACTGGTCGGCTACAGTTGCGCGCAGCGCTAAATACCAACAACTACTAACCGCTCTCGATTCGACATTTGAAAGTTTTAAATATTATTAGCCCATCCCTATTGTAATAAAAAAAAATATATTTTTAAATTTTTTAAGGATTAAAAAATTATTGTTGCCTCTTTATCTTGCTTTAATGTAAGTTTATGTATATTATATATATATTTTTTTATGTATCCCTATAATCTGGATCATTTTTAGGGAACAGTTAAGAGTTTTCATTTATTTTATTCGTTCAATGCCACCTTTTCGAAATTTGAAAATAAATCTACTAATCTTAGTGAAACGTCTCAACAATAGGTTCCATTTGCGCATTTAAAAATATCTTTTATTTAATGCTATTTTTTACTTATGACCGAAAATATAAGAAAGATAGAATTGTTTTCTACAAAAAAAAAAAGAAACTTTTAATTATGTCAAAACAAGTTATTTTCATTTAACTCTTCTTTGCATGATTTTTTTATTGGTGAAATAAATCAAGGTGATATAATTCATGTTCAGAATTAAAGGAAAAATGGTTAAAAAATAAATGTGACAGCTATGTTTTTTTTTTCAGCAATGGACATTAAAAACGCACCCAGACACGATCAACTTAAAGTGAACTTGTTCTTTTATATAATTTTTGGGCATGCAATTAAGATGGAAATTTCCACCATTATGCAAAGAAGGGTTAAAAACTAAACTACTGAACCGATTTTGATAAAATTTCTATTGGTCCAATCTGTATTTTTTTCAGATAAAAAAAAAAATTCCAAAATCGGTTTAGAACTAACGACATAATGACGTAGCAAATATAAAAACAAATATTCTCTCCCCTTCTTTTTTTGAAGTCGTTCGAAAAATACCATTCCCCATGTTACAGATTTATTTTATATATGGAATCCTCATTGTACAAATCCACTCTCACACTTGACCGGTTCTTCACTTTCGGTGACCTTTGACTTATTTGACCTTAGAAATTCATGTCACATAATGCTGAGTGTTTGTACTGCTTGCCACGAAGTAACGTGGTTGAAGGCGATGATGGATAGATCATTCAGAAAACTTGTGAATGGATACCACATTAGGGACTAGTCCAAACTAGTTTAATATATTTGATTGATTCGTATAGTTTTTATTTTGTTTACTTTTGTATATATTCTTGTTCAGGAGAAATTATCGAAGTTTTTACGCCCGTTCTACGATGATAAAGTGGTATGTTTACCTACAGTCTATTTCAATAGAACTTAATTAAAATGTAAACAAACTGATCATAGTAATGATGCAACGATATGTAATGATATAACGTAGGTATATGAAGAACGTAGTATTTTTTTTTATTATAGGTGATAATGAAATAGTAACCCCACTCGCTATCGGTATGTACCCCGCCATATGTACACCGATATACATCGGTATACATATGGCGGGGCACCAGTGAAGGATGATAGGTGAGGATGAAACAGTTCAGTTAGCCCATCGTGACGAATTCAACGAGAATTTGACGTTCATAAGTGGCTAAAATGTCCTACATGAATAAATGATTTTTGAATTTTGAATTTTTTAATTTTGAATTGTTCACGATGGTTTCCAGGGGGAACCACGTAGAGGTCGACCTGATAGGGCATATTGCTAGCAATGGGTCAAACTCCATTGCTAACAATCCCTTCCCCCCGAAGAACATAGTATTTGGTAGGCCCTCATTTTTATTATACATAAGAAAGAAAAAATATTTTTATTTCATTGAAAATAGTTCAGCCATTTAAACGTCATAGAGTAACAAACGTATAAACCTATTTATTATATTAATAGTAATATTAGAAAGGAATTTGATAATATTAAGCATGCTTAGTAAAAAAAAAATATTTATAGGAATACCAACAACATATTGCATTATAACACACACATATATCAAACATTAAATACTACACACATACGTATACAATTATTTAGATATCATCATTATCATCACAGCCATTTTCTGTCTTGTACTGTTGAACATAGGCCTCCCCATAGACTGCCATAAACCACACCCTATAATGGTATTTAGGTATGATCGTACATATTTGATAATATACATATAGCGCTAACTTCAAATGTTAAATTTAACAATATTTTTATCAATATATCGATGATTTAATCATTACAACTTGATGATCTAATTTCGACTCCTTATATCAGATAGAACTTCGCGATATCGTTATCATATTTCCGTTACCAGTTATGTACAATTGATGATTTATTTTCGAAAACAAATAACATAATTTGTGTCAATAAACCCTATTAGTAAATAGAAAATTATTAAAAATTACATAAAATGAACTTATTATATGCAAGAACAAATATGTACTTGTAAATAACGAGTACATATTTGTACGTAAAATACGTAATACTAATCGTAAATACACATACACACACACACACGCGCACACACACACACGCATGCACGCACGCACGCACGCACACACGCACACACGCACGCACGCACGCACACATGCACGCACTCACGCACGCACACACGCACGCATGCACATGCATGCTCACACACGCACGTATACATAAACTTTAAAAAAACTATATTTAATGTAAAAAATAAGAAAAACATTTAACAATTGAAATATATAGATAGATACTCGTTATAAAATTCAACACACTAATCATAGCAAACTTATTCTTAATTTTTTTAAGAATTAAAAACAAAGAAACGGTAAGGAATTAGGAAAGAATATGAATAATTTAAGATTGTATTCCACCAAAAACCGACTTTGATTATAATAATGTTTATTTATTTTATCTTACAACTTTTGAGTACAATGAAACATTTAAAATAATACCATAGATACATCAATGTTGTAGAGAACTGGTGCCTGAACCGGGTATCCAAAGAACCCGTGTCACAAGGCACCAGGACCACTCCCTGGCATGAAACATTTTATGGTAATACATACAAACGGAGAACACAAAAGTTGTTAGGCGTAGCAGATACAATATGAACACATGAAAATACATATACACACATAGTTATATAATATTTAAAAATGATTGAGGCATAACTAGTTATTTTGATTTAAAAACTAAACAACTGAACTTATTTTGATAAAACGTCTATCCATACGTAAGTATATCCTTCCAGATAAAAAAAAATTCCAAATCGGTTTATAACTGACGGAGTTATGAGGTAACAAATATAAAACAAAAGTATACGGCTAAATTCAGAACGTCCCACTTTTTGAAGTCGCTTGAAAACAAAAACAAAACACACCAGATGAAGATGTTTGTTTTGAAAGTCGTTTAAAAGACAAGACTATCAGAGTCCAGCCTCCATTATAATACAGACTGAACACACTGCCCGTGTCCCAAAGTACATAGCAAACATGGGGGCTAAAGGGCTTCGAGAACTTTCCAACAACGTACCTCTATTAGAAGTACATTACAGATAACTATAGGTATTTATATAGGTATATTTTATTTCAATAAACTTTATGTACAGGTACACATGAATTTATAATAGGATTTCATTTAATATTTTTGTCTTCTAACCTATGTCTGCGTCTAATAAATTATTTCTATGAAAAAGTTATATAGATGTACTTAGCCTTATTTAAAAAAAAAATACAATTTAAGAAAATAAAGTATGTATGTATGAAGTACGAATAAAAAGCTTAAGCAGTAAAGCTTATAAAAAGTTATTTTTATTTAAAATTTGATCAAATAATATAAGATTTTACACAAAATGTGATTTTTTTTTTATCATATACATCTAAATGGTGCATGAAGTGAAAAATGTTACTAAAATCGTTTCGCCAACTGTTCTACATTAACATGTAGACGGGCGATTCTACATTCTAAATTCGAATATTTTCAATGTAAAGAATCTACGTAACATTTCGTCGTCGTATATGTGTGTATATCTCTAAATGTGTGCATGCGTACAAGCGCGCGCGCTTGTGTGTGTGCGTGTACATGTGCCTATGCATGTTCGTGTGCGTGTGCGTGTACGTGTGCGTGTGCGTGTGCGTTTGTGTGTGCGTGTGCGTGTGCGTGTGCGTGTGCGTATACGTGTGCGTGTGCGTGTGCGTGTGCCAACAGTTGGTTGATAAGTTAGACACACGACCACACACACACACTTTTTTTTTTAAGATAACGACTACGTTATTTTTTTAACAAACGTTATGTTTTATTACGTTAATACTCTATTTAGATTAATATTTTGTGATTCCTTAACTTGTATTATACATTTGTGCAAACTTTATTGGCAGTCAAATTTTTTCAAGCTATTTAAGTGTGTAATTAGGTATTGTTATAACTGTCGGTTTGCCTTAAATAAATAAATATAAGGGAGTAATCTCTATTAATTGTACAAAGATAAAAATCTGTTCAGATTCGGCGAAATTATCGGGTTATACACAAAAAAAAAATAAGAGAATTATTAAACTCCCAACATTTTGAAACAAAACTTTTCCGCTGTATATTAAAAAAGGAACATTAAAAATCCACCAATTGTGTACCGCATTGTAGATCCTTTGTCCGAACGTAAGTCTTTGTCCGCAGGTCCATCTGTATTAGCATTCCACACACGGCGGTTGCAGTTCTGACGCGGAACCACCGCGGTTCCGTATTATTACAATTTTATAGTAAGAAATGTATATAAAGAAATTACCATTTTTTTTTATACAACTTAGAATGGCAAACAAGCTGACGGCCCACCTGATGGAAAGTGGTAACCGTCGCCTATAGGCATGAGCAGTACCATGGACATAACAGAGTATACTGTTTCACCCATGATACCCCCCATGCGTTGCCATTCCTGAGAACTCAGGTGTTATTCCTCTGTACCCAGTAAATTCACGTCATATCCCACCCTTGAAACCGAAACACAGCCATGAAACACAACTGCTTCACGGTTGAAACACGAATGGGACAGAGGTACCCAAGCAATCGACTTTTGTACAAAATCTATATATATTAGTATGTATAAACGATATTTCATCGTCATCGTCATTTCAGCCGTTATCTGACCACTGTTGAACATATGGCTCCCCCAGACTGCCATAAGAGGCGGGAGTGTTTCTTATGGCTGTATTCAATTTGGTGGATTTTGCCAGTCGTTGCCGAATGACTTTGATAAGAAAGGATAAATCCGCAAGTCGTGTGCTGAGTCAGTGGTTCTTTGATGGTTCATCTTTGAACGTGTGATTTCGACTATTTGTATAACTGCCTACCTATAATGTTTGGGGGGAAAGGGATTGTTAGCAATTCTTTCAATAAGCCTACATATAAACACGCGATTCCGCATTCTACATTCGAATACTTTCAATTTACTCGTAATGTATCTACGAATCATTTTGTCGTGTGTGTGTGTGTGTGTGTATATGCGTGCGTGCGTGTACGCGCTGTTGTGTGTGTGTGCGTCTCTCTCTCTCTCTCTCTCTCTCTCTCTCTCTCTGTGTGTGTGTGTGTGTGTGTGTGTGTGTGTGTGTGTGTGTGTGTGTGTGTTTGTGTGTGTGTGTGTGTTTACCTTTAAAGTCGCTTCTTATAGAGCAATCTATATTCATGTGTTTCTTGACGTTCTATTTACGCACTGAACCCTAAGTACGCGATCTGAATTGCACTTAATAAGTTTATAATACTCATGCTTGGGGGGAAAGAGATTGTTAGTAATGGAGACTGAGAATCCCATTACTAGCAGTATACTTAACCAAGTCGACCGTTAATTCCTGATGAATTTATCATGATGGGCTAACTGGCCTGTTTTCATTCTCATCTATCACCCTTACTTGGTGCTCCGCCAGCGTATCCCATTAGCGCAGGCGGAGTTACCGTACCATACCATTTTTACTCCATCAAAAAAAAAACTACTACTAACTACTCATACTTATGTATATATTTGATTTAAATATCACAAAATTAATGATTTTAAAAATACCACAATTTAATACATTTTATATCTAACTAGCTTTCAACTGCAACCTGGTCCACGAGGCCGGGATATGTTCATTTACCGGGATAAAAAAAATAATCCTCTCCATCCCACATAGTACTTGTACACAATTTGATAAACCGACATTGCGTGTTAATGATAAAAAAGTTGGGATTTCTATTTATATATATATATACGTAATATATAATTATCTATATTTAAACATAATCGGTTTTATTGTTAGTTCTTTGAAATGGCAGCTCGATTATAACAATCCAAGAAAAGCTGAATCATATAAACGTATGTCACGTGATTTAGCATCATTGATTCAGTCAAAAATCCCACTTTCCTGATTAATCATACCAATATTACTAACATTTCCTTTTTTTTATACAACTTAGAATGGCAAACAAGCTGACGGCCCACCTGATGGAAAGTGGTAACCGTTGCCTATAGACATCAACAGTACCATGGACAAAACAGAGTGTACTCTTTCGCCCATGATACCGCTCATGCGTTGCCATATTGTTATAGGCGACGGTTAGTACTTTCCATTAGGTGGGCCGTCAGCTTGTTTGCCATTCTAAGTTGTATAAAAAAAAATTACATGTAATTTAAGACTGACTCAAGTGAATACTTTTATATCATACTAGCTGACTCGGCAAACGTTGTTTTACCATATACATTATTTCTAGAACTATACATGAAAATATATCGTACTACAATTATCATATTCGATTGTCATCTTGCAACCCTTTTGCGGCATATAAAAATTGAGATTAAAAAACAGGAGTTGATCGTAAAACGGTGAAAATTTGAGGTTGTATGTATTTTTCAATGCTAAATCATAATAAAATAAAAATAGAAAAATATGTCAAAAAAATTTTTTTTTTTGGTGAGGGTCTCCCTTATCATTGAGGGGTATGTAAAATAGATGTTGGCCGATTCTCAAACCTACCGAATATGCACACAAAATTTCATGAAAATCGGTAAAGCCGTTTCGGAGGAGTTTGGTAACAAACACCGCGACACGAGAATTTTATATATCAGATGAGCCTTTAATGATTATGCTTAATACATATAGTTGAGAAAATTTCGTCATCAATTTAACTAATCCATAATTTATAATCTACAGCAGTGTTCCTCAAAGTGTGACTCGGGACCACCTGACGCGTCTTTTTTTTTATACAACTTAAAATGGCAAACAAGCTGACGGCCCACCTGATGGAAAGTGGTAACCGTCGCCTATAGACATGAGCGGTACCATGGACATAACAGAGTGTACTGTCTCGCCCATGATAACTACCATGCGTTGCCATTCCTAAGGACTCAGATGTTATTCCTCTGTACCCAGTAAATTCACGCCATATCCCACCCTTTAAACTGAAACGCAGCCATGCAAACACAACTGCTTCACGGTAGAAACACGAATGGGACAGAGGTACCCAAGCAATCGACTTTTGTACAAAGTCTCTTCAAGCGGGTCAAATAAATACAAGAGGGTCAAATAAGTAAAAAGTAAATAACGTTCAAACATATATTTTTATAATGTTCGTTAAAAGATATTTATTATATAGGTAGGCTAACACGAATTAATAAAATAAAAAAAAAAATAACCACGAGTCTCTCATTAACGTGAAGTGTGTGCCTTGTGTTTTACGTTAACTAGTTTGTCTATTTAAAAATAAGTAAAAATGTAAGGATTTGATACTTGTAATATAATAAAGTACATGTAAATTAAGAACAAAAGAGGGTAGGAGTTGTAAAAATATTTTTATACACTAAGCAGCTTGTGCCATGAAAAAGTTTGAGTAACACTGATCTAAAGCGATATACCACAATAACGCGTGCGACATAACTTCAACAGATCAGCGGCTTTAAGCGTTATTGTTATATTTATTTAATTAAATTGTTTCCCAAAATATAGGCGGGAACTATTCAAGCGAAATCCTGTCAGAATTCCAACAGAATCCAGTAAATTTTAATCAAGTAATCTCTAAATACAACGCCAGCATTATGTAGATTTAAACAACAAACTCGTTCCGCTAAGCATACGATATTTACCCGCGGTTCGGGTAGTTTGCACAGGAATACATTGTCGCCATAAGTAGGTACGTGCGGGATACGTTTCCATTGTTATACGACGTTATAGGCACACAATCTAACGTCTGACCTAAAATTTAATAATAGTAAGAAACAAAAAAGGAATTCAAATTTCAAATCAATTTAGGAGTAATTTAAATAATTTCAATTTAAACTAGAACAGAATAAGAACTAGAAATTAGAGTCAAGTAATATTAGTCTGAAATAAGTAAATAACATACGAAAATGTTAATTAAAAAGTACAAGGAAACGAAAGAATGCTCTCGAACTACTCTTATATTGCTTTTAACATGCTTACATTAACCAAAAATTAAAGTGGTAAGGGAAGAAAAAGCATTCCTCTCTCTATCTTACTTCATCTTCATTACATTCATATTAAGCGTATAGGATTCCCCCTAACAGCGAAGAAATAGAGTAATATGGAATTATAATTGATATCTCCTTCTAGCAAATTTGACTCGCGATTGTTTTTACCAATAATTATGTATATATTCAAATCATTATTTAATTTAATAGTATCCCAAAAAAACTAAGAAATATATCTTTATATAGAAATTTTAGTTTTGAAATTAGACACTAGATGGCGTTGTTAATTATGGGCATGCAATTAGTTGTTGATCTGCCCTAAGAGATATTACTTTAAAGTTCCCTATCATTCCTATTGAAATGATTGTTTTATTGTAGGCCATCGGTAGGAGATTCTTGACTCACTACCCAGTTGTTCAATAACCAAGTATTTTATTGGTCTCAATCTAATTGCTTTTTCAGTGACATAAAAAGTATCCTTGAATTTTATTACTACAAAATTAATAAAAAGAAAGACAAATGGCAGAAGAATTTGAATGTCTAATACTAATTTCACATCTGGTCACACCATCGTATAGGAGACTCAAGGTTATTGCCGTTTCTCGTAGCACAATCTGATACCAGAGGGCCTACCATGAAATGTTTTTCGAAATTTCGGAGCCAAACCAAACAGAAATTTGATGTTAAAATTACATAATACACGCCGTTTGGAAATATTAAAAATGTTAAAATATTGTTCCTTTGGACTTTTATGATAGGATGTATGACGAACGAAATGTTAAACTCCATTTATTGGTCCGATTTTGGTATAAACAAAAACACGAAATTGAGTCCGAAATTTCGGAATTTCATTTCATGGTAGACCGGCAGATTGAAAGAATAACGTATTTACTTGAACAATGGGCACGCACACAAACGTCAAGCATTTAACAACACATCCAATGTAACCGCGTATAAACTCAAATTATATTGTAATTACAATTGCCGGCACCAAATTTAATGACTATGTTTTACTGTCAATTTATAGGTGTTTGTTTGTTCACAACTTTGTACTTTTACTAACATATCAATAACTAGCTATATCCCGCAGCTTCACCTGCGAGAACCGGTGCAAAAAGTATAGGATCCTAACCCACCGGTATGGGAGAAAGAGATTGTTAGCAATGGAGTTTGACAGCCCCATTGCTAACAAAGTGCCCTATTAGGTCGACCTCCACGTGGTTCTCCCCAGAAACCATCGTGAACAATTCTTGTTGAATTCGTCACGATGGGCTAACTGACCTGCTTCATCCTCACCTATCATCCTTCACTGGTGCCCCGCCGGTGTATACCGATAACGCTGATGAGGTTACCATTCCTTTATCACCTATTAAAAAAATCTACCTGTGTACCAAATTTCATTCAAATCCGTCGAGCTTTTTTTATGTTTCATCATCATCATCATATCAGCCATTATCCGTCCACTGATGAACATAGGTCTCCTCTATAAACCGCCATAAGGAACGGTTCTGAACCACCTGCATCCATTGACTCCCTGCAATCCATTTGAGGTCGTCACTCCATCTGGTGGGAGTCACTTTGTTTGTTTGAGTGTTTTTATGTTATTATATCAGCCATTAACTGACTGCCCACTGCTGAACATAGGCCTTCCCCATAAGAAGAGTTTTGCCAATAGTTGCCACGCTTGGCATGCGGGTTGACATCACAGCACAGTTAAGCTTTGGTGATGTTTTTTTTATGTTTAGTACCTCATAACTCCATCATTTATAAATCAATTTAAACCAATTCAGATTAGTCCTACAGGAATTTCATCAAAATCGTTACAGTAGATAGATAGATAGATACCCTTTATTGTTTCCTCCAAAAGATTACAATAGTAAACTTATTATAAACTAGCGGCCTGTCCTGGCGTCGCACGGGTGGACATTTTTACATTTTAAAAAGTGGCCATTAAGGCTGCACACACGACGGAAGCTTAAAAATGGAGTAACTTCTCCCATTTCCCCAATATTTTCCTTCACTGCTCTGCTCCTATTGATCGTAGCGTAATGAAAAGTATATTATAACCTGCCCAGGAGTATGAAAAATAATTGTACTAAGTTTCGTTAAAATCCGTCGAATAGTTTTTGTTTCTATAACGAATATACAGACAGACAGACAGACAAAAATTTTACTGATTGCATTTTTGGCATCAGTATCGATCACTAATCACCCCCTGATAGTTGTTTTGAAAATATATTTCATGTACAGAATTGACCTCTCTACAGATTTATTATAAGTATAGACAATTAGAGTTTGGTTTTTAAATCCAAATCACTGATTACGATACTATTGAAAACTACTTTTTTTTTCTGTAGCACAAAATCTATTTGTTTATTTTAATTTTCTCATTTCTCATGATGCATGTTTTGCAGTAAACTTTAACAATTTATTTACAATACCTCTACTCGTAGAAATGTGCCGGCAACAAGTAAAAGAAGCCTGTGGCATCGTAAAACAGGATTAATGTCTTTGAGATGGATCATATAAAAACCTGTGTAAATCACCAAAAGGACACCAGGTTTTTTCTACATACCTGTGTCGCAATATCTTGGTATATTTACATGCTGTCTACAAAAGATCAAGTCGGTATTCATTTACTTATTTAACCCTTCTTTGCATGATGGTGAAAATTTCCATCATAACATTGAATACATAAAACTTATATAAAAGATCAAGTTCACTTTAAGTTGATCGTGTCTGGATACCTTTATCCCAATCCCTTCCATCCCAATCATCTGGACGAGTGGCGGTCTTTCACCGTGCATTTTTTAAGGCACTTTCTTCCACGCACAACCATTCTTTGGAATCAACTTCCAGCAGCAGTATTTCCAAACCGATACGACAACATAACCTTTAAGAAAAGAGTATATTTCTTTTTAAAAGGCAGGCAGCACATCTGTAACGCCGCTGGTGTTGTGGGTGATCATGGGCGGCGGTAGTCACTTACTATCAGATGAGCCGCATGCTCGTTTGCCCCCTGTTTTGTAAAAAAAAAATATATACCGTTATATGCTGTATAGGTCCCGGCATAGAATGGGCCACCTCGTTTCTTTCCCGTGGGTGTTGTAAGAGGTGATTAAGGGAACATAATGGTCGTGGGATGGGCAGCAGCGTCTGTCAAAAAACATTACCATAGCCTAACTATAGTTGCCAATCTGCCTGCTAACAATGGCAACTACTGGCAAAACCCCTCATATGGGGGAGACTATGTTAGGCAGTGGACAATCAAAAGCTGATACAACAATGTTTTATAGCCAATTTCACACAATTAATTAGACAGAAAAATAATTGATGATTAACCAAAAAATAAAGTGTTTTGTGAAGACATGTGCATAAATAAACCCGTAAGTATTATTTCATAAAAAAAAATTAAAATTCCCCTTAAAATAAATTATACGCCCCATTAAACTTACACCGAAGTAAAAAAGTTAGGGCAGTAATACACGTGCCTGTAGATGGTACACTAAAAGCTTTTTTTTTAAAGGATGATAATGGAATGATAGGCGAGAATGAAAAGGCAGGTCTATTTATTAGTCCATCGTGACGAAAACACCTTGAATTCAGTATGATGGTGTTCAGAGGGGACCTAAGGGAGGTTGATCTGACAACGTATATAGCTAGTGATGAGGCTGTTAGAATCAATTATTAACAACCCATTTCCCCATGGTATACGCGTTAGGCATATGCACAAGAAGTTTTAGATACTGGTGATTTTTTTTTCTTTTTTTATGGAACTTGGAATGGGAATATTGATAGTTCACCTGATAGAAATAAGTTTCAGTCCACTATAGGCTTAAATACAGGCCTGTGGGCTGTATATACCCAAAAATCCTACAGCGACCTCCGTATCCAATATAATAACGCATTCAGGGTGTTGATGGGGCTGCCAGGATTCTGTAGCGCGTCAGGGATGTTCGCAGAGCATCGTGTAGATTGTTTTTATGCCACGATGCGAAAAAGGTGCGCATCCCTGGTGCGCAGAGTACGTGGCAGCGCCAACAGCATCCTGAAGATGATAGCAAGCAGGCTGCCCGGTGTTTACGTTAATCACTGCGGCGCATTTTCCAATGGAATTGTTCAGCGGTGATTATCTGCATATTATTTAATATATTATATGTGTGTGTGTGTGTGTGTGTGTGTGTGTGTATTGTATATGTAAATTTACTAACATTAGTTTTAAGAATATTGTAACTAATAAATATTTAATGACCAAAAAAGTCCGAAATAAAAATTATTATATTATTAAGTGGAATCATAGAATCGTAGAATTCGCAGAATGATATACTGCGATGCTCATGGTACCTCTTTCATAAATACTCCTAGATATACGCTCTATAATTCTAGAATACTAAAAGAATAGACTTTTCTGTGTAGTTTAATTTTTTTCGCGGAGAAGAAGATCTTCCCTTAAGTTTAAACTATGGTTTTAATAAGGACTGGCGTAGCCCTTATCTGATAATAAAAGTAAGTTTACATATTTTTTTTAATGGGTGATAATGGAATGGTAACCCCACCCGCGCCAACGGTATACACCGGCGGGGCACCAGTGAAGGATGATAGGTGAGGATGAAGCAGGTCAGTTAGCCCATCGTGACGAATTCAATAAGAATTGTTCATGATGGTTTCCAGGGGGAACCACGTGGAGGTCGACCTAATAGGGCAAATTGCTAACAATGGGGCTGTCAAACTCCATTGCTAACAACCCCTTTCCCCCCAGTAAGTTTACATTAGGATACTTTCAATATAGTATACTGGGGGGAAGGGATTGTCAGTAATAAGATCTAATAGGGTCATTGCTAGCAATATACCCTCTTAGTTCGACCCCCACGCAGTTTCTCTTGGAAATCATAATGATTGATGAATTCTTGTTGAATTCATCATGGTGGGCTAACTGACCTGCATTGATTCTCACCTGTCATCTTCTACTGGTGCCTCGTCGCTGTATGCCGATAGCGCGGGCGGGGTTACCATTCCATTTTCACTCATTAGAAAAAACATACTGAGTATCTTACCAACTCTTAGAATGGGGGGAAAAAAATTGTTAGACATGGAGATTAGTAATCCTATTACGAGCAATGTACCTTATTAGGTTAACCTCCTCGCGTCCCCCTGGAAACCACCGTGATTGATTCATTCGTGAATTTGTCATGATGGGCTAACTGACCTACGCCATCCTCACCTATCATCCCTCACTGGTGCCCCGCCAGTGTAAACCGATAACACAGGCGGAGTTACCAATCCATTATCATCCATTAAAAAGCACGTGTACCATAACCTTTACCTCTGTGTTGCCAGCTCCCTACATAACTTTGCATACATCTTTTTTTATTCTCCACCGGCCCTAATAATATATCCAGTGGGCCATCACCAAAAACTTGGGCATCAAAGGCTCTAACTTGTCAAATGAACGGAGAGACTGTAACGAGAAAAGTTTCTGATCAGCCCATAGTAATCATAAGTTTGATCGAGCGAGCAAATTGAGTTATACTCGTGGCAACTAGGCTTGTAGCAAGGTCGGATGTACGGCGAACAATAAATAACGTCAATTGCATTTAGTTAAAACGGATTAAATATTGTTATGGTTTGCCCTATAGGTGAGGATTAGTTTTAAGTCATAAGCGGTAGCGGTGACCTGCATATTTACTATTTGTTTAAAAGAAAAAGTCAGGAATGTCAATAAAAATATAAATTTAAATAGACGTCTGATCAGTCCCCCATAGCAATGGTATTATATTATCTGTGCCCATTGTAATCATGTTATGTTATGGTATACTGTGAAGATGAGGATCTGTTGTAAGTTACAAGTGAGAGCGGTGAGCTTTACCTACAAAATGAAAACAAAATTAGTAGCATCTTTTTGAAAGAGTATACTATAAATGAAACGCAAAAAATTTAGAGCCTTCCTATACACTAACTTGACAGCTGAATACGTCATTTAATGAAAAGTACACTTTAATGGTGGGGATTGGTTTTAACTTACAGACAGGAGCGGAAAATAATAGTTTTTTTCCATAACCTTTGATTACATACAATTAATTTCAAAAATATTAACAACATTCTTGATTGAAACAGATGTCGTGGCAGATGTACTTTGGTTATCGTTCTTAAAGGATATATCAAAAAAAGTTCAAAGATTTGAAAGAAAAAGCAGTGTTTTTATACAATTCACTAGTTACTTGAAAATACCTGTCATCGAATCATTCAATATATCTTGTAGTCAAAATACAAGTTTTTTTTTTATACAACTTAAAATGACAAACAAGCTGACGGCCCACCTGATGAAAAGTGATAACCGTCGCCTATAGACATGAACAGTACCATGGACATAACAGAGTATACTGTTTCGCCCATGATA
This sequence comes from Galleria mellonella, assembly GCF_026898425.1. Classification (NCBI taxonomy): domain Eukaryota; kingdom Metazoa; phylum Arthropoda; class Insecta; order Lepidoptera; family Pyralidae; genus Galleria; species Galleria mellonella. The sequence continues at coordinate 2,410,523 of NW_026441987.1, read as the reverse complement.
CCCCCCATGCGTTGCCATTCCTAAGGACTCAAGTGTTATTCCTCCGTACCCAGTAAATTCACACGATATCCCACCCTTCAAACCGAAACACAGCCATGCAAATACAACTGCTTTACGGTTGAAACACGAATAGGACCGAGGTACCCAAGCAATCTACTTCTTTTAAAACTAGATAATGCTATGTAGTACGTAAAACTATTTTTTTTATTTTACATTATAACGTCTCCCTCTAGTGTTTTGGACCAACTCCTAAATGGATGGAGTGCGGTTAATAACGCCACCGTAATTATCTTAAAATTTCAAACAACTCATAAACTTGTTACAATTAATTCATTTTGCCTAAATAATTAACAGCCATCTTAACTTTCCAATAAGGCATAGAAAAGATCTACTATCTATCAATCCCCCATACATGATCACCCATCCAACTTGTGACCGCACTGAACGTTGCTTAACTCGATTGATCGGTATCACGCAATTGAAATCGAAATTAAAATGTACTACGAGTACAACTAATAATGGCACGTACAATAAATTCGATCTGATCACACATCCTCGACACGTAAATACGACACCTACTGTCGACGTGTCGTATTTTGTATGATATTTCCTCTTCCTAGTTCGACCAAAGCAATAAAACCTCTAACTAAATTTACATAAATTACTACAAAAATAAACATTTTCTTACGTAAAAATAAAATACTTTAATCATCAAAAAGATGGACCTCTTAAAGAACATGGGAGCAATGGGTGGTTCTGGAATAGTAAGTCCGCCTGCGCGGGGGGAAACGGATTATTAGTAATCAGATCTGACAGGACCGCTACCAGCAATATTCTCTAACAGGTCGACCAGGCTTCCTCAGGGTCAGCAACGCGCGCGTAATGCCCCTGGTATTGCAGGCCTACATAGGCTACGGTAACTGCTTACCATCAGGTGGGTCGTATGCTTACTTGCCACCTCAGTGGTATAGAAAAAATAAAAATACCTCTAAGCAATTGCCCCTAAAAACCATCTTAATTAATTCATATAAAGTTCAAAGGGAGACTTTGTACAAAAGTCGTTTGCTTGGGCACCTCTGTCCCATTCGTGTTTCTACCGTGAAGCAGTTGTGTTTGCATGGCTGTGTTTCGGTTTGAAGAGTGGGATTTGTCAATGAATTTACAGGGTACAGTGAAATAACACCTAAGTCTTCAGGAATGGCAACGCATGGGGGGTATCATGGGCGAAACAGTATACTCTGTTATGTCCATGGTACTGCTCGTGTCTATAGGCGACGGTTACCACTTTCCATCAGGTGGGCCGTCAGTTTGTATGCCATTCTAAGTTGCATAAAAAAAAATAAGCCCGATAAACTAACTGACCTGTCTTTTCCTTTTCACCTATCATCCTTCACTGCTGTTACGTCATAGTATACCGATAGGGCAGGCAGATCTACCATTCCACTTCTACTCATTTAAACAAATTTACCACAGATTTAACCAAATTTCCACAAAGGACCGCCTGGAAGATTGTATTGCTAACAAACGGTCTGCTAGTCCCCACTACTGGCAATGCATTCTCCCCTGACACAGAAGTAAACCCAATTTTTCAAGTAGAAGTAGAAAAAAGCTGATATTTAGTACTACATCGGAGATAGGTATATAAAAAATTAATTTAGCAATGACAAAGATATTCTGTTAAACGAAAAATGCAGGCAAGTTATGCCTATAATGTGTAAAATACGTATCCTCTATTTTTCAAGTCGGTTAAAAAGAACTAACAATACAGAAGTGTTAACAGTGTTGATACTTGTTCAATTTATGGTTTTGCTAATTTTTTTCCTTAAGTTGTTATAAAGCGACTGCTTTGAAGGTATCGCTTGAGTATTGTTTTAATAGGTTAAAATAAAATACGAACCCCATGTGCGCTATTGATATATACTGGCGAGGCACCAATAAGGGATTTTAGATGAGGATGAAAGTAAGTCCAATTGATTCATTATGACTGGCCGTGTGGTCCCAGCATAGAATAGGCCACCCTTTCCATTCATATTGGTGTCGTAAAAGACGACTAAGGGACGGCGAGAGATGGGCAGTAGCGTCCCTTTTAAAACATCTCTAAAACCTGTTTGCGGGCCAACTACTAGCAAAACCCCCCAAGAGGTAGGCTTATATTCAGCAGTGGACGATTAAGGACTAATATAATAATGATATGATGGCTAACAAACTCTTTCCTCTCGGTATCCCTCGAGATAGTCGAAAAGTCGATTGCTTGGGTACCTCTGTCCCATTCGTGTTTCTACCGTGAAGCAGTTGTGTTCGCATGGCTGTGTTTCGGTTTGAAGGGTGGGATATGGCGTGAATTTACTGGGTACGGAGGAATAACACCTGAGTCCTCAGGAATGGCAACGCATAGGGGGTATCATGGGCGAATCAGTATACTCTGTTATGTCCATGATACTGCTCATGTCTATAGGCGACGGTTACCACTTTCCATCAGGTTGGTCGTCAGCTCATTTGCCATTCTAAGTTACATAAAAAATAATTTTACAACCCAAAGCGATCGTACTGAATCAGTTTAATTATACAAACGAAGTAGGTACATATCGTAATAGAATCAGCTCGAGACTGTAGGTGGTGCGTTTACCTATCTACCCTTATTTATGGCCACGTATCGGGCCATTTACATGGGGCCCATTAAAATAAGTTACATGTTTAGAGTTGGCCCACTTTACTGCGGGACTAATGATTGTATCTATTCAAATTGACTCAATTTAGATATAGTAATAGTTATTTCAAATATTACATGTAACTTTATAACACAATCATCATTATATTAACATCATTATCATCAGCCGTTAACTGTCCACTGGTGAACATAGGCCTCCTCCCATTGGGAGGAGATTGAGATTACAAGTAGTTGCTATGCTTAGCAGGGTTTTTTTTAAATGGATGAAAATGGAATGGTAACCCCGTTTGCGCGGAGGGAAAGGGATTGTTAGTAATGGAGACTAAGAATCCCATTGCTAACAATATACCCAACCAGGTCGACCTCCTTGCGGTACCCTCTGGAAACTATCATAGTTAATTCCTGATGAATTCATCATAATGGGCTAACTGGCCTGTTTTCATTCTCATCTAACACCCTTCACTGGTGCTCCGCCAGTGTATCCCGTTAGCGCAGGCGAGATTACCATACCATTTACACACATCAACCCCATTTGCGCTATCGGTATACACTGACAGAGCACCAGTGATAGAAGATAGGTGAGGATGAAATCAGGTCAGTTGGTCCATTGTGAAGAATTCAACAAGAAATTAACCACGATGGTTTCAGGGGAAACCGCGTGGAGGTCGACCTGATACGGTATATTGCTAGTAATGGAACTGTTAGAATCCATTCCTAACAATCCCTTTCTCCCCACATCAGGGGTTGGCAACCGTGCTATTGTATACCAATAGCACAAGCAGGGTTATCATTCCATTATCATTCATTAAAAAAATGTATCTGGAACTCAGCACGATGGTTTCCAAGGGAAACCACGTAGTCGACCTGATAGGATATATTGCCAGCAATAGGACTGGTAGTCCGCATTACTTACAATACTTCCCCCCCCCCCCCCAGACACAGCGAAAGAAGCCGCGGGTAAAAGATAAGGAGCAAATCTTTAACAATACATCACATTATTAGATACTATGTTGGCGACGACAGCGTTTCGTGGCGAGAATTCTAGAACGAAAGTATAAGAGAATCAGCTAGCTAACAGTTCTATTATTTTCGATACAGCAATTAAATTTTCTATTTAATAACTGCAACTTTGCACTCGCATCCGCTGCAATATAGTATTATTTCTCTCTCTGATCTTTCTGTTAAAAGAATAAATATTTTTAGTCCATTCTGTTCTAGTAATGGAATAGAACGAGATAGGATTTATCTTATATTTATGTTATTATACATATATTATAAGTAAATAAATATAAAATATAAATAATATTTTATATTTATTTACTTATAATATATATATTTGGTGAGCTTTACAGATTTACGAATACACATGCCAAAAATAAAAAATAAAACATAATAACACGATAATGAAAAAAAAAAAATATATATATATATATATATATATATATATATATATATATATATATATATATATATATATCAGATGGGCCATAAGCTTGTTTGTTAATTGTTTATACTTGTTGTTTAAACGTTAAATTCATAATATCGTCATAGTCGTAGAATACTGACGGATCTGACAAATATTACATATCCGTCAGTATTCTACGACTATGACGATATTAGCATCAATATATGCATATTCGTTTATATTTATGTAGTATATATTATTTATTGTGTATAGGTAAACATTATCAGTTGTTATTTTCCATACCTATTCCAATAATGAAGTACTAAGTTCCTGATTCACTGTTCATCCCAAAGGTTGACTGATAGAGAATGTTACTAGCATTAAGTCCGTCTTTTATACTTTGTTAACGCATTTCCATACCCATTCAGCATGGAAATGCAGCAAGTCTCCTAGGTACCCTACCAGTTGGTAGCGGTCTCAAAGAAATTTTATTATCTTTAATTTTTAAGGTCTTGTCTTTGATATTTATACTTGCAAAGATGTAAAGTGCTAGAAGTCATGTCGTATAGGGAAATCAAAGATATGGGATAGAGCTGGCTGGAAGAAAATGCATGAATTAGTTGCACTGACAAGAGGAAACTCTTAAATGAAAGGAAGATGTAAAGTGAGTATATAATAGATATATTATATTTTTGTATTATTATATTTATTTGTTTATTTATTTTTGTATTAAAAATAAATAAATAAATCGATATATATATATATATATATATATATATATATATATATATATATATATATATATATATATATATATATATATATATATATATATATATATATATATATATATATATATATATATATATATATATATATATATATATATATATATATATATTCAGTATGTTGCTATAATTATGTCGCATATTTTTCACCACATCTGCCCTTCATACGCTTTTTGTTTTTACCTAATGGTTAGCTGGTAGAGAATGCCATGTGGCATTAAGCTCGCCACTTGTACAAAGTTTTATTGTGCAATAAAGAATAAATAAATAAATAATTAGCTAAAATAATAAATTTCATAAAAAATACAGACAGACAACTTGAGAATTGCCATCTTTTCGAATATTATATATATACTAGCTGACCCCGTAAACGTTGTTTTACCACTTATTGCGAAATATAAAAATCACGATTAAAATACAGGGGTAGATCGTAAAACGATGAAAATTTAAAGTTGTGTGTATTTTTTAATGCTAAATTTGTTAAAAATTTGTTAAAAAAATAAAAAAAAATTTTGGGGAGGGTCACCCTTATCATTGAGGGGTATGAAAAATAGATGTTGGCCGATTCTCAGACCTACCAAATATGCACACAAAATTTCATAAAAATCGGTAAAGCCATTTCGGAGGAGTTTGGTAACAAACACCGTGACACGAGAATTTTATATATAAGATGTATTTATATTAATATTAGGTTAAAAAAGTTCCCGAATACCGATATACTCTTATACGAATTATTATTACACTAAACTTGCGTAAAACTTTTTGACGATATTTTTATATTTCTTATTCAATCACTCAAACGTGATTGAAGGGGCTCGGGTACAATTTGCCACACAGATAAGGTGACGCAGATAACCCTGGATTGTGAGCGCGGAATACTTTTTATCCCGGTAACGTTTCCGTAGGTCATTTGCTATCGAGATTCGCACACAAAATCTAATCTACATAATGTGATCTTTGCATAGATACATTTCAGACAAAATAATAATACATGTGTGTGCGTGTGTGTATCTGTGCGTGTGTGTGTATTTGTGTGTGTATGTATGTGTATGTGAGTGCCTATGTATGCTTCTATGTATGAATATGTGTGACGTTTGAAGACAGTTATTGTGGAAAAATGCTTTAAATAATGTTATTGTTGTTTTCTTCTATGAATTTTCAACAATTAGAAGGTTTGTTTCGTCATAACTCCGTCATTCCAAAACCGATTTGGAAAATTCTTTTTTTTATTTGAAAGGATATATTTACAAATCATTCCTATAGAGATTTTATCAATATCGATTCAGTAGTTTAGTTTTAAATTAAAATAACTAATTTTCTGACATTTAGATATTAAACTTTTAATTGAATTAAAAGTATAGTTGTATGGAGATTTATTTGTATAGAGGAGAGTATAATGATAGCCCTGCGCTTATGTTTTATACTGGCAGCACCTGAATGAAGAATAGGTGTTGATAAAGTTGGGTCATTTTGACCCATCGGCATCGTGACGAATTCTACAAGACAATCTCTACCACATACCATAGTCCTACACGGTTACCCGTATGCAAATGCTTCAATTTACTCAGCGGGCTATGGAGAGGGCTACGCTCGAAGTCTCTTTGCGTGATAGAATCCGAAACGAGGATATCCGCAAAAGTACCAACGTAATCGACATAGCCCGAAGGATAAGCAAGCTCAAGTGGCAATGGGGTGGTCACATAGCTCGAAGAACCGATAATGAGAAGAAAGGTTCTTGATTTGCGACCCCATACGGGTAAACGCAGTATAGGACGATCTTCCACTAGACGGAATGACGACTTGAAATGCATTGCAGGGAGTCAGTAGATGCAAGTGGATTAGGACCGTTCTTTATGGCAGTCTATGGGGGAGGCTTATGTCCAGCAGTGGACGAATAATGGCTGAATTGAATGAATGAATAAATGTGACGAATTTACCAAGAACTACCCACGACGGTTTCCCGGGTAAAGATATGCTTGACAGTGATTATCAGCAATGGAGTTACTAATCCCATCGCCCCTTCTATGGAATTAGAAGTAATTGTTGACACGACCCTTTATAGAAAATCGTATAAGCATTGTTTTTACGACCCCACTACGATGGCACACGGGACAATAAGTTTGCGTACTTATTGTACATATAAATAAAGTTCAAAATTCCCAGTCTCCACACAGTGCATTGTAGTTAGCGCAAATTCCCGCTAATGCTGTCGTTATGTTGAACAGAGTAGGCAGCGCTTTAGCGTTTACTGCCCTCCGCCAATTTGAAGCGTAAACATACGGCTTCAGATTGTAAATGAACCCGTCTAAAGGTGAATGATATCGTTTGTCAACGTTATCACCGTTTCTGACATTAATAGTCAACTATTAAACATACGAGTTATCACAGGGAACGTTTCTGACCCACCTGAATACATTAAGTGCCAATAAATACACAATTATACCGATCGCCTGGTCCTCAAACTTAGTTCATTATCATCACAATATCAGCTATTTATTGTCCACTGCTGGACATAAGCCTCCCCCATAAGGGGTGATTTGCCAGTAGTTGCCACGCTTTGATTACAAGTGGTTGCAGGTTTGGATATACTGCATTGACGCTTTAGAATTCCATATCGTATAGAAATATTGTTAAAATATAAAAATTATATTACAATAAATATTATTTAATTGGAAATTTCGAAGCGGACGGAATCTGAACTCGTACATTCTACGTCATTTTTCAATCACCTTGTTTTTGAAATATGATTTTCATGTTTTAATATATATAATATATTTACATTTATGTAGTAAAATGTCTAATTCTACTAACATTATAAATATGAATGTTTATAAACATATTTCGATGTTTATTACTCAATCTTGTTGAAAAAGCTGAACAGATATCAATGAAAATTGAAACACAATTTGGTTCTGTAAAATATATACCACTTGGCTTTTGCCCTCTATTTCGTACTTGTATAGTTCTGAAAAAGAAAAATATTGGAATAAAGTAATTCTAAATTTAATATCAAGGTAGAAGATACACCAAATATTAATTTAGACCTTCAAAAATACAACTGCGAAAACCGCATCCAATTTTGTATGTTTTAGCTTCTATTGCTCTTATTAAGCCCTTTCGCATATTTTTTTCTTATATATCTCTCAGTAAGATTATCCAACGTTGCATTTATACAACCTAAAAATTAAACAGTTATTTTTATTGATATTTTCTTCATGGTTTTTCCTAGGGTCATCATCATCACATCAGTCGTTAAACTGTTCACTGCTGAACATAGACCTCCCCAATAGAAGGATTTTTGCCAGTACTTGCCACGCTTGGCTAGTAGGCAACTGGCGTTAAGCTTTGGTGATGCTTTAAGAAGGACGCTACTACCCTTCACTTGATCGTTAAGCTCCGTTAGTTTTCGCTTTCGATATCCATGGGGAAGGTGTGGCACCTTCCATGCCGGTACCACACGGTTTTCCTAACCTACTTTTTATCAATCATCAACAAAATTAATGTAAACAATGTCCTTGCTTTTTAAAGAGTTAAACGCGGCGTTCGCGTCTGTAATTTAAGCACGTGTGTATACAAATATTGCTAGTTACGAAGATTGTGAGCGCATTACGTTAGGTGTTTACGGACAAGAGTGTACTATTGTGAAACTTACATGATTATACGGTGTTCCAGTCGTCAGAGATAATGTGTTGAAGAATCAACGGCTGTTTTAGTTTAAATGACGTCCTTTCGAAGTTCTTTACAACGATCTTTAAGTGTTAAATGAATAGTGAATGAATGAATAAATCAAAAATCTTTATTGCTCCCTTCAAAGAATGATACAGATTATATGATATATATCATCGTCATTATGATATCAGCCTTTAACTGTCCACTGCTGAGCCTCGGCCTTTGGGTATTTTGCCAGCAGTTGCCACGCTTGACAGGCGGATTGGCAACCACAGTTAGGCTTTGGAGATGTTTTAATAGGAATGCTGCTGCATATGCCTGGATGATTAAGTTCAAATGTATCTCGATGTATTATTTAAAAAAAAAAATAGTGTTTACGCATTTAAAAGATGCCAAAATTATCGGTCAAAATAAATTTAGAAGTTTTAAAAGAATTACTCATAACTATTTATCACGCAATTTTTTTTAAAATGTTGATCAGTTTTTCTCGAAGCATTTCTATGGCGAAACACTATCTATATAATCTAAGGTATCTCCATAGATTTTTTTGGCAAACTATTTACCCTCCAAAAATAATCATAATATTGTTTCGTATACAAATGTGGAATCCATAATCGGCTAATAATAGTCTAACGACGTGAAGGTCCAAAACGAGGATATCCACAAAATAACCGACATAGCCCAAAGGATATGTAAGCTGAAGTGGCAATGGTCACATAGCTCGAAGAACCGACAACCGATGAGGAAAAAAAGTTCTTGAGTCCGCGTACGGGTAAACGCAGTGTAGGACGACCCCCCCCCCCCTCCCACTAGATGGAGAAACGACTTGAAAAGCATGAGTCAGTGGATGCAGGTGGCTCAGGACCGTTCTCTATGCCAATTTTTATTTTACGACAGAATGGCAAACAAGCTGACGGCCCACCTGATGAAAACTGGTAACCGTCGCCTATAGACATGAGCAGTACCATGGACATTACAGAGTATACTGTTTCGCCCATGATACCCCCCATGCGTTGCCATTCCTGAGGACACAGGTGTTATTCCTCCGTACCCAGTAAATTCACGCCATATTCCACCCTTCAAACCGACACACAGCCATGTAAACACAACTGCTTTACGGTTGAAACACGAATGGGACAGAGGTACCTAAGTAATCGACTTTTATACAGTCTCCCTCTGGAGACTTTGTACAAAAGTTATGTCCAGCAGTAGTCGAATAATGGCTGAAATGATGACATGGTGATATAACTATAATATATTTTAATTATTCCAGGTACAATCTGTTAATTCAAAATGTAATATTAAAATAAAATAAAATAATCTAAGATTTAGCAGTACACAAAGTCCGTAAAACACCTTAATTACAGCAAAGGCGAAAAATATATATAATTACCTCTGCCAATGTGCATTCCCTAATTGTGGCCATTCCAGTGCCTCTAATCCTTTCGGCCGCGTTAGCTGAATATTGCTAATGAGTGAAATCTCTCCTATTCAACGGAGTTTTAAAATGACGCTTGTAGTTCATTAGTCGCCGTGTGGTACGGCATAGAGTGGACCACCCCTTCCTTCCCCGTGAGTATCGAAAGAGGTGATTAAGGGAGGACGAAGGTTCGGCAGCAGCGTCCCTCTTAAAACATCTCCAAAGCCTATGTTTTTTTTTAATGAATGATAATGGAATGGTAACCCCGCCCGCGCTATCGGTATACGCTGGCGGGGCACCAGTAAGGAGCGTCGTAATGACTTCCACTAGAATTAACCACGATGGTTTCCAGGATGAACCGCGTGGAGTTCGACCTGATAGAGTGTATTGCTAGCAATAGGTCAGTTAGACTCCATTACTAACAATCACTTTCCCCCCGCTTAACTATTGTTGGCAATGCACCTGCTAAGCGTGACAACTACAGGCAAAACAGCCCTAGGGGAGGATTACGTTCAACAGCACACGGTTAAAGGCTGATATAATAATGATGATTAATTTATTAGTTAACTAATA